>NW_016805057.1:611062-643344 GCF_001698545.2 Rhinopithecus bieti
AGAGGAAGGGGAGGGGAGGCGGGGGGAGAGAGAGGGTTAGGCTTTGTGTCCCCACCCAAATCTCATCTTGAATTGCAATCCCCATAATCCTTATATTCTCCTCATGTTAAAGGAGAGACCAGATGGAGATAATTGAATCATGGGAGTGGTTTTCCCCATGCTGTTCTTGTGATAGTGAGTTTCCACAAGATCTGGTGGTTTTATAAGGGGCTGTTCCCCCTTTGATTGGCACTTACTCCTTCCTGCTATCTTGTGAAGAAGGTGCCTTGCTTCCTTTTTGCCTTCTTCCATGATTGTAAGTTTCCTGAGAACTCCCCAGCCATGCAAAACTGGGTCAATTAAACCTCTTTCCTGTATAAACTACCCAGTTTCAGACAGTTCTTTCTAGCAGTATGAAATCGGAGTAATACAGGAAGTGAGACTTAGGGAGGCTTAAGCAATTTCCCCAAAGTCACCTAGTTTGAAAATGGCCAAATTAGATTTTGAATGCAGTTTGAATGCAGTAGGCTGAACTGAGGGTCAGGGTTTGTAATCATTTTGCCATGGCCAGGTGTCTTGAGCTTAAATGAAGATTTCATCCCTTCCTGGCTGTGTTCTTTTGAGCATATGTTAAGTGCTTAGTAACAGTGGTGATTATTGTTAAATTAAATAATAATGAAATGAAAGATTCAAAGTTATTGAGACCATGAGGGAGGTTGCCTATGGGATTTAGAAAGAAGGAGGAGGAAGAGCCAGGTGTGGTGGCTCACGCCTGTAATCCCAGCACTTTGGGAGGCCAAGGTGGGGGGATCACGAGGTCAGGAGATCGAGACCATCCTGGCTAACACGGTGAAACCCTACTAAAAATACAAAAATTAGCCGGGCGTGGTGGCGCGCGCCTATAGTTCCAGCTACTCGGGAGGCTGAGGCAGGAGAATGGTGAGAACCCGGGAGGCGGAGCTTGCAGTGAACGGAGACCGTACCACCGCACTCCAGGCTGGGCGACAGAGCGAGACTCCATCTCAAAAATAAAATTAAATTAAATTAAAAAAAGAAAGAAGGAGAAGGAAGAAGAGAGGGTTGCTGGGATGCTACTGAATCTCCAGTTCAAATTTAACCTTGCTCATACAAAGCCCTAAACCAAGGAGTGGTGTCCCAACTGTTTGCCCTAAATCAGTCATTCCCCTCCCAGAGGCATCAGACACTCAGTAGGGGAGTGACATGTGGGGTAAAAGTTGAGCTCAACCTCAGAGTCATCATTTTCATGACATGCATCTATGAGGGTTGGGACACATTTACTGAAAGAGGACCAGAGACACATGACCAACTGCTCAGTGGCCTCCAGAAAAAGACCAGAGACACATGGCCAACTGCTCAGTGGTCTCAGTGGCCAACTGCTCAGCTCATGCAGGACGAAACAGGCAAAATAATGGATTGCAGGTGGCAGTGAACTACAGAAGGCCTTGCAAGCTGGCATAGGGCCAGGAATACTATAAGAAAAGTGAGTCACTTGCTTCAGGCACAAAATTTAAGGGGATGTCAAAGACTTGTCATCAAGATAAATTGAGATAAATAATATTTCAATGGAATATGCAATGGATGGATGTTTATATTCCCCCTTCCCAAACGTGTGTGTTGAAATCCTAACCCCCAAGGATCAGAGGAAATGGAGAGGTGGTTAGGAGGCAGAGCCCTCATGAATGGGATTAGTGTCCTTGTAAAAGAGACCAAAAGAGTTCTTTGGCCCACTCTGCTATGTGAGGATACAGTGACAAAACAGTGACCTGTGAGCAAGCAGGCCCTCACCAGATACCGAATCCACAAGCAGCTTGCTCTTGAACTTCTCAGCCTCCAGAACTCTAACAAATGCACCTTTATTGTCTATAAGTCACCAGTCTAAGATATTTTGTTATCAGAGCCTGACTGGATGAAGACACAATCTTTTTTAAAAAATCAAAATTGATCTCTAAAAAATCCATGATGAAAAGGTATCAAAATTGTAAATAAGACTAAACCTGATCCTATACTTTGCATAACCCTGACAGTGAGTTTCTCATTCACTTCTTGTCCCAACCTTGATTAGCTGCACATGGACAGGAGACTTAGTCCCTGATATGCAGTGTAGGGACAAAAAGAGGGCATGTGGGTCTCGCCCTTCAGGAACTCACAGGTTTACCCAGGTGAAGCTAGGGAGGAGCCATAAGAACACAACTGCTTGCCAGGCCTAAGGAGGTTGGAGCAATATTTAAGGAGGTTAAAATGGTAGTATTGGTCAAAACCTCTCAGAATATTGTCAGAGCTCTGAATATAATATCCCAAAACATGGCACCTTGGCATACTAAGTATTTTAAGCTGAAGGAAATAGAGGGAACCGTAGAAAAAGAAGTCCACTCTCTGACTTTCTTTCACCTTTCTCCCCTGAAACATGGCCCTAGAGGAATTGTCTGATTTTCCTCCCCTGAAAGTAGGTGCTAAGACCCTCATATAACATTGTCCTGCTCTACACCTGAAAGCCAAGAAGAACCTGAACAAGCAGGCCTTGCTGACTTCCCCCTAGTTTAATACCATTAGATCATACCCCTTTTTGTCCAATCATATATCTCCACAATTCTCCACTTCTTTCATCAGACTTAAAATAAAAATACACAGCTTACCCTGGGTCTTTGGGTTTTCATTTCTGAAGACTTCCTGCATCACATAAAACTTTGGTTAAATAAACATGTTATGCTTTTCTCTTGTTAATCTGCCTTTTCTTATAGGGATGTGTTAGGGCTCAGAAAATGATCCCCCAATATATGGTGACTTGACAGCTAAAGTAGAGAAGTAACTTCAAGGTCTCTCAGACTCTCCCACCCCTGCCTCCTGTCTCTCAATCCTCTGTCTCTCCCCAAGCACAGGATGGAGCTGTTCTGCCCTTATCTACCTAGAAACCAGACCCCTAGTTTAATACCATTAGACTTCCTTTAATTCTTTCCCTTAAGTTTTACTAACCAGAGGAGATTAAAACTCAAACCACAGAGAAAGTGACTACAAATGAAACACCACACCTAGACTCAGATGAACTTTGCACTTTGTCCCAAACGATTGTTTGTTCTTGGGTCCCTTCTATTTCCAAAGAGAATCATTCACAAGCAAATGTCTGCCTCCTGAAACCGTTTTTCCCTCCTAAAATTATTTATTCCTATACCCCCAACTCCCATTCCCCTCTGAAGAAGGTTACATAAGCATCAGGACCCTACTGGGTAATCACTCTCCTGTGATTCCTCTGGGCCATGCACATAAATACATTTCATATGCCTTTTTCTCTTGTTAGTCTGCCTATTGTAAGTTTATTTTCAGTGAACCTTCAGAGGGTGGAGGGGAAGCTTTTCCCTTTTAGCCCTATAGGTATTAGCCATGAACCTTGCAATGAGTAAGGAAAAGATAGTACTTTTTCTCCCCTATAACACAAATGGTTTTAGACCACTTGACCGTCCTGACACTACACAAACGCTTTTAACTCAGCAATTCCACTTCCAGAATGTAACTTAAGGAAATAATAACAGATATGTAAAAGATTGCACAGTTTATATGAGAGAGATATTTAAAAACCCCTAAACGGCCAATAATAAAGAATAGTTTTAAAAAGAATCACAAGATATCCATACAATAAAATATTATTCTGCCACTTAAAATTATGCTGTAGACAAATTATTAATGATGTGAGAAAAAGCTCATGGCACACTGCCAAGTGAGGAAAGTAACTTAATATGTATCTATGAAAACTGTCACTAAAGGGCTAAAAATGATTACCTAGTAGTATATATTATATTTTGTATTAATATTTTCTAAAATGAATTGCTCTTCTGATCAAATCTTAACATACAATTTTTTTTAAGAAGCAAGTTCCTATTTATAGACTGCTCATGCTCTAGAGTCCTAAAGAGGAAGGAGGTTAGTGTAGGATGCTGTCCTTGAAGTGGAAGAGCTGGCCAAGTGTGGTAGCTGAAGAGGGAGGTAAGGAGAGCTTTCCAGGGAAGGTGATGAGCACAGGCAGAGTGGGGAGGCCAAGGGGACACAGGGGTGCAGGAGTGGAGGGAAGTTTCATTGGGCTCAAAGCAGGAAACAGCCAACCACACAACTGCCAATTCCAGAAAACCCTGATAATCTCAAATCCTATGAGAAGGATCCGGTGACCTGTTCCATCAGAGGATGGAAGGAGCCACGGGTACAATTCAAAGGCCGTGATGAAAGTTCCAGCAGCTCCTCTGATTAAATACCACAAATCCACATCCCTCCACCTAATCCCTTGGTGAAAAGGGGAGATTAGCACAAGTCGCAGCCCTGATAACTCCTATCTCTTTAAGTTGCGTGTAAAATTTCAGGCATCTCCCTGGAGATCCCAAGCTGGCCTATCGCCATTGCTCTCCCACTAATTGGAAATTGTAATAAGAAAGCAAACATTGCCGATTCTGTAATAACCTGGATAAAGAGCAGCCTGCCTTGTGCTCCCTGATTACTAAATATACTTGCATAGCTTGAAAGGATGAATGATGGGGGCTATTGTAAGCTGCTGATGTCACTGCATTTGTCATTATATTAAAACAATAACATCTGAATTGAGGGAGATCATTTGGTCCAGAAAACCTTTAGACTCCCACGGGTTGGGATAGAGGCTTTGCAAATTTGAATGACTCCCTTCGGGGACATAAAGCCATCCAGCTTTCTTTGCCCACAACTGAATTCCTAAACCACAGCAGGAGAAGGAGGCAGCATGAACACAGGGGCCTTGGTGAGGCTGTCACTTCTTCCTCCCTTTTGTTCCAAACCATTTTACATCTGGGGTCTGCAATGTCTTAAGAGGCTATGTCTGTGTGGGGCAGAGGAGGCCGAGTACCTGGGGGTGGGAGAGATTGGAGCGCTTCCGCAGAATAGATGATGTGGAGCCCGACTCTACTACCACCCAGGCACTGCCTCCCTGACCCCCTGGCCACAAGGTCCAGAGAGCTCTGTAGCCTTAGCCTGCCTACTGCACCTGGGGAAGACCCAGCCACCACCCACCGCAAGCCACTGAGGAAATTGCCATTCAGGCAATTCTTGCAGGAAAGGAAAGAGATGCCGTACAGTCCCAGTTCTGGGTGGTCCTTCTCAGTAGAATGACAGCACAGGAACCCAAGGACCCCTAATGCAGGATCCACTGATTTCCTGATGTTTTCCCAGAATTTGCTCTAAGGCTCTCTTGCTTGTAGTACTGGTTTCTAGAGAGTTAGCAAGGTGTGGGAATGGGACAGGGTATGCAAAACACTGCATCAGAATGTTTACTTTAGTTCAACCATTCTACATTGCTTTTTCTCGCATTAATTGCAAAAAGATATTAAAACATTCTGAAGCTATTAAAACAAGGGACAACATGAAAGGAAGCTTAATAGAGTGATATGCTTTGTAAAGTATCAAATTTAAAACACGCAGAGAAGACATTAATGAAATTTTAATGAGAAGTCAGCTTGCTGTAATTTTACAAGTAATGATTATCTTAATTCCAAAAACCGTGTGATTAACTGTCACCACAGTGATACATGTAGTTAACAAAAGTATGTACTACTAAGAAAACCAGTCCACAAATAGACCACAACGGTTATTTCTGCTTAAGAGTAGCAGAAGTGTTAACTGGTGAATCTGTCTAAGGCTTTACACAAAGGAATGCATTTTTTAAATGGGTTCCTAGTTTGGGATAAAATTGCAGGTGGATTTTACAGGTGTTAACAAAGGAGAATGGGCCACGGCACAGTGGCTTATGCCTGTAATCCCAGAACTTTGGGAGGTTGAGGCTGGTGGATCACTTGAGGTCAGGAGTTCGAGACCAACCTGGCCAACATGGTAAAACCCTGTCTCTACTAAAAATACAGAAAAAATAAAAAAAAAAAGAAAAAGAAAGACGGGCATGGTGGTGGGCACCTATAATTCCAGCTACATGGGAGGCTGAGGCAGGAGAATCATTTGAACCTGGGAGGCAGAGGTTGCAGTGAGCCAAGATCATGCCACTGCACTCCAACCTGGATGACAAAGCGAGACTCCATCTCCAAAACAAAAACAAAAACACAAAAAACAAAAACAAAGGAGAACACCTCTGACAAATGCAAAACAACTTTCCAGAATACTGCAGATAATACCATTTCCCTTTACCTGGACTAAGCACTGGGCGATGAACAACACTTAACTGCAGAGAGCATTCAGGCCCAGGAATAAACCAGGAGCCATGTGGTAACATGTGGGTGTTTGCCTGCAAGTCACAAGAGAGGAAGTGCTAAAGGATGGAGTATAATGCAAAGGGAAGAGAAGAGGATGCTGCTGGACAAGTGTACAGCCATGTGGCCCTCGGCATTGTCCTTCACTTGGCCTAACTCCTAAGTCCATGACATTTAAAAAACCCTGCATGTTGGGACTGCACCAATTTTTTAGGAACATGTTTTCCAAATGTATGACAATGCTCTTCCACATCGTCATACTAGTTAAGGCTTACTAGAAAAGCAGGCTTTCTCCAGTTTTAATAGGCATATGAATCATCTGAGGATCTTATTAAAATGCTGATTCTGTTTTGGTCACTCTGGGTTGGAGCCTGAGATTCCTGCATTTCTCACTAGTTAGTGGGTGTTGTAGATGCTCCTGATCCATGAACAAGGAGGAGCAGTGTTACATAGCATTACCATGAGCCAGGCACTGTTATGAGTGCTTTTCGTATAATGTTTACTCATCACAACACACTTCTTAGGTAAGTACCATTATTTTTCTCCCCTTTTGTGGATGGAAAAAGATAGACATGGAGAGGTTATGTAAGTCACCTAAGGTCACATAGCCAGTAAGGAACAGAACCAGGATTTGACCCCAGGCAGTGAGTGCCAAAGTCTGGGTCTCTTTGATAGCTGACTTTTAAAACATCAGATTTAATTCTTACAGATACAATTTCTCATACTCTCCTATCCCACTGTGAAGTCATACATGCAGGCTCAGCTTTCTACTCGTAGGCATTTCTTCACACATATCTTTGACAACATTGATCACGCGACTACTTCGAACCGGCCCTGGGCTAAGCTCTAAGTTTATAAAGAGCAGACCTGTGCCAAATGGAGCTCACGGGTCAGGGGAAACAGGCAGGGCGGAGGGAAAAGTAAACCAACAGCTCTAATGCAGGCTGGCCCACATGGGAGTCACGAAATGTATCAGATATACTTGCATTTCCAATGTGGACATAATTAGGCTATTGTTTTATTCTTCCTTAAGTGGAAGGAAAGAGAAGAAAAGGAAAGTTAAGATTTTTTTAAAACTCTTACAAAATAGGCTTTGGACATATTACCTCATTTAACCCTCACATCAACCTGAAATATAGGTTATATTATCCCCTTTATAAAGCTGTATCAGACACTCTCCAAGATCACAGAGATAGCCAAGTGGGAGTTGGCATTTGAATTGATGTCTAACTGATTCCAAAGCTGGTATTTTCCAAATACATCACTGTTCTAACAATCTATTACCGCAAAACTATCCCAAAACTAAGTGGCCTATAACATCTATTTCATTATATGCAAAGATTCTGTAGATCAGGTATTCAGAAAGGCCACAGCTGGGAAGGTTTTCTGCTCCAAGATATCTGGGGCCTCACCTGGGTGACTCAAAGGTGGGCAGAAGGTAGAGAGAGACAGGTGAGGCTGGAGAATCCACTTCCAACTAGGCTTGCTTACTCACCGTCTGGTACCTGGGTTGGGAAGGCTTAGGGATATGTGTATTCACCTGGAATTGTCACTTGGAGTGCTTCCATGTGGCCTCTGCAGCAAAGCAGTCTCAGGAAAGTCAGGCTCTTCACATGGTGGCTCAGGGCTCCTAGAGTGAGTTTTCCAATAAAGAAGATGGAAGATGCGTTCCACCCTTGGAATTCATGTAACATTACTGTGCTTTTCTCTACGGTCCATTCATTGGTCACAGAGCATACCAGGTGCAAGGGCAGAATGCAGCCCCCATCTCTTGATAAGAGATGTGCCAAGGAACTTGTGACCACATTTTAAAACCACCACATCACTTTCACAAGAACCAACCTAATATGTAGTTCTTGCCTCTTAGAACCACATGGAAGCCTTTCATAATTCAGCCCTTTTAATAACAGTCAGAGGACATCCACAGTCCAACATGGGTCTACTTGGACCCCATCCAAGAGAGTGAGTTACTGAGTGACTGAAAGATATCAACAGAGTGAGCTCCCCTCTAACCCACCCTTGGGGAGTGCTCCAAGAACTGTGTTTACAGTGAATCATGGAACCAGCACTGACCCAGGTTCTCCCTCATTAACACCCAGCCCTGCTGGCAATGCTAATGAGAAGATATTGCTGACGAGCAGAAATAGCTTCTGACCTATCTACATCTTTCTTGGATCCATCTCCAGTCCACAGGATCAGGAAGAATGAAATGAAAGCTTCCACATCAGGCTCACACAAGCCAGTACCCCCAGGAAGGCCTGCTTTCTAGGGGACGCCTTCAGTAAGGACAGTTAGTCTCCAATAAAAAGGCTCTCTCAACCTGTATTTAGGTTAGAATTTCCTTCTGCCTCACCCCGGAACTTCATGTCACATACCCCATAGCTCTGAGAGCCTGAACAGAGCTGGAGGAAGCCATCCCCATTCAATATGGCTGACAAGTGAGAACACAGATAATAACTGATGGAGAGCTGATTAGGCAGGAAGCCATTTAATCAATCTGTGCAGGTGCTGCAGACCACTCATATAGATTTCAATCAGAAACAATCAGTGTGTGAGAAATGCTTCCTGTACCAGTTCTCAAAAATTTGGTTCTCTTTCCTCTACTCAGCATGAATTAATGTTAATTTCAGTTTAACAACCTCTATTCCAATATTTAGGACTTCCTAAAAATGAAGTCCCTTCCCTCCTTCTTTCTTTCCTCCCTGCCTTCCTTTCCAACATTGACTTAATAGTTTAGGCACTACAGAAATAGTAAACAAAACAGACAAAAAAATTCCCAACCCCACTTTCATTCCGGTTGTGAAAAAACAAGACCAATAAGCATAATAAACAAGAAATGTACACAATATGCTAAAACGTGGTAAAAAAAAAACTGAGGGAAAATGAGGACTGGGTAAGAAGATTACAAGCACTGGTGAAACGGTGAAGTTTTAAACTTCGTGGTGAGGGATGCAATTGCTATGAAGATGGCATTTGAGCAAAGATGAGAAGGAATCAAGGGAGTTATTCACTGGACTCTTTAAGAAAAATGCAGAGAACAGACATCCTGGGAAGGAAGTGCCTGCTATGACCATTGAATAGTCAGGAGGCACATGTCTCTGGGGCAGACTAAGCAAGAGGAATAGTGGATGAGGTCACAGAGATACGGAAGGGTCTGATTATGGATTTCAGCTTTTATTCTGGGAGAAATTGAGGGATAGAGGGGTGGAGAAGGATTCTAGCATGTTTAGCAACAGAGTGACATGATCTAACTTGATTCAAAGGATTCCCCGGGCTGCTGTATCGAGAATAGACTAGAGTGAGGCAAGGGTGAAGTCAAGGAGACCACTTATACGGCCATTTCAGAACTGCAGAAGTGGAATAATGGTGGCCAAGACCAAGGTGGTATCAGCGCAGGGGTTGACATGCAGTCAGATTCTGAATCTATATTTAAGATGGATTGAGCAGAATTTGCTGCAGATTGGATATGGGGTGCAAGAGGAAGAGTGGCATGATAGGCTGCTCCAAACTTTTGAACCTAAGCACCTGGAAGCCTGGAGGTGTCACTTCCCAAGATGGAGAAGGTGGTGGGTAGATCAGAAAGGAGGGGGAGGATGAGGAGTTTTGTTCAGGGCATGTGGAGTTAGAGACTTCCACTAGACATCTGGGAGGCAGTTAGGCAGTGGGCATTATCTATTGCAGAAGCCATCTGAGATGCAGCCATTCTGGAGTCATGTCTGGTAACTGCCAGCAGGAGCAGCTTTCCCTAAGGATATAAGGACATTCATCAAAATGAGATAGGGAGTCAAAAGTCAGCAATCAATGAGCATGTGTTTTCTCGGCACCTGCATGTGGCATCACAGTTCCAAGCACATGAGGGATGAAGCAGGAGACTCAGGCAGGCACATCTCCTTCAAGATATCTTTAAGTCCCCAGCTGAACTGACTCTTGAGCTGCACCCATATCAACATTCATAGATATCCTTATAGCACAACCTATGCACTGGGCAGTAGAGGAAATGCAAAGAACTGCCAAGACAGCCAGGAGTCATCTATAGTTAGAGGGGAAGACAGAGACTTATAAAAATGTAAGGAGAAATCCATGAAAAATCACTAGAAAGGCAAAGAACTAAGGTAATATAAAAGTGAGAAAATCCCAGGCAAATGACTTGTTGAGGATGCTTATCGGGGATGTGAGCATAAAATCTCAGAAATGGGTAACTCTTTGGATTTTAGGATGCTCTCTGTCCATGGTCCAGCTCCAGAACCATCCATCTCTGGTTTTTGTAAGCTTTCCAAGATGTAATGCTCAGGCCAGGCACAGTGGCTCGCACCTGTGATCCCAGCACTTTGGGAGACTGAGGCAGGCAGATCACCTGAGGTCAGGAGTTTGAAACCAGACTGGCCAACATGGTGAAACCCCATCTCTACCAAAAGTACTAAAATTAACCCAGCATGGTGGTGTGCACCTGCAGTTCCAGCTACTCGGGAGACTGAGGCAGGAGAATTGCTTGAACTTGAACCCAGGAGGCGGAGGTTGTAGTGAGCCCCACTGTACTGCAGCCTGGGTGACAAAGCAAGACTCTGTCTCAAAAAAAAAAAAAAAAAAAAAAAGATGTGATGCTCCTCTTTGCTGATAATGGATTTTAGGAATCATTTCATACATGGACAGTAAGTCACTAGTTTTCAAACATCAGTGTTTTAGACCTTGTAAAAATTCAGGCTCTTAAACCACATCTCCAGGAATCTTCTTAATTCATTAAGTGAGTTTTGAGAAACCTTTCTCCAGGCATTATGGTCAGCACTGCTATGGTGGTTAATAAAAAAGCCTGATAGACTAGAATCCAGTCTCTGTTGAGAGTAAACACCCTCCAGGGAGGTGTTACCCTAATAATAAGTCACTGCAGCCACAAATGGGAATAAGCAGGAGGCTGCCAGGTCCCTGAGGATTAGATTTAGGGAGATGGCAGTCAACAGAATTTAAGAGGCCTTTGTTTTGGTAGCAATCTTATTCTTGGTGTTGACTTTCTCAGAACTCATGGACCTCTATTTCAACTACATATCATTATCATGCTTTCACTCGAATGAAATAGAAAACAAGAAATACGGCTTACATCCATTTTCTGGAAAACGCAATGGAGTGTACTCACCCAGCACTGAGGCGTGTTTCTGTTCAATAATGAAGAAATAAATGTAACCACCTGGGTCGGACTCCCTTCCCTTCCTGCTTTTGATGCCGTTGGATGTTGTCATTTTAAAAATCGGGCCGCTTACTACACATAAGATGACAATGTCTGTCTCCATCACGGACTATTTTGACATCCTTTTCCTTGGTGATCTCCATGTATTTATTGGCCCCCTAGATATGAACCAAATATAGAAATATATTAATTATGGTTCTTTGAAGACTGAGATGACAAATCTATGTATGCATGTGAACTCCATGATTGAACCTAAGCAGAGCCCTATGAGTTCATTGCCATCGAAACCTTTCGACAGTCTCTGGCACGTCAGAATCAAAGACTACTGCTTTCCTTATTTGGCGTCTGTTTAAAGAGACCAACCTCTTGATCACTTGTTGACAGTGAGTTTACAAAGGATGAAGAAAAAGATCTACCCAAGATCACAGGCTAATAAGTGGTGTCTCTAGAATTTGAACCCAGGTCTGTGTGACTCCAGAATCAACTCCCTTTCCTCTTTTTCCTTGAAGAGAGCAGACCACAATCAACCATGTTTTCAATTCAGCCTTTTCCCCACAATCAGACCAAGAAGTATTGACAGGTCTCTTGCCTCCTCTTCCCTAGGTCATCCAGAATCTAATTTGATGGGAAGTCCCTGTTTGGTGAAGAACTGCATCTTGTACACACCAAAAGTAGTACAGACAAAACTAAGTGATTCTATTGCATAACAGGGAGAAAAGGAGTCCCACAGAGCCCCCTTCTGTAAAAGCATAGTCAGGAGATGGTACATAAAATGTTTACAAATATATTCTTGTTCTTCACCCTTTGCAATCATGGCTTCATTCAACCCTTCAAATTACTACAAATAAAAATTACCTCATGCCAACATAGCAGCATTACAATCCCAGGACCTGACAAGTGGATGGGGGGTAAGGGAAGGAGGGAAGCAGAGAGAAATGGACAGAGCAGTCACTGAAATCAGGAAAACAACCAGCTAAATTGAGGATTTTCTAATCCAATGCATTAAAGTCAGACTCAATAAAGCTTGACACTGATCCCTATTCACTGTGCTACCAGGATCTCAGCAGATTCAGATTAGTAGAGTGCTTTCTTGCTTTTCTTTTCTTTTTTTTTTTTTTGTTTTGTTTTGAGATAGAGTCTCTCTCTGTTATCCAGGCTGGAGTGCACTGGCACGATCTCCCCTCACTGCAACCTCCACCTCCCAGGTTCAAGCGATTCTCCTGCCTTAGCCTCTCAAGTAGCTGGGATTACAGGTGCCTGCCACTATGCCCGGATAATTTTTGTATTTTTAGTAGAGACAGGGTTTCACCATGTTGGCCAGGCTGGTCTCAAACTCCTGATCCATCTGCCTCGGCCTCCCGAAGTGCTGGGATTACAGGCATGAAAGCCATTGCATTGGCCTTGGGTGCTGTCTGAAATCCTCTTTCTCACAGTTGTTCAGACTGAGCAAGGTAAAGATTGATGCTTATGGTTTACCAGCGATTGCTTGCTTTTGCTCTCTTTGGGCACATGTTAGAATCATACTTCCTGTTCTCCTGTGGTTGAGTGGGCAAACTGGGTCTCCAGTTTGGACCTATGGATTTTGTGCTACTTTAGGGTGTACCTTTAATTGCAGATGCAAGAATTTCCAGAGCACTTTTCCTCTGGCATGGCAGCTGCCCACTTCAAGAAGATAGCCTGAAGGCTGCTCTGTCATCCTGGGCCTTTGAATGATTGCTATAAGTTGAGACCCCTTGGCAACTTGGAATAGGCATGTAATATGTCACTGTCTGTCTATACACCCATGAGCTGTGGGCATGTAACATACATGATAAATAAACCTTTGTTGTTTTAAGCCGCTAAGATTTGGCAGTTTGTGTTACTGCAACATACTCCAGCCTATCCTAACTGATTCTGCAAATAAGCTTTTGAGCCTGTAAGGAAAGTGGGAAATTTGAGATGGCAAGGAGCCTCTGCCAACCATCACCATTAAGGGATTACGGATACCCTAAGTCTCTGGGTGTTTCCTGAGGACCACTATTTCTGGAGAACTGCAATATGAAGATCCTAAAGCCCCACTAAAGCCTTTTTGACTTTAAGGGTCATCTCACAGTTCTGAAGGGTATGACTTTCGGGACCTGATAAATGTCATGACTCCCTGCAGAGATACTCAATAGACATCAATGCAGACTGAAAAGCAAACTGGGGCAGAGATAACGCTGCCCTTCCAACTGTGCTCCCTCCTTTAACATGGTTTGGGATTATGAACATACATTCTGGAGCTAGACTGATTAGGTTCAAATCCCAGCTCCATTATTTACTAGCTGCACGCTCTATGGGCAAATTGCTTAGTCTCTGTTGCTTCCATCAGTGAAGAGGAAATAGTACTACTACCTACCTCATTGGATTGTTGTAAGGATTAAACAAGTTGTTAAACAAAGAGCTTGGACCAATGTCTGGCACATAGAAAGTACCATGGAAGTATCAGCTATCATTACTTTTTGGTAATATTATCATTAGCTCACTTTTCCTTCATCAGTGAATATCTTTTTTTAAATTAGATTGGTAAACCTGAGTATGCATATAAATTTTTTTTTCTAAACCATAAAAAACATTTTCAAGTGAAAATGTGGATTTTGGATATATTTTTTCCAGTCCAAAGAAATTTGGTAGCCATTCTGTTGCCAACATTCAGATGACAATCCCTTGGCAGACCTCTCTGTAGAGCACCATGCTGCTACCCATGGCACATGTGCATTGAGCCTTGGTGCTCTGTGATTCAGGAAGCAATAAAATGGCCATTGTTCTTGGCTCTAGATGCCATCATTTTAAGAGGTCTCCCTGCTGCACAATACCCACAGATCCCCAGGTCTATAGGATGTATTGAGATGTGCAGACCTTTTGAGACAGATACTTGATTTTTTACTCTTTGTTGAACTCTGCTGCATTTTGTTGAATGAGCCATAAGTTTAAGAGTTGTAGGGAAGCTCAGGGGGCAACCAAATGGTGCGTCAACATTTTTTACATAACCCTGGGTCCCACTTGACTTTCCAAGTGCCTGTTGCTAAAGTATGTAATACACTTTGGAGGAACTCCTGGAGTTCAGTGAATTCACAGATACCAGACACCAGCATGCATCAAGAACATCAAGCATCTCTTGCTGGCCCTCCAGCTGCTCTCCAATGTGCTAGAGACCTGTCGCATAGCACTTAAAACATGGAGCATTGACGGTCTGAGCTGTGCTAGGAAGCTTTGGCAGTCAGTCATCCCCGTATCCCTGGTCCCACTCGGCTCTCCCCAGCTTTGGTCTCTCACCCAAGTGTGAGTCTGCTCCAGGGAAAAGGGAAGAGAACAAATTAACCTTTATTTCATCCTTGGAAAGTTTGGGACAGCTCTGTTACTTATTTTTAAGTTCAATTTATTGAGCTGAAATTTCTAGAGTGCAATATCCGTTTTAGGCATACTAAGCTTTCACAAAGTACACAGTTATTATGGCTGTGTTGTTTTTTTAATCCAAAGATTCAGAAACTTCTCATGGGGTCCATGTGGGGACACCAGGGAATCTGCTTAGGACTATAAATTAGCTCAGACCTCTGACTTCTAGACTTGCATTCTCACTATTTAATACCCCAATGACAAGTGACAAAAACCACTTTGAACGCTTACCAGTAAAAGGCACATAAGCCCCAGTTTTCTAGGCCCTAAGAGACTGAAATGGCACCTTTCAACTCAGTGGAGTCATTTATATATGGATTAATCATGCCTTTTAATTTACTGTCTTTCTGACGCTTTGACATCTGGGGCCTTGCTGACCTTGCAGAGACAGTTATAGAGATAGCAATTTCTAGAGATTACGAAGAACAGCTGCAAGTGTACCTTTCATATGTAAACTAACCAATCTAAAGCCCACATCTTCACCACCTCCTCTATTGGGCTTTAACAGGACTTTCACACTCCGAGCCACTATCTCTGCCCTAATGACCCCAGGGCCAGGTACCAGATAATACCTTACACCACAGAGCCTGCTATGAAATTATTCAAACTAGCCAATCCTAAGCCTGCTTACCCTGCCTCGCCTGTTCTTCCTCACAGAAACCACAATGAAAGCTCATGGCATGCTTTCTTCCCACTTCTCTGCCTCCTGTTGGACCCTGGTGCCTCCCAAGGTGGCCTGATGTGGTATGACATGCCCCCTCCTCTTGGGAACTGTGAGCAACAAACTGTCTCCTCAATGGCAGTCATCTCCTGATCTGTTGGCTTCACCATACTTGAATAATAATAAAATCTACATTCTAAAACCATGTACATTCACATATTATGCACATTTTACAATGTACAAGTCCAACTAGCTACTTGGAGGGCTCTCATCAAGAGGCACATCAATAACTATCCTCATTTTCTTCAATAGCAGCGGACGCATGGGCCAATTTTGACTCTCAGTCACAGCACCACTAAAAATATAAACAACTTAGGAATAGTTTTGTGAAAGTTAATGTGAATTCATTCCTTTAGATGGCTACTGAGCCATCTACAATGTATTGGGTAGTACCTATCTGGTTCACAGGTATTCAAAGAAGAGTAAGTCATGATCAAGACCTCTAAGAGCTTCTACTACAAAAAAAAAAAAAAATAGTACCTGTGCATCACCTTGTGGTCTATAGAGAGTGGTGGGCAGTCATTGTGCTACTTGCTTCCCAGTGATGATGTCACAAGCAGTGGGGGAGAGGAGCTCAAAAGACTCAGCAATAAGGCAGTCAGAAAGGAAGCTAAAGGTGTCAGCAAATGTAAATGATTAATGGAAAATCCTTCTGCTTGGTATTCCAAGCAGAAGGTATTCCTCCCCTTGCTGCCTGAACCTCCAGCCTTTGGGCCACCCAGTTACCTCCATTTGTTAGTATTTACCTCACAATTCCAGGGATTTCTTACTTTTTAAAAAAAGAATGTGGCACTAGCATCTTCTGGGTCATTGACTGCAAGATTTGGCATATTTGCCTTCCACTCCTCATGGCCAAGCAAGAATGAAGTCAAGCCAACACTGACTGCAGTCCAGGAGGTTTTCATACCAGAGGAGAGACTGCCCTCTCTGGTATGAAATGAGATGTCCCAGTGAAGGGCAGTATCGGCTGAGAAGCGTTTAGGGGTCATGACTGCTGTACACCAACTGTTCCCGCCTCTCCATGTTAAGGCACAAGGAAGAATTGCCCTTGCTGGGGTTGGGTGGAGCCATGTGATCAATTTTATCCAATGAGCTGTAAGCAGAAGGCATATGTGTTGGCCACTGCTAGATTGAACACGTAATTGTTGAAGTGAAACCCTAGAGATGCACTATCCAATATGGCAGTCCACATGTGGCCACTGTGCATTTGCAATGTGACTGATGCAAATCAAGATGCACTGTAAGCACAAAATACTCATACTGGATCACAGAAACTTAGTGCTAAAAAATGTGTGTGCACGTATGTGGTTTGCATTTGTGTGTGTGCATGTAGAGACAAATTCAAATTTCTAGATTGATTATATGTTAAAATCATAATATTAGGTTAAACAAAATACTTTATTAAAATTAATTTTACCTTTTTAATGTGGCTACTAGGAAACTTGAACTTACACATGTGGCTCACATTTGTGGCTCACATTACATTTCTATCACCCAGAGCTGCCCTACAGTATTTTTTCCCTCTGCTATAGCAACTGGGAATGTGCCAGATAAGGTCACTTCTGACAGCCAGAGTCCTGGGGTGAGGATGACAATGATGTGGAGAGAGACCCTCAGCTATCCTCAAAGGACATGCAGCACAAGCAAAAAACACACCTTTGATTCGTCTAAGCAAATGAGAGTTTGGTTGGTTCATTACCGCAGCATGACCCAAACTAACCTAACTGATACAAGAATGAAGACACAAGGAGCCAGTCTTGGGGGGAGCCGGGTAAGACATATAATGGGAAAAGGACACAGAAGAGTAGACATTACCTGTATCATGATCCTGCCTATGATCATTCCTGC
Organism: Rhinopithecus bieti; assembly: GCF_001698545.2. NCBI lineage: Eukaryota > Metazoa > Chordata > Mammalia > Primates > Cercopithecidae > Rhinopithecus > Rhinopithecus bieti. Next base: position 628,428 of record NW_016805057.1, read on the forward strand.
ACACACATGCACACGAGTGTACATACACACACACACCCTGTTTGTGTCCTAGAGAAGAAGAGATAGAACCTGAAATGCTCTTTTTCACTCCAGTGACACCTCAGACCACCAGTGTTAGATGAGGCGGCACAGGTCTCACAGAGAACTTGGCTTACAGGGATAATTGATAGTGGGGGTTTTAGCTTGGCTGTGTCGTTCCTGCACATGCTGCCACATTTTCATCTCATTCCTGCCCATGAAGCCATTTCTGATATTTTAGTTGTAGGGCTGACAGTCACAGTGATGCCTCATTCAACCTACATCCTTGATTTGCTCAGGACTCATGGTGACAATGCAGAAAAAAGCAATCCTGGAAGTGAACAGCTGAAGGAAATTCTGTGAAAGGGCACAATGCAGGGATGGACTTAGTCATTTGGTCTTCAACAAATATTAAGGAAGGGAGATCCTAAAGTCCACCTGTGAAAGAAGTGTGAGTGGTGTCTCTGAAGGTGAGTTTGCCAAGAATCAGAAATCTAGCCTTCTCTACCCTTTGCCTATCACAGCTCTGCTACTTCTTTTACTCTCTGTTTTGATTAGAGGTCTTTTGGCTGTAATTCTTTACATTGGTTTCAAATAGAGATTTCTCTTTCTTGCATAATAAGAGGTTTAGAGATAGTCAGCCCAGGGCTAGTGTAGTAATTCAGCAATATCATTAAGGACCCAAGCCCCACTCATCATTCCTTTTGCCCTCCTAAGCAGGTTGCTGTGTTGTCTCATGGTTGTGAAATGGCTGCTTTAGCTCCAGGCATTACCCAACTTCAACACAGGAAGAAGAGGAGAAAAGGAGGAGCAAGCTTCTGGCCTCACACTTGGGGAGGGGCATACTTTGGAGAAAGGGGATAGGGGAGAGGAGAGATTCTTCTCCTAAATCCATGGGCCTTGACTCAGCGCTTCATCACTTGGGAAAAAGAGGCATTTTTTGAGGTTTTTCTGCCCAGGGGTTCTCCCTTTTGCAATAAAAGCACTGCTTGTGCTAGTGGCATCTGATCTAATAGCCTTGACTGAATGGCCTCTGTTTCATACCCTTCCAGGGATGTCTGTAGTCAGCCGTAATGGTCACTTTTATCACGTGAGTGATCAACAGTTTGGAAAACAGTGCCTTAAGGGTTAGAGCGCACAGTCCAGGAAGGGTCATCCTCAACTTGTCCCCAGTCCCATGCTAATCTCACTCCTCATCTCTTCCGCACTTCCTCACACCAGCAGCTGTGCCATCCAGAAACACAACAGGTTCTTAGCGATCCTTAATGATATTGCTGAATTACTACACTAGCCCTGGGCTGACTATCTCTAAACCTCTTATTATGCAAGAAAGAGAAATCTCTATTTGAAACCAATGTAAAGAATTACAGCCAAAAGACCTCTAATCAAAACAGAGAATAAAAGAAGTAGCAGAGCTGTGATAGGCAAAGGGTAGAGAAGGCTAGATTTCTGATTCTTGGCAAACTCACCTTCAGAGACACCACTCACACTTCACAGGTGGACTTAGCGACCAAAAACTGGGCAGATAATGACAAAGCAGATGTTCGTGGATGCACCTCATATTAATAGGCTACTCTAGAAGTATCAAGAGCTTTTCCTAGAGCTCAAGGGCCATTGGTAGTTATAGGCCTGAAACTGTGAGAGGGCAGCGCTGGAGGCAGCCTGTCTCACTTCCGGCCCCTGCCAGTCCAGAGGCTGGGTGAAATTTTCCGCCACTCCCAACTCTGGAGAGGGAAGCTGTGCCCGTTAGGCAAAGACTGCTCTCACAAGTGGCATTTCTGGCTGGGTAAATTGCCCTGCAGCAAAAAGAGCTGGTGCTAATTTAGTGTTCACTTCTCATCAGCTGAAATGTTTTTATTTTTGGAGGGAATTGGCGAGCTATAATTATTATTGATCTCTGTGACAGCAATCAGAGAAAGCTTTCACGTACCCTACAACAAGCAGGGCCAGAAATAGATGCAGTGTCTTTCTCGGCCAATCATAGCTTCTTTTTGCTCTAAATTGATTTTATAGCTGACTTGCCATTTAAAGAAAAAAAAAAATAAAGTTCTACATAGCGAATTTGGGTATCCTAATCCTTCCCCTGTCAGGTACATTCATTGGAGCTCTAGTCTTAGTGAATGCCTTACCTAACTTTCAACAGATGGATGTTAATGGGATATTTATTTACTGAATAAAATTAAATTGGAGCTGCATCTTAATGCACAATTTACATAATCAGCTTTGTTCTGAACTGATGAGCTGTTTTCAATAGCACTTGGGACCTTTCTGTCATAGCTGCCTCAAAGCAGCAGCCACTGAGAATGGAGATTAAACAATTTCCTAAAGCTGGAAGTCTCGATGAGGATCTATTATCCCATTCTGGAGACCTCATAATTTCTCTAGACACTGGTATAGGATCAAAGATTCATGTTAGTTTCTTGCCACAGTCTGGGATCAAAAGAAAGATGTTCAATTTGCATTTGGAAACCATCACAGTCTTGGATAATCTCCACACTCACCCTCGCTTCATAAAATGCATGGCATTTCTATTTTTTTAACGCCTCATACTCCAAACAACACACATAATTACCAACATGCCCCACGGTGTGCTTCATGAGCCTGGATGAAACCTTTCTAATGATGAATTTCATTATACCTATGTAATACATAAAGCTGGTCTGCAAGTAGAGCAGGTCATAGGTAAGATGAGTGTAGAGCCTGGAGGGGTAGACGGAGTAAAGGCTGGGGTGGGGGCTAAGGGGAACTGAGTTACCAAAACTGGATCCTTAATTTTAAAAACTGTAACCTTGCCAGGTGTGGTGACAACTACCTATAATCCCAGATACTCAAAAGTCTGAGGTGGGCCGGACACAGTGGCTCACACCTATAATCCCAGCACTTTAGGAGGCCAAGGCGGGCGGATCACCTGAGTCAGGAGTTCAAAACCAGCCTGGCCAACATGACAAAATCCTGTCTCTACTAAAAATACAACAATTAGCCAGGTGCGGTGGTGGGCGCCTGCAGTCCCAGCTACTTGGGGGACTGAGGCAGGAGAATCGCTTGAACTCGGGAGGTGGAGGTTGCAGTGAGCAGAGATGATGCCATTGCACTCCAGCCTGGGCGACAGAGCGAGACTCTGTCTCAAAAAAAAAAATAAAAACAAAAAAAATTTTTTAAAGGTTGAGGTGGGAGTATCACTTGAGCCTAGGGATTCTGGTTCACAGTGTGCTATGCCAATTAGGTGTTCCCACTAATTGAATGTTCAGCATCATTGTGGTGACCTCCCAGGAGTGGGAGACCACCAGGTTGCCTAAGGAGGGGTGAACCAGAGCAGGTCAAAACTCCTGTGATGACCAGTAGTGAGATGTGGCCTGTGAATAGCTCCTGCACTCCAGCCTGGACAACACAGCAAGATCCTCTCTCTTTAAAGTGAAAAAAAAAAAAAAAAAAAAAAACTGTTACATTTTATCCCTACCTCAGCTTATAGGGTAGTGCATTGATCAAACACCTTTTATCCTTCTAACCCATCTGATCCTGATCAACTCCCCAGTGAACAGTATTTCTTCTAAGAGAAATAATAATAAACACTACCTAAAAATTCAAGCTCTTTAAATTTGCTTTGTTTAATCCTCCCTCCAGCCTTAAGAGATAGCAACTATCATTGCTTCCCCTCACCTGCCCTTTTTACTGATGAGAAAACTGAATTCTAGAGAAGTTAAGTAATTAGCCCGAAATCCCTCATCTAATTAAATGGAACAACCAGAATTTGAATCTGGTTTGTCTGGCTCCAGAACACAAAGCACTTACCCGCTATGCTGCATGGGACCACACAGAGCAAACAGCATGGGCTGTCCTAGTCGTAGACCTGGTGTTCCCATTTACAAATAGAAACAAAAGGTGCTTAAAATGAGACTTCTATTCCTTAGGACTATATTTATTTAACCTTGAAGATTGGGCAAATACATAAAATCCTTCAAGGGAAAGCTGATCTAAATTATGTATTCATTCTTACGTTCATGTATTCATTACAGAGTTGCTTATTCCAGGCAGCCATAGTTAAGTATAATGGAGAGATCAAATCCATACCCCATGGAGAGCAAGCAATGTACGTAACTGGGATCTCAGCAAGTTTGGGATTTGGGGATGCCAACTGGTTGTCTGAATAAACTCCAATCCTAGCAAGGTGCATTGTATACATGAAACATATTCCTTAAATTCACTGAGATCATTAGAGACAACCAAATGTAGTAGAGGAAACATTCAACTGGAAGTGAGGGGTCTGCAGTGCTACCTGGCATCAGGCATGTGATCCTCAGCTCATAGCTTGTGTTTCATGACAGGCTAAATGGGCAGTGACATCCTGTTCATGCTTAACAGTCCAACTCCCTTCTATCACAAACTCTCTACTTTGTCTGGGACAATCCAGAAACAAATAGAAGAGGGCAGGAAGGTGGTCACTTTTCCCCTGGAGTCCAAGAAGGTGAGTCCAGCATAGATGTAAGGCAAAATTAGAAAGGATCAAACTCTACTTTTGGCTTCCTAACTTCTCGCTTGGGGTGGCTTGTCATGGCTTCAGTCTGCTGCTGCCTCTTACTGCTTTACTAAATTGGCCTCATCTGTCGCTTTGCTCTGGGATCCTGCTCTCTGCCCTGGACTAATGGGCACTGAATATTCAGATGATCTCACTCAGAGGTACTTTACTTTTTCATAAGGGCCCTCTAGAGATACAGTGTTTAAATTTCAGTTCTGTTTCTACATGGTACCAAGACAGAGAGCAGGGAGAGAGCTGGCCACTGACAAGGGTTGAAAGGTGGCTTCCAAAAACATAAGCCCATGTTCTAACCCTTGGAACCTGTGAAGGTGACCTTATTTGGAAAATGGGTCTTTGAGAATATAATTAAGATACTATCTCAGGATAAAACCATCCTGGGTTATATCCAATTACAAACGTCCTTAAGAGAAGCAACAGAGGAGAAAATATAGTTACAGAGTCAAAGTAACGTGAAGATGGGGGAGAGACAGGAGTTATGCAGCCACAAACTCAGGAATACCTGAAGCCACCAGAAGCTGGGAAAAGCAAGGAGGGATTCTTTCCTTGAGCCTTCAGAGGGAACACAGTCCCGCCCTGAGACACTAACACAGCCACCATGGGGAGAAGACTTTTCTACATCCTTACAGGTGCTCCCCTAACTTCTGCACTGACTTGGAGAAGCAGCCTGAGCCACTTCCCCTCACATCTCTGTGGCTTCTCAGAAAAAGGACTAGTGTCAGGACCAATGGCTCATGCCCATAAATTCCAGCTACTCTGGACACGGAGGCAGAAGGATCACTTGAGTCCAGGAGTTGGGAGCTACAGGGAGCCGTGATGGCTCCAGTGCACTCCAGCCTGGGCGACAGAGTGAGATCCCTTTCTAAGAAAATAAAATAAAGACTTTGTGGACCTGTGAGGCTCTGGTCTTGCTGTCTCCCACATTGCAGCCTGTTTTTCTGTGTGGCAAACATCCCAACCAGCCACACCTGCCTACATTGGGAAGAAGGTGGGGAGAAAGGCAACATTCTTGAGACCTCAACTGGATCATGAAGAAAACTCAAAGGAGTTATAGAGCCAGGACATGCTTGAGAGAAAAACAGCACAACTTCCTAAAATATTGGAGAAAGGTTTAACATAACAAAGGGGAGTGATGGAATAAAGAAATAATGAAATTAAAATGAGAAAAGAAATACTTAGACATATATGCAGCTGCAAGATCTAAAATCAGTCTGCAAGATGATTTCTGCAGGTAAATGATGGAAGACTTGTTCCTCAGAACATTTAAAGTTAAATCAGTCTGCAAGATACACATAGCAGAAGGGAAATACATCATCAGAGCCATCACACAAATAATTCAGGAAAGAAAAAACAACTACTCTTGGAGTAAAATAGTTCTCTCATCTGAAGAAACCACACTTGATCTTTGTACGAGTTGAATTTATCTTATCGTCTACTTCTTTGTACACATTTTTTTTTTTTTTTGGAGATGGAGTCTCGCTCTGTCGCCCAGGCTGGAGTGCAGTGGTGCCATCTTGGCTCACTGCAACCTCCACCTCCTGGGCTCAAGCAATTCTCCTGCCTCAGCCTCCCAAGTAGCTGGGATTACAGGCACGTGCCACCACACCCGGCTAATTTTTGTATTTTTAGTGGAGACAGGGTTTCACCATGTTGGCCAGGCTGGCCTCAAACTCCTGACCTCAGGTGATCTGCCTGCCTCAGCCTTCCAAAGTGCTGGGATTACAGGCGTGAGCCATTGCACCTGGCCCCTTTATACATTTTTAAATGCACCTAGTCAGGGTTAGGAAAACATCCTCTGCCGGCAGGACAAGCAATTGAATTGAATAAAACAATTTCAGCAGGCTCCAATGTCTGATCTCTGGAGCTCAGAGGTCCTTTCTCCAGGTGCCCCTAGAGGTCGCATGGCTCCTGTGCCACCCCCATCTCTAACCCTCAGCTTCATTTCCCTTCATTCCCCATGACCACAACACGGGGCAGACTATTCTGAGGGCCACCATGTGTCTGCTCAAATGAACCCATCCCAGTGGAGTCACCGAACCAGTGGAGGATGCACTTCACCTGCTGCATGAGTCAGATTTTATCCAGGTTTTGCACAAGCTCTTTTACTGGAATGAGCGATCCCTCACTCTTCCATTCTGCTTGTTCCTATCACTTGTGCTCAGAGCGTGATAGGAGACACATACAAAAAGGAAATTACATGTGGGATTTTTTTTTTTTTTAAACAGAGTCTCGCTGTGTTGCCCAGGCTGGAGTATAGTGGGGCAATCTTGGCTCACTGCAACCTCTACCTCCCAGGTTCAAGCAATTCTCCTGCCTCAGCCTCCCGAGTAGCTGGGCCTACAGGTGCCCACCACCACACATGGCTAATTTTTGTATGTTGGCCAGCCTGATCTCGAACTCCTGACCTCAGGTGATCCACCCGCCTCGGTCTCCCAGAGTGCTGGGATTACAGGCGTCAGCCACCGTGTCTGGCCTACATGTGGGACATTTCTACCGTAATGTTTCTGCCTCCATAACACATCGAGAAGTAATCGGAAGCCTGCTATTTCATCCTTTTTGCTTATCTTTCCAAAATGAGTCATTTCAATTATAAGACCTCCAAATATTACACAAGGCCTTGCTGCTTCTCCATGTTCCAGCCCCTGCATCAGTCCTGGTCTTGAACCTGTCTGCCCTCCCCTCTGCCTTACCAGTTGGCTCCAGCCACACTGGCCTCCATGCTGGGCTGGACCCACCCCAGGACCTCTGAACGTGCCATCCTCCTGCCTGGAAAAGCCTCCTCCATTCCTCACATGGCAGCTCCTTCTCTTCATTCAGATCTCAGATGTTCACAGGGACCTTTCGGCTCCTGCTCTCCTGTCACGCACGTAAGGACTTTGGTCATTGTCATTTCCATCCTCACAGAAAATAAACTTTAAAACTTAAAATCAACAATTCTTCTTAGATCCATCACAGAATTGAAGTCACAGGACAAACCTCTGCCCCAAAATTATAGAGACAGACAGGTAGACACAGAGAATCATAATTTACAGGAACAGAAACCTCCGAGAGAACCAATACCTAAGCAGGAACATCTGAATTGTAATCGACGAACTGCAGGAGGCTCAGTATAGACAATTCTGAATGTTAAAAACTTCAGGGGCATCTAGTCAGGCTTTTGTGAGTTTTACCTCCAGGAGTTTTACCTCCATGTTCTCACAAGACAGATGACAGAACAATCCCCCTGTGCTTCCGGCAGGAGGAGGGAAAAGGAACCATTTTGAAATATACCAGAGAATTGTGTTCTTCTTAACAAGGTCTGCTCTTGGGAGAAACTTTTTTACCAGACCCCACACTGTTGGGGTTTTATTGGAGCCTAACCTACCTGGGAGAAGGGAAATATCCAACTCTAACCCCTCTAGCCTCCTGTCCCATCTAGAGGGGAGGAGGGAGTACTGAGAAGCACTTGTGAAAGTCACAGCCCAGGGGCACAGGCTCACTGAAGGACTGAGACTAGAGGACTGTAGAACACTTCGCAGTCCCCATGCCTTCCCATCACGTCAGTAGAATCCTGTATAGCAACAGGAGAATACAGCTATGGAACTGCATGTCTGCTGTGGTCTAAATGTTGATGTCCCCCCAAATTCATATGTTGGAGCCTAATACCAATGTGATTGTATTAAGAGATAGGGCCTTTTGGGAAGTGATCCAATTATGCTTAAGGAGAAAATGGATGTCTCAGCTCAAACAATACTCATAAACTGTACTCATAAAAGAGATTGAAGGGAGCTGCCTTTCCCCTTCCTCCATGTGTGGAAGCAGTAAGAAGGTGCCATCTGTGAAGCAGGGAGCAAACTGTCACCAGACACCAAATCTGCTGACACCTTGAGCTTAGACTTCCCAGCCTCCAGAACTGTGAGCAATACATTTCTGGTGTTTATAAATTATCCAGTCTAAAGTATTTTGTTATAACAGCCTGAACAGACTAAGACAACAGCTCAGACATTAATTAAGAAGAAGCTTCAAAGAGGCCGTTTCTGACAATCCTATCTAAAATTCTGACACACCCTAGCAGTTCATTTCCTACTACTTTCTCTATAGCATTTAGCACCACCTAAGATCACCTTGCTTACAGGATTACTTATCATTTCTCCCCTACTAGAATGTAAACTTCATGTCTGCCTTATTCCTCAGTGAACCCCAATACCTATAATAAAGCCCTGGAACATAGTAGAATGTTTAGTAAATACTTGGTAAATCACTGAATAACTACATAAATGCAAGCCCATTCAATATTTGGTAAATTATTGAATAAATAAATGCAAAAATATATCCCTCATTAGCATATCTTTCTCATGACATAAATTTTGATCAGTTACTCTTCTTAGTTTTAAATCTTCTTTAAGATAGTACTTTTCATTTTTCTTGTATAGATATGTGTGTGTATATATGCATATATATGTATAAAATGTGTGTGTAGATACATATGTGTATATATATACTACATTTTATATATTACGTATATATACTGTGTGTATACATATAATATGTATTATGTGTATATATTCCAACTGTAATCTCCTTATGATGAATAACTTAATATAGCTATGCATATATATATCATCAAACTGTTTCTATATTAAAAGATGTCAGCCATGGTCACTGGCAGTCTCTCAGACACACGTTGAATGAAGAAAGCGGAACTTTGGTGGCTTAGGTTAAGATTTAGGGTTGGAATAAGACTGTGGGTTATTTTCGCCCACATAGTCATAATAACATTTTATTTGTCATAGTGTCATGTTCAACTTGCTTGATATAAGACAGATTTAGCCTCTACATTGTAGTATACCAGTTCTTGGATACTGACATTAGTTAATGATGGAGAATCACTAGCTAGTTGAAATGTCAGAAAGTCCCTGGAGCCCCTGAAATCAGACAAATGAATGAGGTTTCAAGGATCACATCTTTCCTTTCTCACACTGAGTAATGGTTAAATTTTAATGTGTCAACTTGACTGGGCCATGGGATGTGCAGATTGCTGGTAAAGCATTATTTCTGGGCGCGTCTGTAGGCATTATGTCTGGGCGTAAAGATGTTTCTGTAAGAAACTAGCATTTGAGTAAAGACCATCCTCACTAATGGGAGTTGGCATCATCCAATCCATTGAGGGCCTGAATAAAACAAAAAGATGGAAAAATAGAAGAAGGGTGAATTTGCTTCTGTTTGACCTGGGACATCCATTTTCTCCCGCCCCTCCCCACTCCCCAGCTGGCTCTCAGGCCTTTGGAATAAACTGAGTTATATCACTGGCTTTCCTGGTGTCAGACAGCAGATTGTGGGACTTCCTGGCTCTGAATAGCCCTAATACACACTGTAAGGATCTCCTGTACCTAGCAGATGGTATACAGGCATGCTCTTGGATCATACCTTCCTGTAGTATATCACACACATCAAGTCAAAGCTAATTCCTCCCTACCAAACAAGCCTCTTTATCAAAAAAATGCACTATTGGAACTTCTCTGTCCTCCTTCTTACTCAAATGCTCAAAGCATCACTGCCTCCCTCCCCAGCCATTGTCCCACCAAAGATAATCAGTGAAGTAAAGAGGACACTGTGACCTAACCCTGGTATCCTTCCTACTAAAGATGCCTATGGAGGACATCTCTGAAGACTTCTGAACAGAGAGCCCTGGGTGAAAGTTTCACAGATATTGGGCTCCAACAAATCAGGTTTCTAAAAGGAGCACATCCTCCAACCTCAAGTGTGTGTGTGTGTGTGTGTGTGTGTGTGTGTGTGTGTGTGTATGCACGTGCATGCACTCAATATCAAGATGTGAGAATTTTACAAATATTTGGTCTTTACAACTGACAACGTCTTTCTCTAATATTGACTCTGTACTGGTCTGTTCATGCATATATAATCTTGGAAATGGTTATTTTTCATCAGCCGATAATCTACAAATTCTGGCAACCAAAATACACTCTCAGAGCAATTGAGGTGGCAATGGAAGTTACTGCACATCCCGGTGTCAGATCATTTCCTTTCTAACACGGCAACTTTCACTTCTCTGTCTCTCTCTGCTTGAAATGACGTTTCTTCTCATCAGCTGCTGTTAAAGACAATAAAGACTGCTGAGAGTTAGAACAACTATATCTGTTCTTGATGATATTGACTTCCAATATTTTGGACCTAAAGCCTCATCATCCAGTACTGGTACACAATTTAAATCAGACCCCATTAGCAAAGGGCATGGAAGCATTGGGTTTTTAGCATCATAACTGTCCTCAATGTTTTTCCTGGAGTTTCTTATTTACTGACCACCTACTACATGCCAGGTACTGTGCTGGGCAAAGGAATTTCTAGGTGATTAACTTTGTCCCCAAGGAACAGTCAGGCTGGAAGAAGGGACAAATATATAAACAAACTACTTCTTGATAATATGGTGAATGATCAGTTAGAAGAACCCTTATGATTAGTATGGGAAGAAGAGGGGGGTGGCAAAGCACAAAAAAGGGCCCTTGGCCTAACTTTGCATTTCCAGGAAAGCTCATTGAAACAGATCATCGTTGAACTGAGCCTTGAAGGGATAAGAATTGCAAGATACAAAAGTGTTCCGGATACAGAGAACTCTATGGGCAAAGAATGATTTCTAGGGGTCTAAAGGTGGTTCCATGTTACTACCTACAAGGTAGGGAGGAGCAGAAGATAGAGCTGGTGAGAGGAGAGTGGTCCGAGCAGTTTGGGTTTTATTTTATAAGCCTTTTTTTTACATCATAGTACATGTAGTAAATTTATCTGTGTGGAATATGGGGGTAAATCAATAAGGCTGCTCACAGCTTGGCCACCTTGGAGCTAAAGGGATCAATATTCCTGCACATCTATAATCCAGCCCAGCACACTAGTGGACAAGGTCTGCTAAAAGAAATAAAGAGCCACTAAAAGCTTGAAAGGAGGCTTATCACATAGTGTCACAGTGTATTTTAAATTGCTCATCACTCTGGCTGCAGTGTGGAAAATGGATTTACTTAAGATTTAACCACAATTGTTTAGGCACTGAAGAGGCCTGAACTGGGCCAGCAGTCAGACAGAGAAAGGAACAAGTTCAAGAAACAATGGGCAGGTAAAGTTGGCCAAACCTGGTAATTTAAAACCTGCAGGAAATAAGAAAACAGAGTCCAGGGCAGCTCTCTGCTTTCTGGGCTAGGTATTGAATTAATGTACAAATTTAGAAATCCATTTTGTTCAAAAGATTGAGATCTTTCCCCATTTATCACACCACACATATTGAACTAGAGAGCGGTTTATTTGTTGTTATTGTTATTGTTATTGTTTTGTTTTGTTTTTAAAGGCTTCCTGCTTCTGACAAGCAAAGCAAACACTGAAGCTTCTGGTATCTTCTCTTCTCTCCCAAAGTCCTGTTTGAATACTAGAGCCAACATTCTTAAAGAGAAACAATGAAAGAAAGAAGGGACTGAGGGAGGGAGGAAAATCAATCAATCTGGTCTGCTGTGTGACAGCCTGCTATTAAAGTCTCCTTCATTTGGGGGCCCCTGTCATCTGTTGGATGCTCCAGCACTGCAAGGAGCCTTCCTCAGCATAAGTAGCTCTTTTGTCCCTTTTCTTTCCAAGGCATCAGATCCCAAGATAATGATGTGGATCTCAATTCTTTCAAATGACCTTAAAATAAACAAAGCCTCACCACTTGCGCAATATTAGTTATATCACCCCATAGCTCTAGGGAGCAGCTTTCTGAATAGTTCTAAATCAATGTAGCTTTAGATACCCCAGTGGGTACCATCAGTATTCCCTGAGAGATGCAGAAAAAGTTCAGAAAACCATCTTGGCACATCTACAATGAACACATCAGGGCCTGGCTCTCTTATGTTCCTGTCGCCTGATCTCAAATATCACTAGCCAATTCTGGATGCCCCAAAAACTGCACAAAAGTTCTTCTTCTAAAAAATAAAATTAAGAGGCATCACAACAAATGCAATGCATGGATCTTGTTTGGATCAGACAGTCGCTGGGAGAAATTTTATTCTGCTCTGGGTATTAGATGATATTCAGGACCTTCAGTTAATTTGGACAGGTATGATGATAACATGGTGATTATATAAAAAATCAAAACAAAATGCCTGTCAGTGGTACATACTGAAACATTTATAGGTGATGTATAGAATTTGCTTTTTAAAAAAAACTTGACTGAAAAAAAATGTTGGGGAAATAAACAAAGATTAGCCATCAGTTGACCTGTGGAAGCTGCATCATGAAGGTGTAGGGGCTCATTTTACTATTAGGTTGATGCAAACGTAATTGTGAGTTTTGCCATTGAAAGTAATGGCAAAATCGCCATTTTGTACCAACCTTATCTACTTATCTAACATATATACACCTATGTGTTCATGAGAGATTTCCATCATAAAGCTTTGTTCTACTTCTACCTCATCTATTGACTTCACCTGTGAGATTTGCATTCTCGGCATCCTGTTAAGCCAATATGCATTTTAGGAACGCATTGGAGCTGGGTAAAAGGGAGATTCTTTACCAAATCATTGACCCTGTTGAAGGAAAATAGTAATCATAGCTACCATTATTAGTGTTTGTTACATTCCAGGGGCTGAGCTAATCACATTAGTTCATTCAACCCTCACAATGAATCTGTGTTTAAGCGTGTAAAGAGGAGCCCAGAGACTGACTCCAGACAGTTCTTTCAGGAACCACAAAACATCACTCTATTTTAACAAACTGAAAAATCCTCAAAAGTCTCTGAGGCAATTTTCCATGAATTCCTGTAATTTTACCTATATTCTTAAAGATATACAGAAAAACATGATTATGATGATAATAACAGCTAGTATTTACTGAGTACTTATGGTGTACAAGGCTCTAAGTATTTTCCATGTGTCTCACTTGAGTCTAACAACAATCTAGACGGTAGTATGGTAGATTAAAGGCATTGATGGTCCCAATCAATGGGTTCCCTGTCTGTATCCATGTCCTTTCCAGCTCCTGCCTTCAATAGGTGGAAGATATTTCACATCCTTTGAATTATGGTAGTATTGTGAGTTGCTTTCACCTATAGAATGTGGTCCGCAGAAGTAACGATGAATCCGTTCCAAGCCTAGGCTTCAAGAGGCCTTGCACACAGCTGCTTTCTCTCTTAGACTTTTGCCTCTGCCCTGAGACCTGGCCTGAGGTAATTTGCAGGAGGATGAGAGACCACATGGAGCAGAGCCAAGGGGTCCTAAATGTCAGCCAACTGCCAGAAGCTGAGCCACCTAGGAAACTGCCAGCTGACCACAGGTGCATGAAGGAGCCCAGCCAAGACCTGAACAGCACAGTTGAGCCCAGCCTAATTCGCAAACTGCAGAACTGTGAGCAAAAATCAATGGTTATTTCAAACTACCAAGTTTTGAATGGGTTTGTAATACAATAATAGATACCTGATATAAGAGGGTACTGTTATTTTCTTCATTTGATTGATGAACCAACACAGAAAGGTAAAATGACTTACCCAAGGTGATGTAGTAAGCAGTGGAGCTAAGACCCATCTCCAGAAGCCTGACCCTGAAGTCCTTGTTGCCAGTTCAAGCTTGTTCAGTAGATGATCTCTACAAAAGGTGAGGATGAGGATGAGAGGTTATTAGTGTTTGACACCCAGCAGCACAATCATGTCCAGGGTGGATTCATTACAATCATGAGCAACTTAAGTACCCCAATCTGTCTTAGGTATGACTGCTGTAACAATATACCATAGACTGGGTGGCTTAAACTGTTTGGACGAACGGAGGCAAGATGGCGCAGTTCCGGGTTCTTCACCGTCAACTTTCCCGCACCCGGGAAAGACGGGTCGACTGCGCAGGCGCAACCTGACCTCCGACGGAGAAAAACCAGAACCCACCTAGCCACGCCTACCGCCCGGCCCCCGACCCGCCTATGTCCCGCCCACTGCCCTCCCACTCCCAGGCCCAGGACATAAAAGCCGCTCCCAGCGGGCATGCTGTGCGAACTTCCTCAGCCCCCACTCCTGTCGGGACTGCATTAGGAACCTCGCCGGAAAGCTCCACCGGGTGACTCCCCCGGCCTCCCCTGCTGGAGACTGATGGACCTCAACCCTCCCCCACAAAGCTGGCTGACCAAAGAAAATAAATTTGCAGTTTTGCTCCTAGCCTTGCCTACTCGCTGGTCCTTTAATACTCGCCCTGGTGAGCCTAGAAAGCAAATTGGTTTCCTAGAAAGCAAATCAGTTTCCTAGAAAGCAAATCAGTTTCCTAAAAAGCAAATCAGTTTCCTAGAAAGCAAATCAGGTGGTGCTGAAACCTGGGAGGATACCCCTCCTCAGGCCTCTAAGGATTGAGGAAGCTCCTCCTGCTTCCACGCCACGGACGG
>NW_016805057.1:643476-688727 GCF_001698545.2 Rhinopithecus bieti
AATAGGCGAGCATTAGATTTACTTACTGCCGAAAAAGGAGGAACATGTCTCTTCTTAGGAGAAGAATGCTGCTATTACATAAACGAGTCAGGCCTAGTAGACACTAACATTCAAACCCTAAACAGGATTAAAGCAGAATTAAAAACCTACAATACCCCCTTCACCCCCGGACCACCGATATGGCTGCTGCCCGTAATACAGCAGATGCTCCCATTCCTAATTCCCATGCTAATCCTCTGCTTTGTCTTATGTCTTGCTCCTGTTTTAATCAAATTTCTCCGAGCCAAAGTTCAAGAGATCACGCGCATCACCTTCAACCAGATGCTTCTTCATCCATACGTCCAAATACCAACCATAGACCCCAACCTTAACGACGTCCCTTAACAGCAGGAAGTAGCCAGACAGACCACGGTGCCCCTTATCACTATTATCAATAAAAGATTGGACTGTTTGGATGAACAGAGGCAAGATGGCGCAGTTCCAGGTTCTTCACCGTCAACTTTCCCGTGCCCGGGAAAGACACGGGTCGACTGCGCAGGCGCAACCTGACCTCCGACGGAGAAAAACCAGAACCCGCCTAGCCACGCCTACCGCCCGGCCCCCGACCCGCCTATGTCCTGCCCACTGCCCTCCCACTCCCAGGCCCAGGACATAAAAGCCGCTCCCCGCGGGCTGCACTGCACGAACTTCCTCAGCCCCCACTCCTGTCGGGACTGCATTAGGAACCTCGCCCGAGAGCTCCACCGGGTGACTCCCCCAGCCTCCCCTGCCGGAGACCGACGGACCTCACCCCTCCCCCACAAAGCTGGCTAACCAAAGAAAATAAATTTGCAGTTTTGCTCCTAGCCTTGCCTACTCGCTGGTCCTTTAATACTCGCCCTGGCGAGCCTAGAAAGCAAATCGGTTTCCTAGAAAGCAAATCAGTTTCCTAGAAAGCAAATCAGTTTCCTAGAAAGCAAATCATAAACAACAAACGTTTATTTTCTCACAGTTTTGGAGGCTGGAAAGTCTGAGATTAGCGTGACAGTATGATCGGGTGCTGGTGAAGGCCTTTCTGGTTCGTACACAGCTGCCTTCTGTGTCCCCACATGGCCGGGAGAGAGTGAGAGCAAACACTAATACCATCATGAGGGTCCCTCCCTCATAACCGCATCTAAATCAAATTATCTTCCAAAGGCCTCATCTCCAGATACCATCACATTGGGGGTTAGGGCTTAATGTGAATTTGGGAAGGACAAAATTCAGTCCATGGTACCAGCTGTCTTCAGTTCTCCAAGTACGTCTCCCTCAAAGCTCTGTCTGCCCTTCCCAGGAGAAGGAATCTCTATCCTCTTGGGATGTAACTTCCATGAGACAGGGATGACGTTTGGTTAAGTTATGACTTGTAAAGGAGCCCAGTGGGGGTCCTGAGAAGCACTGATATGGTAACAATTCAGAAGGTCAGAAGAATATTAAGTAGCATCTACCCTTAAGACAGAAACCCATCATAAAGTTTTGTTTTATTCTAAAGGTAACAGAAAGTGAGAAATTTTAAGTAAGGAAATAACATGATTACATTCACACATTTAAGAAAATCAGTATGGTTGCAACACGGAAAATTGGCTAGAAATAACGCTGGAGACATATCAATTCAGAGTTGCAGCAATCACCCAGAAGACAACAGTGGCTAGACTGGGATTGAGCCCATGGAAATAGAAAGAAATATAAGAGATATATAGGAGGTCTATACAGGAGATAGGATCAACAGTTATCTAGTGATTGATTAAAGGAGAGGAAAAAGGTGAAAACCATCAAACCATAACCCCACATAAAGTAAATAACAACCAAGAAACTCTCTTCCATCCCACAGCACCCCTGAGTGACATCTGACCAATTGCTGGAAAAAGTTTGGACTTAATGTTCCCACTGAGCGAGGATTTCTAATGAAGAGTTCCGAGTCATCCTATCTGCAAAGAATAAAGGCAAGCTTAAAAAGAAAATGTCATAAATTAGCCACTTGTCCTAACAGCATTAAAAATAATCTGTCACCTGCTTCTAAGTTTGTTCTTAGTTACAAAGACCATTGTTTGAGTGAACAAAGAGGGTAACGAATCTGGAAAGAATTGTTTACCCGGAGAAACTGATAAGAGCTCAAATTGGAGAAGACCAGCATGTGAATGAGGAAGGAGGTGGGCAACTCCAAGCACAAGCATTCTGTCTGCTGCAAAAGGACCGGGAGACCAACTCAGGCTCAATATTATGCATGGAAAGAAAGCTGATTCCCAGCAGCTGTTCTTGGAATACCCAGAATATTCTGAAAGTGACATGGCTCCCCAGTAAAAGATGTTTCCCATGATGAATCAGAAATTCAATATGAGGACAATATGCTGACAGAGACTAAGGAGGATTTAGGAGTCTCAACTTCCTCCATCAGATACATTGTGTCAGTTTACCCTTCTTTCAGCTGCTTCCTGCTCTGCCCAGCTTAACACTGGACTCCAGCAAGCATTGGCAACACGCAGATTGAGGTCACCCTATTTTATGGAAATTCCTCAGAAAGGGAAGAGTTCAAGAATGGAATCTGAGGCATACAGAAACCAACAGCATTTCCTTCAGAGTTGTTTTGATTGTTTCCTATTGTTGGCACTCTCTGCTAAGCTCTGGATGACCATCCCTGCATAGATGATTTCCCTGTTGAAATTCCCTCCCCAAACTAATTCTGGAGATTCCATTAACTTGTGTTAACAGAAAAACTACACTCTGTGAAATATTTAAAGAGGTTTATTCTGAACCAATATAAGTGACTACAGCCAGGGAACAGTCTCAAGAGATCCTGGGAAAGTATGTCCAAGGCAGTTGGGTTACAATTGGGGTTTTATGCATTTTAGGGAGACAGAAATTATAGGTAAAATCATAAATCAATACATGGAAGGTATACATCCCATATACACCTGGCGGGGGTGTGTGGCATGAAAGGTGGGATGGGAGGGATGCTTACAGTTCACCAGTGGATTCAAAGAATTTCTGATTGGCAACTGGTTGAAAAATTTATGCTTTGTCTAAAGATTTAAAATCAGTAGAAAGAAATGCTTGTGTTAAAGAGGGATTGTGAAGACCAAGGTTTTTATTATGTAGGTGAAGCTTCCAGTAGCAGACTTCAGCAAGAATAGATATTAAATGTCTCTTTTCAGACCTTAAAGGTGTCAGGTTATCATTTAATCTCTCCTAGATCTGAGAAAGACCTAGAAAGGGAAGGCCTAGTTGCATTAATGAAAATTCTCTGTAGATGCAAATTCTGCCTCCTCCCCTCAAGAGACAGTTTTTCAGGGCCATTTCAAAATATGTCAAAGAAATATATTTTGGGGTAAAATATTTTTATTTCTTTTGGGGTCTGCTGTCATATGATGCTATGCTAGAAGGTTGGAATTTGGTATCTTACTGCCACAGAGTCTGTTTTGTCAGTCTGGTGATCTCTATTTCAATGTTAATGCTGGTCAGTTCTGCCTAAACTCCAAAAGGGGGTAGTATTATGAGGCACATCCGACCTCCCTTCCCATTGTGGCTGGAAATTTGGTTTTTCAGGTTCCTCTCAGGTCTCCTTGGCTAAGAAAGGGAGGCCTATTCAGTTGGCTGGGGGGCTTAGGATTTTATTTTTGTTGTTGAATGTTCCTCTTTATTTGACCTGATCCACAACTTACAGAACCAGATAGACCTATTGACAGGTTTCAGCCAACTCAGCAGGAGGGTTTACTCCAGCAATCAAGAAAGCCAGGCAAGTCAAGGGCCGAATGGAAGAAGATAGGAAAAGTTGAATGTTTAGAATGAAGCCAAGACCTGCCCTGCAAAAGGAAACAACTTTGGTTCCTAGAGAAGGACTTAAGGTTAGACCAGGAGGCAGACAAAGAAAAAGCTGAGAAAGGAACCTAGATGCTTAAAGGACACTCTCCTTGAAGAACGAAATTTCATTCCGTTCCACAAGAGGTTAGATCCTGCTAGACTGTTAACTAATCTATGACAGATTGCATTATACAATGAAACATTGTTTTGAAGTAAATCTACCCCACTCCATAAAAATGATATTTTATGGCTCATCTTGCTAATTTTCCACCCATTTAGATTATGCCTGACAGAGAAAGTTGACATTGTTAAATAGTATTATGTTCTCTGAGTTCTGTGAGCTTGTGAGAAAACATCAGACTGTTGTTATATACATTAATCCAAGTTAAATATTTGTAACACAAACATGGGGAATGTGCCTTTTGTCTTGTCACTGTCTGGAATCACAGAAATCAATTTGGTTTCATCAAAAAAAAAAAAAAAAAAAAAAAGAAAGAAAGAAAGAAAGAAAGAAAGAACCCTATACTCCAGGGTTATTATACCGACTTAAACAAAGTATGGTACGTCATGATGCCCTGAATGATGAATTTACCAAATATAGGAGGGCAAAAAATAGCAAAGGGCCAGAGGCCTATCAACAGCAACTTCCCATTTTTCAGATTTTGGTGGCAAGAGGGGATAAACGATTTAGCCTTTGTGTAGACATCAGTCACCTGCCCTGTATGAAAATTAGGTGTGAAGTCAGTGATAGGAAATTCTCCTGTCATTTTGTTCTCCCTTCTTTGGAATTTCTGATGCTATTTTGAGTAAGACTTGACAAGTTCCTAAATCTGAGAAACAGACAGCAAAACAATTTTTTTTTTGAGCCTCTGTCACCTAGGCTGGAGTGCAGTGCTGTGATCTCGGCTCACCACAGCCTCAACCTCCTTGGCTCAAGAGATCCTCCCACCTCTGCCTCCCGAGTAGCTGAGACTACAGGCACACACCACTGTGCCCAGCCAATTTTTGTATTTTTTTGTAGAGACAGGGTTTCACTATGTTGCCCAGGCTGGTCTCAAATTCCTGGGATCAAGTAATCCGCCCATCTCAGCCTCCCAAATTGCTGGGATGACAGAGGTGAGCCACCACTCCTGGTCCCAAAGCCACTTTTAAACTTAATTTTCAGAGACCAGGGTTACTTGGCAATCTGATCTCATAGAAGGAATTTGAGATCTGCAGTCATTTGGTGTACATTGAAGTCCCTGTTTGGCTCCTATTAGCTGGCTAACCCCTGCAAATCCCTTGGAGTTCCTGTTTCCATTTCTGTGGAAGAAATGATACTGCCTTCCTTACACGGCTCTGAGGATTACTGGAGGTCACATCAAGTGAAAAGTGGGGTGCAAAGAGTTCTGTGGGTGTGGGTGACTGCCTTTGGCTTGTTCAAGTCTCAGAAATTTAGCCAGCATGAACAATGGATGAGGAGTGACGATATTCCAATCTCAAACTCTTGTCTGTCTCAATATAAAGATCAGTTTTCCCATCAGCAAAATGGGTAAACTTTCCTAACCCGCATGCATGGAGCATTACATTGAGAATCAGAAGGCTTAACTGTCCTATACAGAGATTCCTAAACTTTGCTACATATTGGAATCACCTGGGGAGCTTTTACATGCCCTGCTGCCCTGTCACAGCCAATATCAATTAAATCATAATGTCTAAGGTGGGGTCCAAGTGTCAGTATTTGTCAAAGACCCTCAGGTGATTCCACTACACAGCAAAGTTTGGGAACCACTGCCCAACTCCCTTTTATAGTCACCTAAGTGTACCTTTCAATTTCTTGGCTTTAAAGTATGTCCAACTTTGAAATGGGCATTGAAGCCCAGGACAACAAATCTTGAACCTCTGCACCTGCTCCCCAGTAAAACTGACAGCCAACCACCCTCCTTTCTTGCAGCCAACTGGTAAGTGTGAAACATGAGTAAGTAGAGGGAATCCAGGGTTAGGGAAGTGAGCCTGGGGTTGGGGAGAGCACAGGGCACTCATTCCCAAACTGGGTGAATAACAGAGAAAACACAGAAAAAGATTTCAAGATCACATAAAATTGGGTAATTATGGGTTCACCCAGGATAAGCAGATTACTTCACTGTAGGACTTGTTAGGACTTCACAGAGTACGATTATGAATCTGCCGGAGGGGATTCTAGCAGCATTTCCTCTGTGCAAACCTTTATTTTCTCAGTGTTTTTCTAGGGCTTGTGTTTCAATCAATGGTACTTGGAGAAACCTACAGCAGTGTTGAAATTTGTCCCCCAGGGGACGTTCAGCAATATCTGGAGACATACTTGGTTGTCACAGCTGGGAGCCAGGTGGCTATTACTGGCATCTAGTGGGTAGAGGCCAGGGATGTTGGTAAACATTGTGCAATGCACAGGACAGCCCCCATCACAGACTTGTCCAGCCCCAAATAATAATGGCACAATTGAAAAGCCCTGGCTTAGGGTGATTTCTTCCCCCATAGACCTAGCCCCACCCCTATAGCCTCAGAAATTGGAGATGATGAGGGAGCAAGAAGGATAGGAGAAAGAGAAGAGGAGGAAGAAAAAATTAAGGAGAAAAGGAAGAACTGAAAGAGAAAAACAGAGACAATAATGAAGGCAGAGATAAAGAAGAGACTGGGGGAAAAAAGGAGAGAAGAAGCCAGATTCATAATTGTCTTGAGAGCAACCAAGATGTTCTTCAGTAGATGAAAGGATAAACTGTGATCTATCCAGACAATGGAATTTTATTCAGTGCTAAAAAGAAATGAGCTGTCTATGAATCTATGAAAAGACATGGAGGAAACTTAAATGCATATGCAAGAGAAAGAAGCCAACCTGAAGAGGCTCCACACTTGGCGATTCCAACTATATGACTTTCTGGAAAAAGCAAAACTATGAAGACTGTAAAAAAGATCAATGGTGGCCAGAGGTTGGAGGGGGAGGGAGGGATGAATAGGCAAAGCATAGAGGATTTTTAGCGCAATGAAAATACTCTATATGGTACTACATATACTCTATAATACTCTATATGGTACTACAATGGTGGCTACATGTCACTATACATTTGATCAAACCCACAGAATGTACAACACCAGGAGCAAACTCTAATGCAAACTTACAGACTTTGGAATGATTATGATGTGTCAATGTAGTTTCAAAGACTGTCACTAGTGTACCACTCTGGAGGGATGGTGATAATGTGGGAGATTATGCATTTGTGGAGTGGGAGTCTATGGGAACTCCCTGTACTTTCTGCTCAATTTAGCTGTGAACCCAAAACTGCTCTAAAATATTGTCTATCTTTTATGAAACAAAAACAAAAACAAAACAAAAAAACCCAAAGAAAAAGGCAGCTTGCTGGTGTCAACTGGCCCCAGCCTCCTCACACCTTTATTAATACTCTGAGTTTAGGAAGGCCGCTAACGCTGCTTTTCAATAGGTATGAACTGGTTGGGAAAGGCGAGGACGACAAAGGAAGGCAGGGGATTCTCTTTTGCCCAGTGTTCGGTGTCCCAAACTCGGCGTCCGGGTGCACGGCGGAGGCCTCAGACCCTGCTGGGCTTCTTGGGGTCCTGGCTCCTGCTCGGCATGAAGGCGTAGAGCTCCTCGATGAGCATCTCCATGCGCGCAGTGACCTCGGTCACGGTGTCGAGGACCAGCTTCTGCTGCAGCTTCAGCTTGTTGTTCTCCCACAGGGCCTTGTTTTCCTCCTGGAAGCCCCTGTGCTCCGCCCGTAGCACCTGCAGGGTCCTGTTCTCCTCCTGCAGGAGCCGGTTCTCCTTGAGCAGGGCCTGCAGCGCCTGCCTCATCTCTCTCAGCAGCTGCAGGGGCTGGCAGCCGTGGAGCAGGCCCGGGCCCGCCTTGGCCTCCTCCTCCTCCCCGGAGGGCCCGGACATGTTGCTGACCATCTCCCGCAGGGCGCGCAGGGCCTTGGAGTCCTCCTGCGGGGCCGGGGGCCCTCTGGGCTCCTCGAAGTGGGAGGAGAGGCCGGAGCCCTGGTCCTGCAGCAGTCCGGGGCTGCAGGGCTCCTCGTGGGGCGAAGGGGCGGGCTCGCTTTCCTCGGCAGGGGCGGCTGCGTCCTCTGTCTGGGCCCAGTAGGCCTGTTTCTGCTCCAGCAGCTGCTGCAGCGCACGGTTCTCCTCCCGGAGTAGCTGCAGGGTGCTGTCCTCCTTGCCGCGGGGCACCTGCAGGGCGACGTGGTCCTTCTTCACCACTTCCAGGGACGCGCTGTCCTTTTGCGGCAGCGGTGAGGGGTCCCGGCTCTCCTCCCGGCCCAGCGAGGCCTTGTGCTCCTCCCAGAAGACCTGCAGGATTTTGTTCTCCTTACGGAGCATCCTGTTCTCCTCGCGCAGGGCCTTGTTCTCCTCCCGCAGAGACTTGTTCTCCTCCTGCAGCACGAACTCCTTGGCCAGCCTCTTGTGGTGCAGCTTGTGGTGGAAGGAGGCGGATGGGGAGAAGTAGGGAGACTGCAGGCGGCAGTTCTCATTCACCCAGCGCCCGTCCTGGAACACGAACATCTCGTCGCTGAGCTGCACCCGCGGCGGGTTGTAGTCCAGCTCCAGGTCGGCCTGGGACATGGGGCGCTCCATGGGGTCTAAGGGCCCGGAGGAGAAGCGGTTCAGCGGGTAGGAGTGCTGGCTCGCCATCCTGCGGCTCAGCCGGGGCAGGACAGCCTGCTGCGCGCAGCGAGGGGTGCTGTACAAGTTGTGGAGCCTCGGGAAGGGCTCGGCTGTGCCCCTCTGCGGGAGAGAATGGGAAAGCCCAGCGTTAACGATGGGACTGACACACTCGGGGCTGGCTGACAAAGTAAGGGGCCAGGACATCCCCAGATAGGCCCCGTCTGATGGTCTGGCCTGCCCACAGTGGGCGTTTTTGCCTCTTGAGGTCCTCACAAGGAAATGTGGCGGATCCTTGTCATTCCAGTGAGTTCTGTTCTATTAAGTCATCTCCAACACTGAATTACCAAATATAGAACCATTGCTCCTACGGGAAATAGAGGGTTACATTCCTGGGAGCCTGTGGTCACAATTTTGTCAACCAAACAATACATAACCTAATTTAGTGCGTATTGTTTATTGATTCTTTAACATCGAACTCACGTCAGCAGCACTGTTACGCATGCCCAAACAAAACTTCTCTAACACCTGTGTTTTCTCCATGTGGCACAGCATAGCCTTCTTGTGATTGGGAATACTAGACAGCACTTGTCTTGGAATGGTGCGGAAGCCATTTTTAACAGCAAAATCGCCAACAAAATGCACAAGAAGGCAAAAAAAAAAAAAAAAAAAAAAAGTGGCACTAGATTGACTGTGCAATAATGGACACTATTTTCTAGCCTGAGAGCTGAAACAAGAAGTCTCCTTGGCTGGGGACTCAACCTTACACAACTCAAATTTTCACCTCTCTGTGCATGTCTGAGAATTGCCATAAAAGTGCTGTAAGTATTGATTTGGTGGATACACATTTTAGCAAGTAGGCAAATTCACAATTATAGAATCCATGAATAATGAGAAACAGTTATATATTATGGAGGTCAAAAGCATTGATTTTAGAGTCAACCAAATATTTTGAGTCTCTGCCTCACTACTTACCAGTTGACAAGAATTTGGGCAAGTTATTTGAGCTTTAATTTCCACAATTTCAAATTGGGATAATTGCATTTACTCCTTGCCTCATAGAGACATTTTTAGGATTAAAAAAGGTAATGTATAAAAGCACTAAGCATGGGCTGTAGCACATTCTGTCACCCTAAAGGAGGAACAAACACTGTTCTCAAGGGCCACTGCCCACAGGTGTGTACTCTCACTTAGCATGAGCAGAGAAGCAGCATGAATCATCCAAACAGCCACCCAAATTGCTGTGTCCAAAATGGAGGTGCCATTGATTAGCCTAGCCTTCTCTCTTGCCCATCTGGGCATATCCTTCACTCTTAGCCACCCTTGAGTCTTTTCTGCTAGCAGCCCCTTAAACATCCACTCCAGCTTCCAACGCAATGCTAGACTCAAAGCAGAGTCTAACTAATAATTTTGGAAGGAAAGAAAAACCATCCCAGACATATCACTGAGCAATGAGCATTCAACATGTGGTGATACAGCCAGCCAAGGACCCTGAAGAATTCATGATGGTGGCCACAGACCTCAAGACCACAGCATAAAACCGGGTTCAGATCCACAGAGCTTAACTCCAATGAGTTGGTAGCTTTCACACATCCCAGTACAGAAGAATAACCCCAGTGAGTTTTAAATGCAGATTTCTGAGCCTCCCATTGTGAATCTGATTCACTCAGACTGGGGTGTGGCCCAGGAATCTGCATTTCTAACCAGCTCCCTCAGGTGATCCTGACTGCAGGTGGTTAGGACAGCTCTAAGTCAAGTAGAATATGCAATTTGCTTAGGTGAGGGTTGCACCAGCATTAAAGACTGAAAGGTCACAAGAATTTTCATCCTGATTTTGTCACTGATGGGTACTTTGAAACCAGAGTGCTCTCTAATCCTCTTTGACCCCCAGACTTTTCACGAGTAGAAAAGAGGGAGTTGGGCTCCATGATGTTAAAGGCACCCTCCAACATTGAAAAGCCAATGAAGTATACCTGTAAAATGGAAATAATATGTGCCCTGCTTAGTTCACAACACTGTTGTGAGGATTAAATGAGAAAATGCAAAAATATTTTTAAAACAAACAGTGCCAAAAAACCGTAAGGTATTGCTATCAAAAAAAGTAGATTTCACTAATTCAAGAATTATAAGATGTATTCAAAAAGAAGTGAGCAAGTGGAGTGCACACTGGAGAAGAGGCGATGATTGCAGCAATGAATTTAAATAGAAAGATCCTGATAGCTACTTCCAAATACACCAAAAGTGCTTCATCCAAGTATATCAAAATCTTCTCCAGATATCAATTCCTTGTGTCTTAGGTTATTTTCACAACTGTACAGATAGAGAAAATAAAAAACAAGTCAGGCTAGCTACATTTTATATATGTGTGTATGTGTATGTAGAGAGAGAAATACAATTTGCATGGTATATAAAGTTGGTTAGAATTCTTTAAAACCTAAAGGGCTAGATAAATAGAAGATGCAGTTCTATGCCATTAACTTTGCAATAAGCACATGTCATTAACTTTGTAAGGATATGCTCAATCTTCCAGATAGCAAGGGTATGCGGGCATTCTGCAATCGGAATCCTATTTAGTTTTAAAAAATTCAGCCTCCATGGTTTTCACATTTCTCAATTGGGAAACCAGATTGGCTCCTGTAGCTGTCTGTGATCAGAATGCACCTCACGGTGGATAACCTGGACCATTTTCTGGTAGGTTTAAGGTCCTGAGATCCAGGATTTCTGGGAAGATTAGTCAAAGCCAATAAGGTGTGAATGGTTTTTTTGTTGTTATTGTTTTGTTGTTGTTTTGAGATGGAGTCTTGCTCTGTTGCCAGGCTGGAGTGCAGTGGCATGATCTCGGCTCACTGTAACCTCTGCCTCCTGGGTTCAAGCAATTATCCTGCCTCAGCCTCCAGAGTAGCTGGGACTACAGGCGCGCACCACCATGCCTGGCTAATTTTTGTATTTTAGTAGAGACGGGAATTCACCATGTTGGCCAGGATGGTCTTGATCTCTTGACCTTATGATCTGCCCACCTCTGCCTCCCAAAGTGCTGGGATTATAGCGTGAGCCATGGCGCCCAGCAGGAATGAATCTTAAGAGGTCCCCTCCATCCCTGCACTAGAACCAATGCTTTATCTCAGCAGGATTTGACACCAGAAGCTATCAACATGGAAAAATGTGGTTTTAGTCAACATGTGCATCCCAGTTCTGAGAAGGAAAGGGAAGAAGGAAACCAAACATTGAGTCTCGATTTCATGCTAGGTCCTGAGCTGAGCATTCTACCTACTAAATTCATTTATCCTCACTACACGGACGTATAAGATATTACTATTCTTATTTTACAGATGGAGAAGCTAAAACTCAGAGAAGTTAAATAACCAGCACTAGCTCCTTCAGTAAGACACAAACTCACTTTTGGCTCGCTGACCTTCTATGTGTGAAGTACACACATGGGAAACCACCATGGATTTACCAAAAGACTTACAGTACTTTGGGGATCATTATATCTTTTCCTTCACTTTATATGATGGAAAAGTTCAAACACACACAAAAAGAGAGAGAATAGTCTAATAAATGTCCATGTACCCATCACTCAGCTTCACCAAGTATCAAATCAAGGCCACGCTTGTTTCACCAGGCCTCAACCTGATTCCACAACCACTCCCCTACCACTAAGTTCTCTTAAAGCAAAGTGACATTGTGTCATTTTATCCACAAATACATAAATATGTGTCTCTTTAACAGAATCACAATACCATTATTATCCCTTTGAAATTTAACAATTATCCCTCGATATCTGCGAATGCTGAGTCCGTGTTCAAATCTCCCCAATTCTCATTTCTTTTTAACGATCATTTTTTTTTCAGCCAGAGAGGCAATCTTCTTGATCCAACTAAGGGTCCAAAGAAGAATCATGGATGCTTTCTACCTGCCCATGATGGCTTTTAACTCATGGCATTCAGCTGTCTGTGTTCTACATCCACTTTCCAAACTGGGTACCCAAGGAACATTCTGCCGCCCCTCAACAGAAATGCTAAACAAAACATTAACGTGGTGGATCCCTAGCCACGGACAACCTGGGTGTTTGGGCCCTGGTCCTTATTTACACATTCAGGTGACCTTGCTCATATCCACTCACTCTCTGGCCTTAGTTTCCACTTCTGTAAAATGAAGGGTAAGAGTCATTATCTCTAAGTGCTCTCTTGGCCTATCTCTGGTCCAGTGGATTCACATCTGTAAATTGGCACCACTATGACCCTAGCAGCCCTCTTTTACCAACCTAGTTGGCATCCTGTCCTCTCCCCTAAATGACCACCTCTTCCCAAGCAGGCTTTGTGCCCTCTCTTGTTACATGCCCACAGCACCTAATCCAGGAAATGCTGATGGACTAGTAAGTTCCCTTTACTTTCTCAACAGGAAACCAAATTCTTCTCCAACATCTGAGTCCTATTATCTTTCCTCCTATCCCCAGACAGGGCCAAGAAAGTGGTCAAGTCCAGTGTTTCCTCACGGTTTAGTTTCTTAGAATATTTAAAATGTTTTCAGTAGTCATATATTTATTTTAATAAGTAATGGGAAAACATACCTATATTAAATATACAGGCATTTTTAGATATGAGAAGGTTCATGATTGAACTTTGGGAAAACATTGATCCAAAACAAACTTGTTTTTTCCTATGGTATTTCTCTGATTCTGATCAGAGCTAGCTGGATTTAATCCTTAAAGGAAAGCTCTTGGCCTTGTGAACATTCTTCACCCCAGTCATGTACCCATTCAAAATGTTATTGCACCAATTTTTCCCCTACATTAGTGTCAGTGAATCAACTAACATTAATTTGGCATCTACTGTGTTCCAAGCTCACAGACCCTGCCCTCAGGGAATTTCCAGTTGATTTGAAGAATCAGTGAATAGAACCAATTACTTCTTGGTGCAAATGAGAGAAGTCAAAATGCAGGAAGCATTAATGCAGGCACAAGGTTTGGGGAATAGGGGACTAGAAATGATAGCATCTGAAGAGAGTTCTGGCTCTGCACTATATGAGTGCATGACCTTTACAGAGTCACTTCATTTCTGTGCCTCAGTTCCTAGAAAATGTGGATGTTGACATGAATCAGGGCCAACCCATATATTTTTGAAATGACCAACTCTAGAAGGCACTATGCACTCTTACTGCAGTGCACAACCTGTACAACTCTCTATAACAACGTCACCAACATCTGACCTACTTCTTTCAGAGGGTTCATTGTTCAGAAACAAAAGGAGACTTGGAACATTTTCTTTGTTTATAAAGAGCTGCAGACATGCAAGAAGGACTACTGCTTTCAGAAGAGACATTGCTTAGCATTTCTTTAGAGAAAGATTATATAGAACCAGAAAAAAAATAACACCAAGTGACTATAATGTGTCAGGTTATATGCTAATTGATTTCTGTATTCATATGTAATATCTTACCCAAAAGAACTGGCATGATTCTGCATAAGATTACATAACTGGTAAAGGAGTGGAACCAGGGTTTAAAATCAGGATATTTGACTCCAAACTCCATGTTTATTCTAGCACTTCACAATGCTCAGATATTTTATTTTGCATGTACTAATATCATTCCTTTGCAATGGCTCTCTTACAACCAGGCCTCTCCTCTCCCCATATGAGTAAGTCGCAATTATCTAAGCACAGTGATCTATCCCTTGTTTTTGTGACATCCAAGTCTTGGGAATTAGAAAGCAAATTTCACATTCCTTGCCAATAACTGAATCAACCAAAATACACTGCAAGATTGGGAGGAAATACTAGGTTGAACCGTAAGAAACTGTTAACATTTTACCATTTTGGCCTACAAAATGGCCATTTCTTTTGCCTTAATATATTTAGTGTATTTGATAAAGCTATGTCCTCATTTCCATTCATACTTTAAGACTTTGAAATAGTCCCAGGGCAAAGCTACTAAGGTATGATGTAAAATCTATAAGCATGGAGTTTTCCTCACGTGAATTCCACAAACCCCTAGGTTCATCCATGTACTCCCTTAGAGGAAGCTCCCATCACACCATGCACACAAGCATGCTTATATCATCTTGAATATATAATCCAATGAGGGTAAAGGCCCTAAATTTCCGGTAACTTTGGGCTCAAAAGTCCCTCCTTTGACTGCTCTTGAGTAAGTCACTTTGCCTCTCTGAATGTCACCTCTAAAATAAGCCTAAACATGGCTGCTCTGCCTACTTCCTGGGGTTGCAAGAGGACAAGAAAGTGGTAGGCAAGCTGTCATAAAAACTAAACAGATGGTCAGTTCCACTGGTAAAGTTTAAACATACCCAGCCTAAAGCGCTATGCAACGTGGAGTATATTTCTTTACAAAAGGGCTACCCAAAAACTGAGCATCTGAGCTCAGCGAATGTATGCAGTTCCAGGATTCCAGACCTCCTTGGCCTGTGTTAGAAGCCAGTTCCTTCTCAGTAGGACTCCTTGACCAGTGGTATCACTGGATTGGTTTCATGGGCCAAGCTAACCTGCCCTGATATCCTTTAGCCTTTGACAAGAGGTCTTTGCCAATACAAAGCCCCAAGAACACCCCAGTAATGTTCTCCTAAGCCTGGGAGGTACCGTCTGTGTAGCATGGTGCAACTGACCATGAAAAAAAATAAAGATTGTCTCTTTCCTGGTCTCTAGGAAATGCCCTCACATAGATATCCAGTAGGTAGGAAAGAAAAAGATTGGCTTCTTCATGGAAGAATGGGATATGAAGCTGATGCAGAAGGGGAGTAAGCTGATCATGGGCTCATCATGCCTTCCCATCAGGTGCTAGAAAGGTGCCAAGAGACTCTGTCCTCTGGGGAAATATGCTCATAGCTGTAACCCAATGATGCATTAGTGCCAGGGATCCAGTAAGGGCGCTGGGCACGAACATCACCTTCACAGAAGCCTGAAGTCCCACCTGTGGATTAGAATTCTTTCTTAGCATTAGGTCTGGCGCCCTCCCTGGTAAATGTAAGTGGTCCTGGAAGGAAAATGCCTGAAATCTGCCAACAACTGTGTCTTTGTCAGATCACCAACCTGGTGGCAAGTGAAGAACATAGGGGAAGGGGACAATTGAAAGAAGGGAGGCAAAAAGCAAAGGCCAAAGGGCAAAGAGAAAAGGGGAAGTGAAAGGACCAAAATCCCTTACTGGTGCTACAGGACTTGTAGCAACAGGTCTCTCTGGATGGGACCTTCTGGGGTGGAATTACTGGAGTTGTGGTCTCCCATCCAAAGGGTTTGGGGATGGGATTGAACAGCAACTAGCCAGGCTTAGCTGACACACTGACGTCTCTCCACCCCTGAAAAAAATGTGGCTACCACATCCCAGAAGAGATGTCCAAACACTGCTGATAGAGTCCAAGCCTGCTGACTGAGTTTCTTAAACACCAACTTTGCCAACATTACTGAGGGTTACTGTCAGAGAACATTCAGCCATCTGAGGTACTTTTAAAGCATGTAAAGTTGAGAGGCCCCAGGATTCTGGAAGGAAAAGCCAAATATGCTACTGATTTTCATATGAGATGGCAAGGCTGAGTCTCATTATCATTATTTTAAATCAATTCACCTCCCTGGTACCATGGCAAAGTCAGTGGTGGTTTTAATAAATACTAACAGGTAAAAGGATAATTCACAAGGTAAATGTGATCGATGTTGATAGAATTACAACGTTAACAGCAAACAGGATAAAGAAGATGTCATATGTAGTATGTTTGCATACTGTTTAACAGAGACTCTTGTGAAATCTTCCTGGGAACCGTTATTCAAATTGGCGGCGATCTGGGTGCTGTCAGCAGGAATTCACTGCTTCTGAGGAACAAGCCCAAACAAAGGGGAAGGAGAAAAGGCAACTGGGAAGGATAAAGGCGGCACCGGTGTGTGCTATTGGAGCTCAGTCTGACCTGGTGTAGCTCTTTCATTAATGATCTAGGAATAAACAATGCCTTAATGAAATTCACAGAGCATGCTCACTGGGGAAATGTGAAAGTCTTTGAGAACTGAATCATTACGTGCAAAAGGAACCAGGAGATCAGCTAGCTTGGGCTGGAAATGGCATTGATGGCTTGCAAGTTAATGTGCTGGAGGGAAATAGATCAGAAAACACAAATATTTAATGTGAGGAAGAAAAACGGGAAATCAATGAGTCCTGAAAAGACCTAAGGGTGATAACAAGTAGTGATTACAGGCATTTGCAATGTAATTTAGAAGCCTAAACACACAGCAGGACTGGGAGCTGGGAAGCAGAAGCTCGTTCTAGAGACAGAGCTGCCACCACAAGTCCTTTCTGAAACAAATGGAAAGTGGACTCCATCCCAGAATAGAGTAGCTTTTGGCAAATACAAAATAAGAAGCCCAGAGATGAGCAGTTAAGATGCGGGGAGAAGTCTCCATCTCCAAAGAGCAAGAGAAGAACCACAGAGCTAAGATGCAGCGTGGCCCAGCTTAGTGGCACGTGCCCTGGTATAGCGGAGAACATGGGCACTGATTTGAGTTCAAGCCCCTTCCTCCATCTCTGCCATTACTAGTGGGGTTCCTGGGGTTGCCAGTTCCTGTACCTGTAAAATCTCGACCTCACACTTGGCCCCGTGCCCAACACATGATCGCACTAACATTCAGTCAATATTTCTTCCTCTCCTTGCTTCCCAGATCAACCCTGTCCCCTAAGCCATGCACCATCTCATTTAGGGAGGCCGAGTGAGCACATTGATCCCTCTCGCAGCCCTGGTGGTATTTTGGTTCAGATCATCTACTTGTAGACACCCATACCCGTCCCCCAGAGTGCCAGTCTTGAGCATCCTGACAGGTGTCCAAAACCTGGTGCATGGCTTGTGCCCTCTTGGCAGGTGTATACACCTTCCCGTGGGAAGTACATGTGCCCAGACAGGAGATATCCTCTCATTCTTCACCCACTCTGCCCCACAGGACCCCAGCATCAGCACCAGGTCCTTCAGAACAGGAATCAGGCAGCCCCAAGACAAGCTTGAGCTGTCTTAAACCACATTCTCTTCTCCTTGATTGCTGGGCTGTTTCTGGGAGCTGGGGAGGGAAAATTACGGTGGGTGTTGATGGAAACATCATTCCAATTTCTCTATCACATGACCACTACTCTTTCAAATCCTATCCCCTCCTTCACACCCACCCCTAGGTTGGCATCCTCTGCCTGACCAAGTTTCTTAAACACCAACTTTGCCAACATTACTGAGGGTTACTATCAGAGAACATTCAGCCATCTGAGGTACTTTCAAAGCATGTAAAGTTGAGAGGCCCCAGGATTCTGGAAGAAAAGATTGGTTTATATGGGCCATGAGGCATCACAGCAGTAACACCCACTCTTGGGGGAGCAGTGGCCAACACAACTCCCTGCATATTTCAGGTGGAAAGAATCAGGCCCCAAAAGATTCCTACAGCCTGTTATCCTGTCGAATGATCAGGGGGAAGTTATCTTATATTCTAGCTAAGATTCAAGTCATAGAAAAGTGACTGTTCATTACAAAGTTATAAAGATAATGTGAAAATAAACATCCAGGATGTTTTCTTCTTCCGTATGTTTGTCTCCCACTGAACATACTCGCCTAGATTGTTACAATTATATATCTGGAATGCTCACCAGTGGTCAGTCCTCCTCCTACACATCCCTGGACAGAGCTCTCAGATAGTTACCTCTGCTTTGGATTCCTCCATCCTACATTTCAACCCCTCTGGTTGCATGGCCCTGGTCTTCCAATGAGGCCTTAGGTGACTCTGGAGAAAGCAAAGCCACCCCTTTGTGACATAGCATCAGTAGACACAATTCAATCAAGAGGACTCCACTAAGGAAAGAGCTGATTGCAGGCAGGAGGAGACCTGAGAATCTCTAGCCTGTGAGGACTTCACCAACTCATTGACCACAAAAGCATCCATGCCCATGGCCCCTACATCTGTCTTTGGTGCATAGCAGGGCTTAATTCTCTTGACACCTCCAAGTAACTCTGTACCCTTTTGTCCATGAATGAGGTTTTCTTCTCATGGATTCATTCTTATGCATTTGATTCCAAGTCCCAGTTCTAATTCTCCTCTAGAAATCCAAAGTGAATGCACAACACTAAGCACCAAAAGATCTTGTTTTGAGAAGGTTAGGTTACTTCAGAGTATCATAGAAACTTGGAATGTTAGGAGTGGAAGTTCTTACCAAATCATCTGACCCAGCCACCTCATTCGTGGGAGAAAGAACCCAAGACCCACAGGGGCTATGTGGCCTTCCCCAGCACGCTGCCTGCTGGCAGCCAACCCAAACTAGAACCTGAAGCCCTATCTCTGCTTATTCTACATCTTGCTAGACCTTTGAAGGAGGAGGTGGGGGGTTATTCTGGCTAACACTGATAGGTTACATCCTCTGTGATTATCCCTACCTGAGGTAGAACCACATTGATTGGAATTTCTAGGCTTTCAGATCTGGTATCTCTTTTTCTTGTAAAATTTGGCCTTGAGTGCTGTGGAAAAGAGAAAAGAAGAAGATTGCTGCTTCCCAGCTCATCCTCTGGGCCTCAGTTGCTCACCTAAAAAACATAGAACTTTCTACTCATTTATTTCCCTCTTGTCAGTTATGCACAATTATGAAAATCTGGAAGAATGTGTAGACGATATCTGGCATGACGGTTTATCAATCTCTGAACAGATATTAAGCTAGATATTATAGTTGATGTAAAAGACTTTTGAAAGTCTTTGACGCGGAGATAACTGTACCTGCTTGCTTAAGATGATTATTTCTATCTCAAGTAAAAAGCCATACCAATGTGAGTTGCCAGGTATAGGTCCTATGCAGAAGTTGGTCACCAAAACA
Organism: Rhinopithecus bieti; assembly: GCF_001698545.2. NCBI lineage: Eukaryota > Metazoa > Chordata > Mammalia > Primates > Cercopithecidae > Rhinopithecus > Rhinopithecus bieti. Next base: position 662,746 of record NW_016805057.1, read on the forward strand.
CTCAGAACATTCCAGAGGTGACATCACAAAACAATAGGGTGGTTTTCAGGGCTCATGGTTTCTCTCTGAGCATCACAGGTGGGAATGAGGCATCTGACAGGCAGGAAGAGCCTGTGGGGGCTGTGACTACTTGGCTGGTCAGGGTCAGTGTGACACACAATAGCTCAAACATTAGCCCCCTGTTGGGTCATCCCAGCTGCCATTTGTATTCTCACTGCCAGGCTAAGTTGAGACCCCTAGTTTCTCTCCAGAAGTGCCATCTTCTTGGAGTTCGGTCACTCAAGAAGAAGGAAACACAACCTGAACTCTTCCCACACCAAGCGAGAAAGTGTAGTCTGAGGTGTTTTCTGACACTACTCAGTTCCTTAATTCTCTGACACCAACTGTGTGCCCTACAGTTCCATTTCATTCTGATGCTATCTACCTGGAGTTAGTGTGATAGACCTGAAGGGGCTCACTGCCTAATGCAGTAGAAGCCAACACTAAAACACCAAGTTCTTTAAAAAAGAAAAACTTGTATATTGAAAGTCAACTCCCAAGGAGACAAGAGTCAGACTCAAATCGGTCTCTCCGTGCTGACATTAAGGCAGTATTTTTATTAGAAAAGTTTCGGGGGTAGATTCCGAGATTAGTAGGTGATGGTAGATGGAAATGGGAGGTCTGGAAAGTCGCAAAGAGTAAGAAACCAGTAACTGACAGAAATTTTTGAGTTCCGGGATAGCAGATAAGAAAAGAAATTTAAGCTACTGAAACTCCCTCCACTTGTGAGATCTAGAAAATCCTGGCGGAAATTGGTTGGAACTAAGATGGCTGACTGGAGCTTGCACACAATAAGCTTGCTGATGTCATAGCCTGAATTTCCACCACATGTTTTGTACATGCAACTCAGGAGTTAACATGAAGAAATAACTGTGCATGTCCAAGGGCTTTCCAGACCTCCCTTTTCCTTGCACCAATCACCTGCTAATCTCAGAATCCACTCCCTGAACCTTTTCTAATAAAAATACTGCTTTAACGCCAGCACAGAGAGACAAATTTGAGCTTGACTCCTGTCTCCTTCAGAGGTGACTTTTAATATAAAGCTTTTCTTTTTTTCAAAAACTTGGTGTCAGTATTGGCTTCCAGCACATTGGGCAGTGAGCCCCTTTTGCTTGATAACAAACTAGAACCCCAGGTGAGACGAACAGCCTGTCCAAGGTACTGTTGTCCCTAGTGGTGTGCAGACCCCCTACACTGATCCTGAGTGGCCACCTAGACTAGTGCGTTCAGAGGCTCAACTATAGGGTTCCTGCTTCTCTACCATGGCACTTCAGGCTCCCTTGGCACTTTTCTTTTGGGAAAAGAAATTGCTTCTGGATTAGACATCTTTCTGGTGAGTACCTTGTTAATACGCACCTGTACTTTTGTCTTTGAACTCATCATAAGGACTGTGGGTTCAAGTCCCACCCTGTGGTTTAGGATTGTGGATGAGAGTCCCGCCCTTGTCTAGGATTGTGGGTTTGAGTCCTACCCAAGGGGGATTCTGGTCAGGTTAGAGTCCCAAATCTGGTGTATATTCAAGTCCCAAAGAATTAAGGCAATACTAAGAAGCTGCAGCCACTGAGATAATCTGGTCTGGTTCTGATTTTTGTTGATCTGTCTGTATTTTTGGTCTGTGTATCAATATTTGGCTTAACAGAGGTTAAAGACTGTGATGGCTACAGCAGAGCCTTATGGGAGCTCCAGAGCAGTTGATCTGCACACTCAGTTAGAACAAAGCAACTCCATAAACTAGAAAACCTGAAGAAAAATGGCACATGGAAAAAAATTACGGTCAAACCCTCTTTCTTCTTCTGCCCCCAAAGAGTTGCCATACAGTCTTCTAAGTTATTTGCCTGTCTTTTCTTCCTGACTACTTTGAATCTGCTGACTTTTCTACTGGTGTTGAGATAAAACTTACTGTTCATGGTATTACTAGTTTAAGGTTACTGGCTGAAGAAAAAAAAAATGAAAGAGGTCTTTTAAAATCAAAGTGCCATGGAAACTGCTTTGCTTATCAGGGCAAATGTGAACAGGTTCTAATTTTATCAGGAAAATAAGTTTGATCCAACTGTCTTGTTTATGCATATACATGCATTATGTTATATGTTGTTTCTATATGGTATCAAATTAGCTTATAAATAAAAGAGTACTGATACATTAAATAAATAAGCCCAAAAGCTTTTCAAGTTCATGTGACTTTAATAATCTTTGGAAAATAAAAACAATTTAAAATTATTGATAAAATTAAAATAGATATGTCTTCAGAATTGTCAGCATGTGTTTTTGCCTGTGCTTACTGTTCAGCTGATACGTGCATCTGCTAGTTATTTTAAGATGTCCAGGTTTGGCACAAAATTTATGAAATTATAAACCTAGCCAAAACAGAATAATCTTTGTTTATGTGATTCTTTTGATAAACAAGGCTAATATTGTTGGTTGAATGAAAACAATGAAATCTTCTGATTTATCAGCAAAATATCCATGTATTTCATTTCAAAGTTCTTACTTAGGTGAACACCTGATATTCACAAGCTGTGAAATGGTTAACAAGGAAAAAACTTAAAATGATGACTAGCTTTGTCTAATATCTCTGTTCTCATAACTAATCTAGATAAACCGTTAAAAACAAATAAATTAGATAAATGTAATAAATGAAATTCTTATGTTTTTTAAAATCTTAGAGTTATCATACTTACTGAGCAGCTGGGTCACTTCCAATTAAGAAAATGTACAAGGAAATGTTTCTAAAGGTTAAAAAATGGTTTTAAAATACATAAAATAATTATAATATTTTATCTATAAAATACTGATATATGACAGACAATTAAAGATTTCTTACCTCCTAGGTTGTTCCCTAAAATAAGGATTACTAAGAGTTAATATTGTGACTGATATATGTAATTGAAACTGCTAGATACAAGAGAAACAATTCTATATGCAGAATGTATAAGAAAATGGATGTGTTTTGGTAAACACATAAGAAGACAGGAATATGGTTTTCATTTAAGGGGAAGTAATTTTGCCTAGTTTAGAGGCTCTAAAGGATTGTTTTAAATTGAAGGAATAAAAAATTATAGATAAAACTAAATAAATATAGAAAGTTAAGAAAGAATGAAAATATAACAAATTGGAAGAGGTTATAAAAGGCTTACGGAAATCTTGCAGTCAAAACTAACTGAGATTGAATAGATTTGTTTATAAGGTCTTATTAAAATTAGCTGTGATATTAAAAATGCACTAATACAAAACTAAAAGTTTTGGTTAAAGCCACAAAAGTTTTTGAAGTATTGATTTGCTCTCAATGATATTGCAAGAAATATTGACTTTAAATTCTAAAATTAAAACGTCAGATTTATATCTCAGAAGTTCAACTTTTCCTGTACCTTGTTACATATAAGTTGCAGATCACATTCATTATCTTCTGTTTTTTTTCCCCTTGAAAAAAACATATCTTTTTGCTTGGCTAGACTGATAACTCTTCTTCAACTTTTTCATGAACTCCTACAATTTTTTACCCCAGCCCTAATGCTGTTCTTATGGCATAATGCTAACATATTTATCTTAAAGTTTAGAAAAGCAATGTTTTCCTCAAATGTAATATAATCTTATACTCTTGGCTTTATGATATGTCTGAATTATTTCATATAACCAGGAAACCGCCCATGTAATTTTCTGTTACTTACTTTCGAGGTCTTTTGACTGTCATGCTAGTTAAATGAATAACTATTATTTTAAAATGACCTGTAGTTCTGTTTTGATCAAATGTTCTGAACCTTTTAACATCTTTGGTAGGATTTATCTGGTAAAATTATATGGGAGACATTATCAAATGCTAAATAATACTAGATCTTCTTTTGGTTATGTTTATGGGTATGCTATTGATATAAATGCACTAAAAATTACATAAATTTATAAAAGTCTCACATGCTATCAGTCGTAATTTTGATATCTTAAATCTTTTTAAAAGTTACATTTGTGTAGATATATTATTAGTAGAAATATTCTTAAGATTACATTGTTATAAAAATCAGATGGTCCTGATGTGATGCTGTCAGTCATGGTTCTGGTTGTTTTCTTAAAATGCTACATATAATAGAAATAACTAAATTTTCTTGACAATTGGCAACTTTTATCAGGTTTTAGCCATGGCTAAGTTTTTGTAATCCACAGTTATTGTTTTGAATTCTTCTCTAAACAGCTTTCCAATCAGCTACAACCCAAATTACTTTTCATGGAAAGGACTCTGATAAGTACTCTTAAACACAGATTTCTGATAACTTTGGAGATAATGCCATCAGACTAGGAAAAGTCTTCCAGGGCTCTGATTAAAAAGTTGCATGAGAATTGCTAATCCAACATCAAACAGAACAAGAATTAGCTACATGGGACTGAACTGATAGAGCACTAAAAATATCTTTTATGACATTTTATTTGAAACATTGATGATCTCTTATGTTTTGTTTTCCTGAGTCAAGAAAACATTTTCCTTTTGAACCATTTTAACTTACAACACATTAGATAAAATATACCTTTGTGAACAAAACTTTGAGGCATTTACCTTTCTCTCTGATCTCTCCAGAACTTGGAAACTGTTTGTGAGTATTCTCAGTTTATGGCAATATATTATTTGCATTAGTTTTCAGTAAAAACCTATTTTCTTTTGTAATAGAACACAATTGGAGACACTGGTTATTTTACTAAGGCTTTGACTGGAATGGCATGTTTTTAGGTATGACCAGAATGGAGGTTAACTTTAGAGCACCAATAAAAAAAGCCCCTTAAAAAGACTGGCCTGGTAGCTGGTCTGTAAGGTTCCTTTACAAAGTTTCTGTCCTCGCAGTAAGTAAAAAGTGTCACTTTCTGATAGGTCCAGCAACCTATTTTGGGATGCTGAGAAAAGAGGAATAACACATCCATTCATGCAGGTATTACAGACACAATCTGATAGCAAATCCTTGGGTTGACTGATCTCAAGGCTTTTAAAAGTCAGAAATTCCTTATTTTAAAAGGTCCAGCAAAATCCATTCAAAAACAAAAGCCTATATGGTGAATCATTATTCTTGCTGTACTTTATGCAAATAATAGAGTCAGGTATAATAAGACTAGAACTTATTTTACATACAAATTGGTCCTACAGTGATTTGTCTCTGGTTAAAACGGGGGACTGGAGAGAGAGAAATTATGTTCAAAAGAAAACTATAACACACCTGTCTCTGACCAGTAGGCCAAAGCTTTAACTTCTATAATTTGTCAGGGACCCTCTGTGCACCTCCTGGATATACTTTTTTTTTCAGTGTGTCAACCACCCACGGGCTTATGAATGTGCTGACAGCTGGTGCATGAGAGGCATTTGTCTGTTAGGTTATCTAACTACTCCCCTTTCTATTTATATTGCCAGTGTTACTCAACACAGGACTATTTCCTTAAAATTATTTTCCAGGACTAGACAAACCCTACCTGCAAACCAAGGAGATGGAGTTTGGCCTACGTTTGGCAGGACTCTCTTGCCATGGTGGGGAGTAGACAATCATGAATATATGATTAGAAATCTGTCAATCACTCTAGGTAACTTAGCAAATGAAGCAGCTGAAGCCATAGCCAACCAACAAAAATCTTTAGCCTCTTCAGCCAGGATCATAATGGATAACAGAATAACCTTAAACTACATATTGACGGGGCAGGGACAAGTTTGGATAGTAGCTAACATATCGTGTTGTATTTACATGAATACATCTCCTGAAGTTGAAATATATGTAGAAAAATAAGATAACAAGTTGACTGGTTACAGCAAATTTCTAGAGAAGAACCAGGTGCCAACTCTTAGGTTTAGTTTCCTGGATCACACACTGAATCCAATATATGCTCCAGGTTTATACTAAAAATGGGACTTTCTCTATTTCTAACACTTATTGTTGGATATCTGGTAATCAAATTCTGCCTCCAATGCTATGAGGCGGGCAGATCATGTGGTCAGGAGATCGAGGCCATCCTAGCTAACATGGTGAAACCCCGTCTTTACTAAAAATACAAAAATTAGCTGGGCGTGGTGGCAGGCACCTGTAGTCCCAGCTACTTGGGAGGCTGAGGCAGGAGAATGTCGTGAACCTGGGAGGCAGAGCTTGCAGTGAGCTGAGATGGTGCCACTGCACTCCAGCCTGGGTGACAGAGCAAGACTGCATCTCAAAAAAAAAGAAAAAAAAAAAAAAAAAAGAAACCAATGTACTAGTAATACAAAATGTTAATATTAAACCAGATATTAGAGAACATCTTCAACCTAATGCAAAAGAATTTCATTTCTGAGGCCCAGACTTGTATCCCTAGTCAGCAGGAAGAAGTTAGAGTGGTTGTTACCCCTCATCCCTCACAATTGAGGAATTTACATAGAACAGGGGGAATTGAAACCATGCCCCAAAGAGTTAAAGGAATCAGTGGTTAAATTCTTGGACTTACAGGATAACAGGATAAAATCTCTCTTGGTGAAGCCAGAAAATAGCTTGCTGAAAAGCTGAAACTGAAGCTGTGCCCCAAAGCATAAGAAAACAGTAACTAACAGAAATTCTTGAGTTTGCCAGATAACAGATAAGAAAAGAAAGAAGCTACTGGAACTCCCTCCACTTTTAAGATCAAGAAAAATCCGGCTAAAATTGGTTAGAACCAAAATGGCTGACTGGAGTTTGCACAGAATAAGCTTGCTGATGTCGTAGCCTGAATTTCCACCACATGTTTTGTACTGACTCCCCCTGAATTTGCACATGCAACTCAGGAGTTAACATGAAGAAATAACTGTGCATGTCCAAGGGCTTTCCAGACCTCCCCTTCCCATGCACCAATCACCTACTAATCTCAGAATCCACCCCTTGAACTTTTCTAATAAAATACTGCTTTAAGGACAGCACAGGGAGACTCCTTGACTCAAATTTAAAAATCTTTGTTAATGTAATTAATCATCTTCTTTGTTGTACCATAAGTGGATTTTCTTCAGTCAAAGCTGGCTTGCAATGTGGGTGTGGGACTGCGAGCAGGAAGTAATAGTGTCTCTGGATCTGCTGACCCTGGTCTATCTCTTGGAGTTCACTTTCAACATAAAGCTTTTCTTTAGTCAAAAGTCCAAGGTCATAATATTGGCTTCTAGCGCATCAGGCATCAAGCTCCTTTTGCTCAATAACGTTAGCATCAGATCCCACAAGTTAGGGACTCAGTTCCACAATCCCACCAGGAAGAATAGCTCGTGGATGCTGGGCTTAATTCCTGGGTGATGGGTTGATCTGTGCAGAAAACATGTAACAAATCTGCACATCCTGCACATGTACTTCAGAACTTAAAAGTTGAAGAATAAAAAAAGAATAAATGAGGCTACAGAGAGCAAGGTCATGGCCACTGTACATCAGTAGACCCATGTGCAAAGCCGGAAACCAAGAAATAGTTACTTATTATATATCTTCATCAGCTCAGCTGCTATATCAAAATGTCACAGACTGGGTGACTTAAACCACAGAAATGTATTTCTCACAGCTCTGGAGGCTGGGAAGTCCAAGATCAAGATGCCAGCACTCCCGGGCTCACTTCCTAACTTGCAGATGATGTCTTCTGTGTCTCACATGGTGGGGAGAAAGAGTTCTGGTTTCTTTTCCACTTCTTATAAGGACACTAATCCCATGATGAGGGCCCCTCATGACCTCATCTAAAACCTAATCACCTCCTAAAGACTACACCTTCACATTTATCACATTGAGAGTTAGGGCTCAACATATACATTTTAGGAGGACATAAACATTCAATCCATAGTAGTTTATGATTTGAGCAAGTCACCCCACCTCTCAAAAGTTCATCTCCCTCCTCTCCAAAGTGGGGAAATTATATCTAAGTTGACATAACATTCTAATAGAAGCTGACAGTAACCTCTCAATAAATACTCATTGTTTTGACTCCCTCGTACAAAATTACCCTTTGACTCAAAATCTCTGGCAGCTGACGCACAGTTGGTGCTTCTATTAAAAAGGCTTGAAACTACAGCTTCTGTAAGGGCTTGTTCACTTGCTTTATTTATTTCCTTTTTGTTTTCAAAGGGAGGAGCATCTTAAACTGGGCCAACCTGGTCCCAACCTCAGCAGTTGCCCATCAGCTGGGTTTCTTCCTCCTCTGTAGGGCACACATCTGTAATTCAGTACTGAGAAGTTTCCCTGAGATCATGCCCAAAATGCCTGTTATTACTGAGATTAACACCATCATCAATCATCCACGTTCCATGAGCATCTGCAATTGGGCACTACACAGAGCAGGGAGGTAGACATGCCTCACAGGTTTCTCATCTGAACAGACAGGTAGAGCAGAGACAAAGGAAAGGGCAAGCCTGCATCGAGACTCTCCAGGAGTCTCTCTGGGAGACTCTCCCGCCCGCAGCTGTCTGATGATGAATCACAAGGGGAAATTCAACAAGCAGGAGGGCCTATTCCAGAGTGCAGGGTTCCATGTCCTTCCCTAGAAAATCACAAAACTGTGGCTCTTGGTGCAGGAGTCAGAGGTGGATGTGGGCTCTATGTTGTGGCTCTTCTCTCATTCTCATTGCAGAAAGGGGGATGGGAAGGTGGGTGGGTGTAGCAAATTGTCAGGATGCCTGTCATCTCCAAATTGCAGGATGCAATTGAAAACATAGGTCATTTTTGCTACATAGGGCAGAGGGTAGCTCTACTCTGGAGCCGGAGGGGCAGCCCAAGTACAGCAAGGTCTTGGGCCAAGCTGCTGTTAGGACTGGCTGATAGCTCTCGCCTTCTGAGGAAGCAGGAGTCAGCAAAAGGCAAGAGAGGATGCTGGTGAGTCTATCAGGCAACAAATAAAGACCAGCTGTTGGAAGAGTCTGAGAGCGGAAGGAAGCAGAAAAATAGAGTGGCAGCTCTCAAGAGCGTGGCCAAGGTGAGTGGTTGTTATAAGATAGAAGAGTCACTCACATTTGCAGGAATATTGGAAGAAACAACGGAGGTGGAAGGTGCCAGAAAGTAGGGCAGTTGGCACTCCCAAGTTCCAGAGGTAATCAGGAGAGTAAATCTCTCTTGGTGAAGCCAGGAAAGACCTTGCGAAACTTTTCGTTCTGAATCCAGGAGCCACTAGAAATTGCCCTGAAGCTCTGACATTCTCCCAATATTAGGTAATTTGTTTACTTGATCCAAGATTGAGGCTCTATCAAAAGACAGCCAATGAAAAAGATATTCAGTCTCTAAAAAATATTCTTTTATTTTGAAAAAAAGGCAAAAGAGGTGACTAGGGAGGTCTCTGCCCTCCTCCACTACCCCCTCCACACTCCCCCATCCTGAGATGATAACTGGCCTTGTGTCCCTAGCAGGGCAGGAGCCATGGAAGTGAATTGGACACTTCCAAATTAAGAGGCAGGTGGGTCTCCACTTCATTTCGACTAATAGCAGCAAACTTGAAGGCATTGTTTATTAGGACTTTAATAATGATTTATGCACATCTGTACATTTCAGTTTAACCAAAATTAAAAATTACCAGATTAGTTAAGTGTGTAATCCTGTAAATTAATTGTCAATTAGTTGCTCCCTAATGATAATGAAATGCTTACCAAATAGCATATGATCGCTGAATAGTGCCAAATAAATTGATTAAAACATTTCCTCAAGAACTAACAAGGGTCCCATTTGCTCAGTTTCCTTGATAAGTTATAGTATGGTCAGGACTTTGAAAAATGGGTCTGAGATTGGACTTGCATTACGCTAGGAAGGACAAACTGTCCAGGTGACCAGGTCAGAGGAATGCGCACCTCCACACCTGGACCCCATTGCAGAGGTAGTTGAAAAGACACAGAATCTAAGTCAAGGTGCCTACGCTGGAATCCTGTTGCCAACCCCAGCTAGCTGTGTGACCTCTGCTAAGCCTCAGTTTCTTGGTGATTAAATGGGCATAATAGTTTTTCCAATTTTAGGTTGTGGTGAGGACTAAATTAAATAACACAGGAAATGAAGGACTTTAGAGCTGTGGCAGGCAGGCCTCACCCACAAGGTAGTCAATAAATATTGATTGATTGAAAACTTTAGGTGAACTCTATCATTATTACTTTTTTTTTTCTTTTTTGAGATGGAATCTCTCTCTATTGCTCAGGCTGGAGTGCAGTGGCACGATCTCAGCTCATTGCAACCTCCGCTTGCCAGGTTTAAGAAATTCTCGTGCCTCAGCCTCCCAAATAGCTGGGACCACAGGCACATGCCACCATGCCCAGCTAATTTTTTGTATTTTAGTAGAGACGGGGTTTCACCGTGTTGCCCAGGCTGGTCTATGAACTCCTGAGCTCAGGCAATCTATCCACCTCGGCCTCCCAACGTGCTAGGATTACAGGCATGAGCCACCACACCCAGCCTGAACTGTATCATTATTAATAAGCGTTTGAGCATTGTCTTTGAGCAAGGCACTATGCTTGGGGGTGGAGATAAGGAAGAAAAGGGGGTGGAGAAAAGGAAGTAGCAGAGAAGAGGAGAGGAAAAGAAACCAGATACCATCCCTTGCACTCAAAAGGACTGTAATCTAATTAGACAGCAAAAGTTGCAGGAAATAGGTATCATGATAACAATAGCCAATATTTATTGTTTTTCCTATGTGTCAGGCACTAGCATAAGCTCTTTAGGCATTATTTAAACTCCTCACAATCCTATAAGAGAGGACTATTCCTTTTAGCCCTATTTTACAGATAGAAACTGAGGCACTAAGTTAAGTAACTTGCCTAAGGTCACTCATTAAGTGCCAGAGCTAGGATATGAGCCTCAATTCTGCACCCTTAATACTGCCTGTTGTATGGAGGGGAAGGGTGAATCAGAAGTCCTGGATTTGAATCATTCATACTGTCTATGCAGCCCTAGGCAAATCACCTTACCCCTCAGATTCAGAGACTCCTCATCTATAAAGCGAGTTCACATTCCCCACAGCACAGTTTATGGTAATCATGAAATAAGTTGAGTAAGAGTACTTTGCATTATGGCTGGCATGTGCTGTGCATGTAATAAAGTTTAGATGTGTCTGAATCTGCCTTGCCATTTATACCAGAGCTTCTGCCAGCTAAAAATGCCCCGAGCTCTCTGGGTAAAACCTGGACACTGAATGTGCTTCAGACCCTCTCTGCAATGGACTGACCCGGAGTATTTCAAACACTGCATCAGGGAATTACATATGAGCAAAGGTAATCTACAACCAGTGGGCTATAAAATGTTTTCATAACACATTTTACCAATGAAACATTTTGGGCATGGTTCCAGGCGGGGGTCTGGGAAGCTCAGCAGCCATGGTCAGCCACCTCATCCCCAACAACACTGCCAAAATGCCCATCCTGAGGCTGGGCACCTGGAAGTCCCCTTCAGGCCAGGTCACCGAGGTTGTGAGGGTGGCGATCGGCACTGGGTACCACCACACTGACTGCACCTACACCAGAATGAGCATGAGGTACAAGTGGCCCAGGAGAAGCTCGGGGAGCAGGTGGTGAAGCATGAGGACCTCTTCGTCGTCACAAACTGTGGTGCACGTACCATGAGAAGGGGCTGGTGAAAGGAGCCTCCCAGAAGATACTCAGCGACCTAAAGCTGGACTATATGACCCTCTATCTTATTCACTGGCCAACTGGCTTTAAGCCTGGGAAGGAATTTTTCCCATTGGATGAATCAGGCAACATGGTTCCCAGTGACACTGACATGTGGACACACGGGCAGCCATGGAAGAGCTGGCGAAAGCTTTTGGCATCTCCAACTTCAACCATCAGCAGGTCGAGAGGATCTTAAACAAGCTTGGCTCAAAGTATAAGCTGGCAGTTAACCAGATTCAGTGTCATCCGTACCTAACTCAGGAGAAGTTAATCCAATTCTGCTGGTCCAAAGGTATCACAGAGACTGCCTGTAGCTGCCTTGGCTCTCCAGACAGGCCCTGGGCCAAGCCCAAGGACCCTTCCCTACTGGAGGATCCCAGGATCAAGGCAATCACAGCCAACCACAATAAAACTACAGCCCAGATTCTGATCCGGTTACCCATGCAGAAGAGCTTGGTGGTGATCCCCAAGTCTGTGACACCAAAATGCATCGCTGGGAACTTCAAGGTCTTTGACTTTGAACTGAGCAGCCAGGATATGACTACCTTACTCAGCTACAGCAGGAACTGGAGGCTCTGTGCCTTGGTGAGCTGAGCATCCCACAAGGATTGCCTCTTCCATAAAGAGTTTTGAGGCTGTGGATGCTTGCTTGTCCACAAGTGACCTACACCTGTTTTTCCTGCCTCATTTTTTCTTGCAAATATATGTGGTCTGTGTCACTCAGAGGTGGAACAGCAACCTGAAGACAGACCATTGAGGGCTTGCCTAGCTTGATGTTGGGTTTGGAGAGCAGTACCCACAGAGCAGAAGTCTCTTCCAGTTTTCTTTGCCCTGATTTTTGCCCAGCTGGGGAAAAGACAACTTGAATAACCTTTTCTGACCAAGGAAAAGCAAGATCTACAAAGTCAAAATAGTGCCACTAACAGTAGAGTTTTGATGCTTGGAACTGTAATCCTTTCAGCAAGACTTCTCTTTGCCTCAAATAAAAATGCTTTTGTGAAAAAAAAAAAAAACACACACAACATTTTGAGCACAGCTTCCTACAGGTATATTTCTTAATTTAAAACTTTGATGCTTTTCCTATTATTATTATAGTACACATATTATAAAGCATACTCAAAAGGAAATTTTAAGAGGATAAACAAAGATGAAATAATCTTAGAATGTTATCTTATTCATTAATAATACAAAATCTTTTGCTTTCACAAAAATTAATTATCAATAGTAGTATTTGTAATGAACACAGTGTCATTAACTGTGGTTATCTCTTAAAATCTTAATTTAACCCAGTGAAGCAAAAGTCAGCTTCTAAGTTCAATTTACCTGGATTTTTGGATTTAATGACTGTCTGTTATCACTGAAAAGGGTACCTCACAGAGATCTGTAGAGTTAAATGGAAAAGTACATTACTGACTGCAATTTCTAAGTCACAATACTCAGTGTACAGTCCCCTCCTCAAACAATGCAAAGGTTTTTGCTAAAATTTCCACACGAAATTTCTATCTTTCCTCTTGTCAATGGTTATTCTTCAATACTCATTGATTGAGATGTTGAAAACATTCTGAAATTAGACAGTAGTAGTGGCTGCACAAATTTGTGAATAGACTAAAAACCACTAAGTTGTACACTTTAAAAGGGGAGTATTTTAATTTTAATTTTTATTTTAATAGGTTTTGGGGTACAGGTGGTGTTTGGTTACACAGATAAGTTCTCTAATGGTGATTTCTTTGATTTTGGTGCACCCATCGCCTGAGGAGTATATCCAGTATGTAGTCTTTTATCCCTCACTCTCCTCCCAGCCTTCCCCTGTGAGTTTCCAAAGTCCATTATATCATTCTTATGCCTGTGCATCCTCACTTATAAGTGAGAACATACAATATTTGGTTTTCCATTCCTGAGTTACTTCGCTTAGAATAATCGCAGAATAATGGCCTCCAACTCCATCCAAGTTGCTACAAAAGACATTATTTCATTCCTTTGTATGGCTGAGCAGTATTCCGTGGTGTATACATACCACATTTTCTTCATCCACTTGGTTGATGGGCACTTAGGCTGGTTTCCTATCTTTGCAATTGCAAATTGTACCGCTATAAACATGCGTGTGCATGTGTTGAAAAGGGGGGGATTTTATGATATGCAACTTATATCTCTGTTTTTTAAATAATCATCAGAAGATTTTTGACGAATGGGTCAAAACCCAGTGAAACTTTTTTTTAGAGGATTTTAAAACGGATTAGAAATTTATCTTTCCAACTTTCTTCACTATGAAGATATGAAAGTTTTTATAGTTTAACTTCTTATATCACTTGGGCCATAAATGCATAGACTGATGGAAATGTTTCTAAGCATCCATTTTCAAAACATTCTTGTTATTAAATAAGTTTCTTCCAAAAAAAACCCGAACTCCCTCACTCATTGTTAAAACACCATCTTTACTAGGAAGGGAGAAAAGTAATGTGCCTTATTTTTCTCTTCAAAATGTCTCCTAAATAAGAGGCTGTTAACAGCCACTTGGCACCATAAGAAAAGGTCAGCAAATTTAGAACACTTGTCTTTTTGTAAAAACAGGTAACTGCAAACAAGAGATCTTCATGATCATTTTTTATCTTGGTGCAAAGTATTTCAAAGATCTTCTCATGTGGCTCTCTCACTGGTGGTGTTGTCGTTGTTGTTGTTGTTGCCTGAGACAGGGTCTCACTCTGTCACCCAGGCTGGAGTGCAATGGCTTAATCATGATTCACTGCAGCCTCAACTTACCGGACTCAAGTGATCTTCCCTCCCCAGTCCCCGAGGTAGCTGGGATGACAGGTGTGCACCACCACTTCCAGTTAATTTTTTAAAATTAATTTTATTTATTTGTTTATTGGTGAGGAATAATATATTTATTCAATGGAATGAGTAAAGTAAAAAATATTTGATACCCTTTCCATCCTACATGTTTTAAAGTATTTTTTGCATAATAACAGCACATCTATTGTGAATGTAAGTAGAGATGAGATCCTGCTGTGTTGCCCAAGCTGGTCTCAAACTGCTGAGCTCAGGCGATCCTCTGCCCTGGCCTCCCAAAGTGCTGGGATTACAGGCATGAGCCATCACATCCAACTAGCTCTCTCGCTTTTTAAAATCAGATTAATTGCATCTGTGATCTCCTGTAGCTCATTCTGCACTTCCAACTCCGACTGCTCTGCAGCAATAGTTTGCCTGTGAGTTACTACCCAGCAAATCAATTTCCCAAGTGATGCTGTCTCCATACTCCTATCCAGCATCCTCTTTTTAATTCCAGTGAAAGCTACCACTCCATCAAATGTCATTTTAAACAATTGTTCCATGAGAACATGGTTTCTTGTAGAGAAGTTATTTACAATGGAGAACACATCTTTTCTGGCGTATTTTCTATAACTGGTTCACCAAATAACAGCACTTGTTATGTTTTGTTATCTAAGCAAAAGCTACATTTGTACTTCACCCAGCTGTAAAGCAAGCACTACTTGATTTGTTTCCATACTTGTTTCTTTAAAGTTTTCTCTGCATCTATCAGCACTATTGGCTGGCTAAAGATATTTTCATTCAATCATTCAAAAAGGATATTTTGAGTATTTTGTATGAGCTAGTTACAGGTGCTGAGGAAGTAATGAACAAAATTAAGTTTTCATGGAGCTATGTTCCTATGAGGGACAACAGACAATGAGCAAAATTTTTTAAAAATCTAACATGTATCAGGGGTGAGTGCTCCAAAGAAAAGTTCGACTGGTTCTGGGGACAGAGAGTGATAGGGTAAGACATTTCAGATGACGAGGAAGACCACTCTAAGGGGGTGAGATCTGAGCAAAGGCCTAAATATGTGGAGGGGTAAGCTATAGATTATCTGTATCCAGCAGAGGGAGCAGCAGCAGGGGATGGACCCCCCAGGCAGGAGTTTCCTGGGTGGGACTGACCTACGGGAAGCCAGTTGACTGGAAGCAGAAAGGGATGGGGAAGTGGGAGGACCAGAGGACAGAGGGCAGCCTGGGAGAGGTCATGCAGGGCCTTGAGGACTAGGGTGAGGATGATGGATTTCATCCTGAGCAGGACAGGAAACCGGGGTGGGGGACTCAGCAGAGCACAACACAGTCTGACTTAGGTTTAAGAAGATTTCTCCAGCCTACTGTGGAGAAGAGACTGAAACATGGCAGGACAGGAACAGGGGACTAATTTCAATTGTCCAGATGAGAGATGAACTGAAATGCTGGTAGTAAGAGAGTCGGACATGGAAAGATTTGGACATGTTTTGACATAGAACCCATGAAATTAGCTGACAGCTTTGGACACAGGATAAGAGAGAAAGAAGATAGGACACACGTGGTTTTTAACATAAACACTTGAGGAAGGCAGGAGCCACTTGTGGAGGAGGAGACTGAGGGAGAGACAAACAGCAGCGATCAAGAGCTCAGTTTGGATGCGTGACGCTGCAGAAGACTAGAGATGTCAAGAAAGGTGTCAAGAAACCAGTCCCTTGTAAGAGTCAGGCATTACAGGGGAGGTGTTTGGAATGGAAATACAAATTTAGGACTTGTCAGTATATTAAAAGCCTCGTCACTATATTTTTTCATGCATTATTTCAGCTGTATTTATTGCAGTAGGAAGAACAAGTATTTCCTGTGATCGTATGCACCTTTTTTTTTTTTTCACTACTAAGAAACCTCAAAAGAGGCATTTAAGCACTTTCCATTACACTAATTAACATTTTGAGAGATACTGCACTGAATAGTACATGATTTTAGGTCAGTTAAAAAAAGATTGCAGACATTTTATTGTCTTTTCAACACATAATGGCTTCACCTCTTGTTAGCCAATATCTCAAGACGTAACACAGTTAGGTGAGGGGTGTCATTAATGATTGTGGCTGTAAATTTGTATTTATACATCTACTGAGCAACTTCACTGAAAAGGAGATAATTCTGAAAGCAAAACTGTCACCGTGGCCTTTTCTCTTGTATACTCATGCCTGCCTTACCATTACATTAAACCCACCCTCTCTTTGCTGATATCATCTTAAATCACGTGTCCATTTTGCAGTGACTTGCTGAGTTAAGACCAGACAACATCATCCATAAATCCACTTTGCCTGACACGTGTAAACTGCCATCCCTCATTGCAATGTGCAACAAGGGAAAGGTGGCACCCTCAACCTCTTGAGGAATTTGGTTTTTCTCAGGACGCTCCCCTTCCCTAACAAAAATGTGACCACTATTCACTCCACATGAAGGTGCCAGTGCCTGTCCATGCGTTATACATTAGCAGACTTTAGAGCTTAGTGTCTTTCTAACCTTTTAGAGAAAATAAACATAAACAGAACTTATAATATTTCCTTTTTTTTTTTGGAAACAGGGTCTTACTCTGTCACCCAGGCTGGAGCGCAGTGGCATGATCTTGGTCCACTGCAGCCCCAACAACCCAGGCTCAAGCAATCCTCCCACCTCAGCCTCCTAAGTAGCTGGGACCACAGGTGTACACCACCACACCTGGCTAATTTTTGCACTTTTTGTAGAGATGGTACAATATTTTCTTCCACATCTCAGTGAATCACCTTGTACATCCTTTGGAGCTCACGTTCAGGGCTCACTCTCTGGTCTGGTCCTTTTCACTGTCAAAGAAGGTGACAAATAAAGCTGCTACCATGTCAGAATGAGGATTGGCCCCAGCTCCTGGGCAAACAGAACTCCCATTAACACCCTGATTATCACACACGCCAGTGATACAGAAGAACGAAAGATCAAATTGAGTTCCTACTCTTAAAAGAGAAAACATTAAAAAACAAGTGTCTCTTGTTAAACTTTAAAGGCTTACCTACAGACTAGCAAACAATGGAAACTGTGCTAATGTTCTTTCCTGGGGCAATTGCTATTAAGTTGTTTTTGTAGGCTGGTCCAAACCTAACTGAAGAAAAGTTTATTTTACCTGTCTTTGTGGACTTCTTAGTAAAACTGGCTATGCAAGGTGGATTAGGAACCTGAACTTCTTTCCTGAGGAGAGTTTCACACCAAATGTAAAAAAGAGAAAACGATTTAGAAATTAAGTTTTCTTTTTTATTTAATACTCTATCTGAAACTGAAAACTCTGAGTTTTACTTAGCAACAAAATATGCCATGTTCCCTCTTCAGAAACACTAAGTCAACATAAGGTAAAAGACCTTTATTTCTCAGTAAAACTGAGATTTGAGGTGGTGGCAAGAATGTGAATGACCCTCCTCAATTTTCTCGCTCCAAATTACTTGGCTGCTAATCAACATAGGCAGGTCCACATTTCTAGGACATCCCTTTCTCTTATTATTCACAGAAACCCAAACTGGAGAACATGTTCAGGGAAGCAACCAGAGCTAAATCATTTGAAATGCATTCGCCAGCACTGGCCGCAGATCAAGTTAACACCAGTCACACGTGTCTGGGTGATTTTTCCCTGAACGGTGGCGTGAGTTGATTGGAACCCAGGAGGAACGCTGCGCTGAATGGCTCAAGATTTACTACTAACCACGCACACTGCACAGAGAAGGCTGCGTGTCGCCAAGGCCTCTATGGAATTAGGGGGAACTGCCAACAAACCAGTGCAGAGCCTGTAAAAGGCGGATAGAAGGAGGATGAGACATGATTTGGATATTTTTCCAAGAAGCAAAGACTCAGTTCATTTAGAAGAGTTTCCTTAAGGATCAAGGAAGCATCCAGAACCTACTCTAAGAAAGGGAAATGGCTTCCTTTCCTCTCCCATTCCCATACGTGCAGGAAAATCAGATTTCCTCATGGTCCTGTCATTTTCTCAGGCCTGAGAGGAGGGACACTTCACCACCGCCCGCCTCCCCGCCCCTGCCCCAATCTCAGTGGGCTTAGCAAGACAAGAAGCAGACTCCAGCTTCGGAGAGATGGGTAGGAGACTCTTTTGGCCCGGTTCAGCTACTACCTTAGCTGTAGATCTTGAACAAGTTTCGAAAATGAATGGAAGTAGCTTTTTATGAATCTGGGCCTGATCTCCTGAGTGCCCCTCCAGAGCTGCTCCCTGCCCTTCCCTGCCCCAGAAGGCTGACCTGTGAGCCCCCTTTGGGCTGCTGATGGCTGTGCTCCCACTCAGACTCAAAAAGCAAAGAAAAGGGAGTGGCTATCAGAAAATGGAAGAAGAGAGTAAAGCAGTCAGTGCTCCCTTGAGAGAAGCAGTGGCTTCAAGGAAAAGGCCACTGCCAGCAATATGGACAGGAGACAGGGAAATGCTAGAAGAGGGTGGTTCCCCAGCAAAGGCCCCACCCTCAAGCCTGGACACCTGTGGCCCTAAATGAGAACAGACATTCCTGTTTTTGCAACCAAAAAGTGGTCTTTTGGTCTGCCACGCCCCCTATCCTATACCCATATAAACCCTGAACCCCAGGCTCCAGCCCAGCAGAGGAGGAGACGAGACAAGCAGATGAACTCAGAACGGCGCGGCAGAGAGAGAGGAGGGGAACGTCTGAACTCGAGAGGAGTTCAGCCAGGGTGGTCAGAGAGGAGTCTGGCTGCTGGACAGCCCACTCCCAGGGAAGATCATCTTCCCACTCCATCTCTCGTCCTTCCAGCTCCCTATCCATCCTGCTGAGAGCCACCTCCGCCATGCATTAAAACCTCGCATTCATCCTTCAAGCCTGTGTGTGACTTGATGCTTCCGGGACGCTGGGCAAGAGCTCAGGATACAGAAAGCTGTCACACCGGCCCTCTGCCCTTGAGAAAAGGCAGAGGGTCCAATGAGCTGTTTAACACTTAAAGCCATGGCAAGGCTAAGAGAATATTGTAACATCGGGGTTGCAGGCACCCACCCCAAGACACTATCATGGGGCCAGAGCCCAAAGCGCCCACCCTAACCTCTGCACCTGCCCATCTGAGTGTTCCCCCTCCTGCGAGAGGTTTGAGCAGTGGTGGCAACCGAACAGGTCTCCTGAGAGGGGACCAGGGAACTCTCCCATTTTACTAGCCCACAGAGATGAAGACACCATGGGGAGTGTGGGGAGAGTCAGGAGATGTGTACCATGACTGCATCATCTTCCCACCCTCTGATCTCCTGTTGGGGGTTCCCACTGATCAAATCCAAGAAGCCAGAGGGGAAGAGAGTTCCTCAATGTAGTCAGTGTCCTGGAGCAAAGAGAGGAGAGGAGATGATCCAGGAGCAAATAGAAGACAGCCAGCACAGTTCCCAAATGTGAGAAACTGATTACAGCAGAATCGACTTGAGGCACATTTTAAATACACACACGAATTCCTCAGACTCCCCCACTCTCAATTTCAGAATTAATACTGTCAGGGGTGGGACCTAAATAATTTACGTTAAAAAAAAAATCTTGGCCAGACGCAGTGACTCACACCCGTAATCCCAGTACTTTGGGAGGCCGAGGCAGGCAGATCACCTGATGTCGGGAGTTTGAGACCAGCCTGACCAACATGGAGAAACCCCTCTCTACTAAAAGTGCAAAAATTAGCTGGGCATGTTGGTGCATGTCTGTAATCCCAGCTACTCAGGAGGCTGAAGCAGGAAAATTGCTTGAACCCGGGAGGCAGAGGTTGCAGTGAGCCGAGATTGCGCCATTGCACTCCAGCCTGGGCAACAAGAAAGAAACTTCCTCTCCCCAATCCAAAAAAAAATCTTAAATGTTTCCAATGCACAACTACTTTTGGAATGCCTGGCCTTAGGAGACGCACAAAGTAGACCTTGAAGATTTCAGAGCAGGTCCCACAATCCCTTCTCACCACAAGATCAGGCCCAACAAGACCAAATCACCTTGGCCATAGTGGCTCATGCCTGTAATGCCAGCACTTTGGGAGGTTGAAGCACCACAGATCACCTGAGATCAGGAGTTCGAGACCAGCCTGGCCAACATGGTGAAACCCCATCTCTACTAAAAATACGAAAAATTAGCCAGGCATGGTGGCACACGCCTGTATTTCTAGCTACTCAGGAGGCTGAGGCAGGAGAATCACTTGAACCCAGGAGGTGGAGGTTGCAGTGAGCCGAGATCATGCCATTGCACTCCAGCCTGGACAACAAGAATGAAACTTGGTCTGGAAAAAAAAAAAAGAAAGAAAGAATGAGAGAGAGAGAAGAAAGAGAAAGAAAGAGAGAAAGAGAAAGAGAAAGAGAAAGAGAAAGAGAAAGAGAAAGAGAAAGAGAAGGAAGGAAGGAAGGAAGGAAGGAAGGAAGGAAGGAAGGAAGGAAGGAAGGAAGGAAGGAAGGAAAGGAAAGACAGAAAGAGAAAGAAAGAAAAGAAAGAAAGAAAGAAAGAAAGAAAGAAAGAAAGAAAGAAAGAAAAGAAAGAAAGAAAGAAAGAAAGAAAGAAAGAAAGAAAGAAAGAAAGAAAGAAAGAAAGAAAGAAAGAAAGAAAGAAGGAAGGAAGGAAAGAGGGAAGAAAGAAAATAAAGAATCTTCTATAAAGCAACTGCATTTAGTGCTAGTGTCCTCTCTGGGGTGGCACTTATCAAAGAAAACATTGTGTTACTTTCTATCCTCAAGTACTAACCTCTAGGACAGCTGAACTTAAGGATACATTTTATACACTTGAACTCATTATTGTCCTTTTACCCCCTGAGAAGAAAATACAAGTAACTCCAAAAGAAACACCTGATTCCTTGAAAATGCTTCACAGGAAGCCAGCCTCTCAACTTGAAATGGTATCAGGCTCCAATGGCTAAAGGAGACTGTATTTCCACAGAGACCATTCATTGACAAGGCATGCCATTCAGAAGTTTCACTTAAAGATCATTCTCTCCATTATGATCATTCAAGTGAGGCCAAAAGGGAAAAAAAATTGACA
This sequence comes from Rhinopithecus bieti, assembly GCF_001698545.2. Taxonomy (NCBI): domain Eukaryota; kingdom Metazoa; phylum Chordata; class Mammalia; order Primates; family Cercopithecidae; genus Rhinopithecus; species Rhinopithecus bieti. Next base: position 684,138 of record NW_016805057.1, read on the forward strand.
GTCTGAACTCTAGAAACTTGGCTTCAGAAATGCCTATTAATCCAATACAATTCAATACAATAAAACTTACAAACTCCTGGTAATCCTCAAGGTGCTCTTAAAATTGAAATTGATTCTGTGAAAACTGCTTTCACCTACCATCGTTAAGGAAAATTCCATTTTAACTCAACTCTGAAAAGGGAGGACATGAAGAAAAGTATCATGCCCAGGAATACAAAACAGTGTGAACACTGGGACCCCAGGAAGGCGAAACAGGAGGTCTCTACCTAATCCAGACCTTGCCTTTGCCTCCTGCTACAGGTTCCAGGTCTAGCAACTGCTCATTTTCCTAGGGAATTAAATGGAGAAGATGTGTCATAATTTCCAATCACACAGCACAGTTAAATGGCAAGTTGTTTTCCACAAAAGTAGTTTTATGGTTAATGCACCCAACCTGAAAAGAAGTTTGGGCAGGAGGTTGCAGGGCAGGGGAATTAAAGCAGAAGATATTTATTTCCTTACATGGCCAGAGTAACAAAAACACTGCATTTAAGTGCAGGAGTTGCAAAGTGTAGGTTTACCCATGTAGTATATGGGTCCCACAAGCCGTGGCTGGGATTGCTGGACTCCTGAGTCCTGTTCCCTGACAGGTTATTAATCTGCCATGTAAGCTTGAGCCAAGACCCTAAAATGTCTCCTTCTATCAATTTCCCACATGACAGATGAAAATAAAAATATACCTACCTTTCAAATCCTATCAGATTCAAAATCCCTTTTTGTACTGGTGTGTCCCACTGTATCCAGTAGATTATGTCCCTAAATGCACTGAAATGCTACTTACAAGGAATAAGAAATCAAATGGTTGACAAGTGGTGTTTTAACTACTCTCAGGCAGGTGACTTTAAAGCACTCATTTACAAGAGTGGCTAAGAGGTCAGGTGCTAGAGACAGACAGTTCTGTTTTCTTATTGTAACAAGAAAAATTTTTTTGATAGATAAACCAATATCTTCTCCTTTCCCCTTAATTCCTAGGATCCCATGACCCTTCTCCTCTGTGTGCCAGGATCTTCTGCATTTAGCACTGTGTCAATGACAGTTTATTGATTAGCAGGGATGCATGTTCGCACCCCACCATAATGTGAAGATGTTGCTGGGAAGTGACTGCCCAGTCAGGGGCGGACTGCCTCTCCCACCCACCTTGAGCTAGGAGGAGGCCATGAGACTGAGTTCTGGCCAAAGCAATGTGGATAAAAATGATACACGCTTCTTCAGGACCATCTGCAGGATCATTAGCAAGACAAGGAACAGAATAGGATATTTCATTCAACAGGGAGACTCCTTAAGTCAATTCAGGAAAACAGACATGGCCCTCCTTTCCTATGAGTCTTTCAGCATCGCATGCTTCCTGAGAATCTGTGTAACTGCTTCCCTGACAAAAACTTGGCATGTGCCTCCTTAAAAGTCAAGCTATGCATCTATTGACTGCCTACAATATGCCAAGATCTTTCACATACAAACACAAAATCTCATCTTTAAGAAAGGAAGAATTATCTCCACTTACCAGAGGAGAAAACTAGGGTCAAAAAGATGCAAGTGACTAATGCAAGTGAATGTGCATTAGACACATTCTATGTGTCTAATGTTCACATAGAATTCATTAGCACTGAGGTTTGAAACCAGGGTTTCTGGCTTCAATACAGTGATGTTTACACCACTTCACAGCTTCCTTTTCTGGAAAGTGTGCTCAAAGGAACCCCTAGCTCTCAATCACTGTCACACTCAACCTTAGGCATTCAATACAAAATCCAAGGATGACAAATTGTAACCCACCTGTCTCTAAGGGGCAGCTTACTAAGATTCTGAGGAAAAAGAAAAGTTCTTTCTAAATTGTTTGATCTACATGAATGCATAGGCTACAGGGTCCGACCATCTGTCCTCCATTATCCTTGTGTAATTGACCACTGCCAGGTGTCATGCCAGCCGGCATGGATTGATTAGTTAGTATAAACCAAATTCAATGCAATTAATCATGCAAACCTGAACCCTTAATGTCTAATACTACTAAAAACATGCCATAAACTCAGGGCACTATAAATAATGAGTGACCAAAATGGAGATAGAAATAAGTAAGGCTTTGGATGTATCTGATTCATGTTTGAATCAAGCCTGATACACATTTGCCCACCAGGGACTCTCTCTCAACACGCTATTGCTATCAATGAAAAATTTATGTGGCCTGAACACATATAGATTTCAGATCATGTGACCTACTGTAGAAGAACCTCAGACAACCCTCCTGTGAACCCTTCCCTTTGCTTGTTCCAACCAATTAGCCCAATACATTCCAGACCTACCGGCAAGAGATACAAGGAGTTCAATGCTGAGGTTACCATGGCAGCCCCCCAATGACCCCCTTGAGAAGGGCTTCCATTTTCCAGCCCCATCCCCTCCATTATGGGACTACAACACATTTATCACCTTAGTTTCCCAAGTGGGCTTCCAGACTGTCTTTGCTATTGATTGTTTTAGCAATTTAGGTAAGGGATTAGAGTGATGGGTTGGCAACCTCCTGTGTACTTCTTTCTTCATTTCTTAAAGTTTGGTGCTAATTTAATCCATGTAAGAATGCTGTGTTGCTTGGGTGCCCTGATGGTGATTCAAGAGCTGGTTATTTATCTGCAAGACTTATCAAAACTCACTGACTGTGCCTATGTCCCTGGCTGATGTAAGATGCAAGATCAAGCACCAAAATCTTGTTCAGTCAAAGGCAAAGACTGAGAACAAATAAAGGAGCCAGGAAGACAGAAAATGCCAAAGCCAGGGGAGAAAAGCTTTGTCTTGTTCTCCGAAGGATCACAGAGCTGGATTTGAGAGTCAGTGGGAAGGAGGGAATTGCACTTCTGTGAAGGGAAACCACATACCACAAGCATTTACCTCCTGCAATTCAACTCTCATGGCAGCACGCCAGTTTATCCCAAGGCATCATCACTCAAATATGTTCAACCAAGGAAAGCCAAAAATGGAATAAATGATTCTCTCAGGAAACCAAATGTCAGCAAGCAGCTCCCTTCCCCACTCCTCCTCTCTCCCTTCTTTCTCTTCTTCCTCCACTTCCTCTTCCTCCTCTTCCTTCTCTTCCTTCTTCTTCCTCCTAATGCTTTTTTGGTGATTCTGAAAACTTTCATTCCCTGGGCTGGAGTGACTTACTGCACTATGAATTCTAATTTTAATCCCACTCCCAACTTATGGGTGACTGAGAAGGGCCACTGGTATCCAGTTAATTTCTTCAACCTCCTTACCCCCAAAAGAGAGATTGCCAAGGAGTTTTGCCAAAGACTTGACCATCTGAGAAATGGCCACTTACTTAGACTTGGACCAAAGCCTTTCAGTCTGAGGAAGTGTTTCCTAACCTGATTTTCATTATTGAGCCACCCCACAGTGGCCCTTTCAGATTTATTTTCCTAATTGTCCCCACCTATAAAATTTTAATACCACAGATATAAAGATACTGTGTCTCAGTTTGTGCATTCTGTGTATATTTGTAATTTATACATAAAAATAGAATGATTTTTTTGCCCCAAGGACTAATTTTGCCCTTTGGGAGAAAATATATAGGCTTAAATTCACACCCAAAGTGTGACTGATAGCAAGGCATGTCCTGTTGAGTAGAGACAATTGAGAGCCTAGTAAATGGTAAAAGGAAACAACTAGGAGAAAAAGAGTACAGAGGAAGCAGGGGGACTCAAGACCAGTTTATATATTTTATGATATTGTTAAGGATTGGACTTGAAGCTAAGCCTCACAGACCCAGTAGTCTATTTATTGATGAAAAGCATAAATATCACTTCCGATCGCTGAAACTACTGCCTTCCCCACAATTTGACAGGATCAGTCTTTAAAGGAAATATTATGCCAGGACTGATTTTAACTAATGAAAAAGGGCTTTATCAGAACATAGCCCTTTCCTCTGCCCCTTCATCCCCACCATGGGACACTCAGTTGTGCCCTGTCTCTTCAGCTGTCCAGCAGTCCAACACCAGCCTCAATCCCCTCTGCAGTGCTCTGTGCTAGTCTATTACAGTGTTCTGTAATTAGCCAAGAGTAATTTAGACCCATATTTGTATTCCTCATCTCCCTGATTGATTTTCTAAATTATGTGAAGGTGTTAAAGCACACACATAGAGAGAGAGATCAAGAAAGAGAGAGACCGGAGGGCGGAGCAAGACGGCCGAATAGGAACAGCTCCAGTCTCCAACTCCCAGCGCAAGCGACACAGAAGACCGGTGATTTCTGCATTTTCAACTGAGGTACTGGGGTCATCTCACTGGGGAGTGCCGGACAATTGGTGCTGGTCAGCTGCTGCAGCCCGACCAGCGAGAGCTGAAGCAGGGTGAGGCATTGCCTCACCTGGGAAGCGCAAGGGGGAAGGGAATCCCTTTTCCTAGCCAGGGGAACTGAGACACACAACACCTGGAAAATTGGGTAATTCCCACCCCAATACTGCGCTTTAAGCAAACGGGCACACCAGGAGATTATACCCACACCTGGCCGGGAGGGTCCCACGGCCACGGAGCCTCCCTCATTGCTAGCACAGCAGTCTGCGATCTAACC
>NW_016805057.1:690978-706568 GCF_001698545.2 Rhinopithecus bieti
ACTGATAGGTGGGAGCTGAACGAAAACATTACTTGGACTCAGGAAGGGGAACATCACACATCGGGGCCTATCATGGGGAGGGGGTAGGGGGGAGGGATTGCATTGGGAGTTATACCTGATATAAATGACGAATTGATGGGTGCTGACGAGTTGATGGGTGCAGCACACCAACATGGCACAAGTATACATATGTAACAAACCTGCACGTTATGCACATGTACCCTAGAACTTAAAGTATAATAATAAAAAAAAAATGCTTATCAAAAACAAAAAGAAAGAGAGAGACTTAACTCAGCAGCAATTAACTGCAAGGCTTTTAAAACTTAGTTTTCATTTCATAGTTATTTATGTGTCAGAAAAGAAATACCAATAGCTAGTAAAATCAAGTTTTATTTTACCGCTGGTTAAAAAGGCAGCAAGTGGCTTGAGAGGCACTATTATCTAAAGCAACATTTGTGAATATTTTCCTTTTCTGCCTCATTTCTAGCTGTCAACATTTCTTAGATACACAAATACCGTGGATGAAAATATATTTGGGAAAGATTGAGCCGAAGTGAGCATTGCTTATTGCTGTTTGAATGTATTCCCCAGAGTTCATGTGTTGGATGTTGAAAACTTAATCTTCAATGCAACAGGGTTAAGAGGTGGCACCTTAAGGTGGTTAGCTCGTGAATAGATTAATGCTGTTATCTCACGAGTACCCAGGGTTAGTTATCTGAGGAGTACATTAGTTATCAGAGAAGTGGGTTCCTAATAAACAGATGAGTTTGACCCCCTTCCTTCTCTCATGTTCTCTTGTCCTTCTGCCTACCACCATGGGATGATGCAGCAAGAAGGCCCTCACCAGAGGCCACCACCTTGAGGTTGGACTTCATAGTCTCCAGAATTGTGAGAAATAAATTTTTTTCTTTATAAATTACTCAGTCTGTGGTATTCTGTTACAGCAAGACAAAAAGGACTAAGACACACACAAAGATAGTGTTGGAAAGAATACTCAAGGTCTCTAACCACTTTTGGAATACCAACATTTTATTTTTGACAATGCTTAAGTTTAGGGTAGTTAGTTACATCCTCACTTACTTTCTAGAATTGAAGACGCTAAGCCTCTAAAATGCAACCCTCAGAAGGGTTATTCTCAAACAGCTGAGAGTAAAGAGTACAAGTAAGAAAGATGGAATCGCTCAGCTGTCAAACACTCGTTGAAAGGGCTCTTGATTTACAGGAAGCTTGTAGACAACAGTGAGCATAGGACCCTCTCTGGAATTTAGTCTTCACTTGGCGATCTGAGCTTGCCCCTGGGGTACATGTTGAGATAACTGCTCTCAAAGGTCAGTTGAGGATTCTAGACATCCAAGCGATACTGCAAGTCAGGGAGAAGACTGAGATGGCTGATGTAAGAAGAATCTACTTCATCATCTAATATTACAAAGATGGAGGCTGACATCTGGGAAAAATGTTCCCTATACCACTTTCCACCTGAAGAAACTAAGTGGCACTTAAAGCTTTTTATTCCCATTGTTCCTTTTAAGGATGCCCTTGATGGCAATTTTAACCACATTTCACCTTCCACTTTTTTTTTTTTTATGGAAACTGCTCATTTATTAGCATTGGCACTATTTGACGTAACGAGTTTCTGGTAAATATGCTAAGTTGCTTGGCAGTGACAGAACGAGGCAAGGTTCAGATGCACAAACAGCAGGCTCCTGCTTCTTCCACTGGTTCTTGTTGTAGTACCAGTTGGCAGAGAAGCCCTGGATGGGACTGACTTCAGGTCTAGCATCCTCTTGGTCTGCGTGCCCACACTTTTCATCAAAGCTGTGTGGGACGAGACCACACACAGTGTTTCTCCCAGATCAGAATAAGAGCTGTGAAGCCAAAGAACATGGCAGTGCCCACAACCGTCTTCCACATTTTCATGCCCGTGTTTATCCCAGCAAAGCTCCTGTTGAACTGAATGCAACACAACTCAACTTTTTCATCCATGGAGAGGCTGCTCCAGGAGGCTTTCTCCTTCTCCTTCAAGTCCTCCTGGCTGGCAGACAAGGGTTTAACCAGGCCACATCAGGCAAGGGAGTGAGCAGCCACTCTTTGTGATTGGCCTTAGATTGCTTCAAAAAGATACAAAATCAGCCCAGGCGTGGTGGCGTATGCCTGTAATCCCAGCACTTTGGGAGGCCGAGGCGGGCAGGTCACTTGAAACCAGTAGTTCAAGACCAACCTGGCCAACATGGTGAAACCCCATCTCTACTAAAAATACTAAAAATAAGCTGGGTGTGGTGGCAGGCGCCTATAGTCCCAGCTACTTGGGAGGCTGAGACAGGAGAATCGCTTGAACCCAGGAGGCAGAGGATGCAGTGAGCCGAGATCATACCCACTGCACTCCAGCCTGGGTGACAGAGCGAGACTCCATCTCAAAACAAAACAAAAAACAGAAAGATACAAAATTAATCTTTATTCTTGCGCTAACTTGTCCACTTGATCTCACACACCTAAAGTCCCCCTGTCTCATAGCATATTTCATTTTATCAGATAGAGACCTTCACAAGTCATCATGTTTGCCTTTTATCCTTGGCTGCCAGTAATCTCAAAGCCCAGTGTTATGCTCAAGTGAAGTAACTGTCTCTACAGCGTTTTTTGGTGAAAATACAAATAAAAGAAAAAGAGCTAAGTTATCTTTAAATGACTTTGCATTTTGGAGCAGCCAAAGTCTCTGGGATACCCCTGTGTTGAGATCCTTATTGAGAAAGGCTGCTCTGGAGGCAATGTGCTTTAACGGGGTAATTAACACAGCACATCAGAAGTCATAAAACCTCTACACGTAATATGCCCCACATGAACTGAAAGTCATCTCGGCCCCCCTATCTATAAAATGATGACAATGCTTACTCCTTCTCTCTGTTACACTCGTGTTATGAGGATCAATGGGACAGCAACTATAAAATGCTTTGAACTCCTCAGGGGACAGTGCTCTATAATTATAATTACCATTATTGACAGCAGCAAGGAACTGCTGTAGGCTTTTCAAGAAATAGTTTCTTGTTCTCCGTGCCTGCCACAGCTCTGCAGAGGTGATTGGAACAGCCAGAGGGCTTGTGCATAGCAGTCTTGCTTCAGCTAAGGAACATACTTGCCACTAGTTCCAATAAATGTCCAAAGCCCCAACACAAAAAGAGTGCTTAAAATGCAAAAAAAGCTCAAAAAAGGCTGAAAACAACACACCATCACTATTGCCATTAAAGGAATATTTGATGCACCCACCAGTACATCAGTATAAACTGGCATATTGTAGGGACAGCTGGCAGCAGGTGGCATAAGGCCCAGATCAGTACAGCTAGTCTACACAAAGATAATCCTTTTCCTAGTTAGAATATTCTTGTATAGGATTCCATTCTTTACATTGTTAAAAAAAAATGATGTCCACGTTCATCGAGCTGTCAAGTCTTTTCATAACCCTTTTGGGCCACCTCTGGAAGCCTGAATTATCTCAAGGAAATGCCCGGGTTTATGTCCATAACTTTGCCACTCTGCCTCCCAACGGTGACTCCTCTGCTTTCTCTTGTCTGAGCTGCCACAACATCATTTTCAGCTGGCAAATTCCCACCTTGGACAGCTCTGATTTGTTCCCAGTCTGAAATATTTCTCTTTGCAACTGATAGAATGTTGTATTTCAAAAGCATCATATCTTTTTATTCCTTCTCCAGCCCCTCTGTTTGGAATATTTTTTTCCAAGTCTTTTCTGAACCTCAAGAATGCCAGGACAAATTGTAAAATCAGATGTCATTCACTTGACTCCAGAGAAGGTACATTTTGGCCAGGTACTGTGGTTCATGCCTGTAATCCCAGCACTTTGGGAGGCCGAGGTGAGCAGATCACTTGAGACCAGAGGTATGAACCAGCCTGGCCAACATGGCAAAACTCTGTCTCTATTAAAAATACAAAACTTAGCCGGGCATGGTGGTGTACACTTATAGTCCCAGCTACTTGAGAGGCTGAGGCAGGAGAATCACTTGAAGCTGGGAGGTGGAGGTTGCAGTGAGCCGAGATCATGCCACTGCACTCCAGCCTGGGAGACAGAGCAAGACTTTGTCAAAAAAAAAAAAAGAAAAGAAAAAAAAGAAAAAAAGGAAAGAAAAGGAAAAGAAAAGAAAGGAAAGGAAAGGAAAGGAAAGGAAAGGAAAGGAAAGGAAAGGACATTTTGCCTGTTATGTTAAAAATCTGGGCACTCATTAAAAAGTCACGAAACGAGGGGAGGGATTGCATTGGGGAGTTATACATGATATAAATGATGAATTGATGGGTGCTGACAAGTTGATGGGTGTAGCACACCAACATGGCACAAGTATACGTATGTAACAAACCTGCACGTTATGCACATGTACCCTAGAACTTAAAGTATAATAAAAATAAATAAATAAATAAAAAAGAAAATCCCTGGGAAAGAAAAAAAAAAAAAAGTCAGGAAACAACAGATGCTGGAGAGGATGTGGAGAAATAGGAATGCTTTTACACTGTTGATGGGAGTGGAAATTCGTTCAACCATTGTGGAAGACAGTGTGGCAATATCTCAAGGATCTAGAACTAGAAATACCATTTGACCCAGCCATCCCATTACTGGGTATACACTTAAAGGATTATAAATCATTCTACTATACACATGCACACATGTTTATTGTGGCACTGTTCACAATAGCAAAGGCTTGGAACCAACCCAAATGTCCATCAATGATAGACTAGATAAAGAAAATGTGGCACACATACACCATGGAATATTATGCAGCCATAAAAAAGAATGAGTTCATGTCCTTTGCAGGGACGTGGATGAGGCTGCAAACCATCATTCTCAGCAAACTATCACAAGAACAGAAAACCAAACACCGTATGTTCTCACTCATGAGTGAGAGTTGAACAATGAGATCATATGGGCACAGGAAGGGGAACATCACACACTGGGGCCTGGCAGAGGATGGTGGACTAGGGGAGAGATAGCATTATGAGAAATACCTAATGTAGATGACGGGTTGATGGGTGCAGCAAACCACCATGGCACATGTATACCTATGTAACAAGCCTGCACAGTCTGCACATGTACCCCAGAACTTAAAGTATAATTTTAAAAGAAAAATCTGGGCACCCATGGAGTAATGTTGGTATTGTAACAATGACTCACCAAAAATTTCAAGAACTAAATGAAATGAGATAGCTTATGGGTCAGAAGACTATAAAGTCACAGCAAAAAGAATAATAGAAAAGTATATGTATACATATATGTTGTTCTAAGATTCATTTGGGTGCAAAAGAAAAATATACTGTCCTTAGCAATTTAGCATCCTGCTTCTAGTGTAGCATCAATGAATGCCAGGAAATGAGATTTCAGAATATCTGAAATTCAACTGCAAACTTGCATTAACACTTAGGAAAAAGGAGGGGAACATAAAATGACAAATTTACTTGGAGTCTTACAGACTCTTTTTTAGCCAAATTGCTGGTTTGAGACAGCTCATCATCTTTGTAAGAACATGAACTGCAGACTTGTCACTTTCCCTGCACTGCATTAATACAAGCTGAGTGATTATGTGCCTGCCCTTCCCAATCAGCAGCTGGTTCCTGTTCTCTGCTATGCTGTTAGAGCCAAAAAGTCCTCTCAAGTGGATAATGAAGGACTGTCATCAGGCTCTATGATTGGATAATAATGGAATAAATGTTATAGACAAGCAGGACCTTTGTGCAGGGAATACAAGTCTCACTAACAGAGCTTGGTTGAAGGCCCCTCAAGCACAGCATTCAGCTAACAAAATGCTGCTTTTAGTTGCTGCTGTTCCCTAGCCTGTCCTCATGGACTGCCACCTCCTTCTTCCACATAATCAGGCTTATTTCAATTTAGCCAATCACTTAAATTGGGAGCACACCTCCAATGAATGCCCTCCCAGATATTCCAAGAAAAAAACCGAGATCAGGGTCTATGAACCCTTTGCCATAGGAGTTAGTGTTGATCTGACTCTATCTGCCCAGAATGATATCAATCAATGTTTTGTGAGAAACAATAAATGTATGGAATGATTTATTAAGTACTTAAATTATGTTTTTTTGTGCTCAGTACTTGGATTATTATATGCCTATAATAGTGTATTTCCATATGGAGACATAACTTAATCATCACAAGTACCCTATAAGCATGTCATTATGTTCATCTGAATAGGTGAACAAACTGAAACATGGTATGTTATTTGCCCAAAGTCATGCAGCTGGTAAGAGTCTGATTCCAGACTCCATGTGCTTAACTTACACACTGTGTTGCTCCTGCATATGAGCAAAGGCCTGCCCTCACAGAACTGCCTCGCTGAAGCCAACAATATCAAGGCAGACAGCCACATCTAGGTTGGAGAGATGGGCAATCAGAAGCCTTGTGTGCCCATTAAAATCTCCTTTCTGTTCTCTGTCAGGCCCTTCCCCATCAAATGCTGGCAAAGGGGCATGACAGACAAAGGACACACCAATGCCCTCAAAAACCCATCTTCCTGCCCCAAATGGAATCTCACCTGGAACTGTAATCCCTACATGTCAAGGGGGTGACCTAGTGAGAGGTGATTGGATCACGGGGGTGGTTTCCCCCATGATATTCTCATGATATTGAGCAAGTTCTCATGATATCTGATGATTTAAAAGTGGCAGTTTCTCCTGAGCTCGCTCTCTCTCTCCTGCCTCCATGTAAGATGTGCCTTACTTCCCCTTCACTTTCTGCCATGATTGTAAGTTTCCTGAGGCCTCTCCAGCCATGCAGAACTGTGAGTCAACTAAACCTCTTTTGTTTATAAATCACCCAGTCTTGGGTAACATCTTTATAGCAGTGTGAAAATGAACTAATGCACTGTGTTTCTCCCAACTTTAGCCACTCTTTTGTCATTCAAAATTAGCAAAGCATTGAGAAAGAGGTTGCACTCCTTAGCAGCTAGGACAAGTTAAATTCTAGAGTCCCTCTGTCTCCAAATTTCCAGAACTGAAGTTCTTGAATTATCAAGAGAGTGCACAAACCAGTCTCTCTTTTCTGTTTTTAAAATTTTAGACTCAGAAGATGGTATGGTTTGGCTCTGTGTCCCCACCAAAATCTCATGTTGAATTGTAATTCCCAATGTTGAGGGAGGGACCTGGTGGAAATTGATTGGATCCTGGGGGTGGATTTCCCCCTTGCTGTACTCATGATAATGAGTTTTCACAGTATCTGATGGTTAAAAGTATGTAGCACTTCCCGCTTCACACGTGCTGTCTCTCTCCTGTCGCCATGTGAAGATGTGCTTGCTTCCGCCACGACTGTAAGTTTCCTGAGGCCTCCTCAGCCTTGATTTCTGTACAGCCTGTGGAACTGTGAGTCCATTAAATCTCTTTTCTTTATAAATTACCCAATCTCAGATAGTTCTTTATAGCAGTGTGAGAACAGACTAACACAGGGAGTACATATGCAGATTTGTTACATAGATAATTGCATAATTGTGAGATTAGGGCTTCTAGTGTACCTATCACCCAAATAGTGAACATTGCATCCAACTGGTAATTCTTTTAACCTATAAACCAGCCTAGATGAAGCTCAGCTGAGATGCAATACTGAAGCCATCCTGCCCAAGGGATTGTGGTGCTTGCTCAACACCAGATACCCTGTACCCTAGTTGTCATGTAAATATACAATCAAGGAAATTGGCCTGGGAGGGTCCTCAAGGCCATTTATTCCAAACCTTTGTCACATGATGGGAGACCTTTTCTCAAACTAATTCTTGAAATTTAGTTTTACTGTGTCAAATCCTATTTGGTTATGGTGGTATTATCTTTTTTTTTCTTTAAAAATAAACACAAAAAATAAATATATTCTCAAAGGGATTCTGTTCCATGTCCTTAAAGTATGCCTGGGTTTGGTAGTTCTAACTCCCTTTGTGTATTTTATTCCTGAGTCTTACCTTTGGTTCACAGAGGACAAAAAAGGGTGGTTTATGTCCTCCTTCCCCACCACTGTGGGCCATGCTGGCATTTGAAAAACTAGCACCTTAGTTGCACATGCCTGCTGTGTTCCTTCTTGCCCTGCCACCAAGAAGTCTATAGGAATCAGGTTCACTGTCAAGCTAAATTAACTTATTCAAAATTTATTTTCACATCAGCATGATATCATCAATTGATGAAATTATTTTCTTGTACAGGTAAATTAAGACTAAACCAAACATTGACTTAAATCATTATCAGTAAGTCTGTTCCAGCCTGGACAACATGGGAGACCTCATCTCTACAAAAAAAATTAAAATAAATAAATTAGCCAGGCATTGTGGTGCCTGACTGTGGTCTTAGCTATTTGAGAGGCTGAGGTGGGAGGATTGCTTGAGCCCAGGAGGTCAAGGCTGCAGTGAGCCATGATTATGCCAGTGTTCTAGCATAATCTAGCCTGGGCAGTAAAGTGAGACCCTGTCTCCAAAAAACATCTATATGTTTCTTTAAATGTAATAATAGATATCAAACTGCTAAAACATTTTGCAGGATAAGGGGTGTGTGTGAGAGAGAGAGATGTATATAATACATACATGCACATATGTGTGTATATGAGATACATATGCATACATATGCCTAATATAAGTGTTTAAGTGAAGTACTATTAGTTCAAATAGTTTTTCTTAAACAGCTCCCTTCAAAAAATTTCTCCACCCATGTGTATTAGTCATAGTTTCCAAATAAGTTTAAATTGTCAGTCATCCGGGCCTAAGAGCAATTCTTCCTGATTAACTCAACTGGCCTTTCCGTGAGGGGATGGCTAAGTGTCAGAGGTCCAAAGCATTCACTGTAAAATTCCACTGTGTAGGGCTCATCTCACATTCTTTGCCCACACTCACTGACTCAATAGGGAATTTCTGCCAGAGGCTATTAAGCGCTTTTTAAAAACTTGCTATGCTATTCAATGATTCTTCTTATAAATGATTTCCTTCTCAACAACTGAAATGATCAATCAAGAGAGGTTTTCTGCAGAGAAAAGAAGAAATTTCACATTCCAGTGAGGACACGTTTTCACGAATTATAACACAGGCTCCCACAGCCCACGGTAATGATGGCAAGAGTTTGCCAGAAGGCCCTGCTGTTTCAGTGAGCTATTCTTGTGGCAAGGCAGCAGTTGGCCAAGAGCAGAGACTCAACTCAAAAAGACCTAGTCAGAGGAAGCAAGATGGAGGGCCCTCATGAATTATTCGATGGCCAGGCTATTAAGCAATGACCATGACTTTCAGACCTCTGTTCTACCTTTAGAAAATCCAAGCCTAGGAAAAGAGACTCAAACAGAAAATTACCGCTCATCCTCAGCAGGTACATCCTTCCTGTCACCACAAGCCACCCACTCCTGCCCCACAGCAAAGGCCTTGCATCCTCTAGTGATGATGGAAGATGGAGCTAGAGAACACTTTTTATGCCTTCCGTGGACAGCATCATTAGCTTTATGTGATCTTCAACCACACCAAATATAAATTTCAAGGCACTTATGTATATTTTTCTATATTTAACTTTTTTCAAAGTTCAGAATTACTATGCTCATTGTAAAACATGAAACAACATAAAACTATTCATTTCAGTGTACCTCCACCATGCCTACACCCAATTCTCCACTACTTTGCATCCAGAGTCAAGAGGCTGGCATATATTCTTCTGGAACTTTATCCTCACTTATACATATGTATCCATGCAGACATGCACATATACAAGAGGTTTTCTGGGTTATTTTTAGGGTTTTTTGACAATATAAAATCACACTCTATACATCATTCTGCAACTTGACTTTCTCCACTTGACAATGTGATGGACATTTCTCTTTATCAGTCAGTGATTGCTGCATAACTGACTAATTTAATAGGAGGTTGCCAAACTACAGGCTGTGAACCAGCCATCTGTCTTTGTAAATAAAAGTTTTATTGGAGCACAGACACACCACTCATTTTTTTTATTGTCTATGGCTGGCTTTGCCCTACAACATAGAGGTAAGCAGTTGTGATAATGACCATATGGCCCACAAGCCTAAAATATGTATTCTCTGGTCTTTGAAGAAAAAATTTGCTAACCTCCAGCTTAAAAAAGCAGTCATTTATTTCCTTATGATTCTGAAGGTTAGCAATTGGAGCAAGGCTTAGCTGGACAGTTCTTCTGCTGTTCTTCCCTGGGGTCATTCATGTGAAGACAGTCATTTAGCAGCTGAATAGTCCAAATGATTTCACTCACATGTTGGTAGTTGGTGCTATCAGCTTGGCAATACGTGTCCAGCAGATGTCTTCACATGGTGCTAGCATTCCAAGAGGAATGTGCCCAGTGCACAGATAGAAGCTTCTGCTTACAACATGTTTGTCCCATTGGCCAGAGCAAGTCACATGGCCAGGCCCAGGGCCAGAGGAAGAGGAGACTGCACAAGCATATGGCTTCATTGGAGGCTATTAGTATAACAGACTATTCCACCCTCCAGGTCAGTGAATGTAGCTATCATCACTGGATGTAGATCTAATCCTAGTTTTTATTCTAATTTCTCCAATCATAGTCATATATGTGCACAATAATATAATTTTACATGAATGGGATCATATATATGCTTGAGTTTAGGACAGCATTTTTTGCCTCTCTGCTTGCCTCTTCCTCCTTGCTCTCCTCCCTCATTTCAGCCCCAACACACACACACACAGAGATAACGTGTGTCTACTACGTAGTATAAAGCACTCCATACTTTCCTCCATGTTCTTAAAATCACACACACACCACCATTTTACCTAGATATGATATCATACATGCTCAGTGGTGACCTCCTCAATGGGTCAGTTCTGTGATGTTTTAGGAGTCACAGCCCTTCCAATGATTGAGTAACCCTATAATTCCTTGTATTACGCCTCTTTCTGCAGAAAACACATGGAGTACTTTCTGTTTCCTGCATTAAATCCTGACTGATACACTGATACAATTCAACCATTCCTTTACTGATGTGCATTCATTTTGTTTCCCAATTTTTGCATGATAAACAAGGCATTAATAAGCATCCTTGACTTAAACCTTTTATTTCTATAAAGTACATTCCTATGAGATTGCATTTGGAAGAAGGCTGGTTTGAAAGGTAAATGTATTTTTATCATAATGAATTGTGATAGATAAAAAACACTTTTCAAAATGGCAATAACAATTCATATTTTTAGTAGCAATTTAGATTTTCCTACATACCTGTCAGTAATAGGTGTTACCATTGCTTTTCCTTTTTGTCAGTCTAAAGTCATATCTAAAGTCATATTAATGCAGGATCTAAAGCAGTAGCAAATCATTTCCCTATTATGAAAATGACCACATTTTCTATGTTTCTGGCCCCTAGTATCTGCTGTTCCGTAGTACTTACTCATATCTTTTTGCCCATTTGGGACTTTTTTTATGTTTCCTTTTATGTTTTTGTCAAACTTGTAAGAGATCATTGTATGTAGAGATTTTAACACATTGTCTATTGATGTAGTTTACATGTTTGTCCCCTTCAAATCTCATGTTGAAATGTAATTCCCATTATTGGAGGTGGGGCCTGGTGTGAGGTGATAGGATCACGGGGATGGATCCCTCATGCATGGTTTAGCATCATTTCTTTGGTGATAAGTGAGTTCTCACTCAGTTAGTTCACATGAGATCTGGTTGTTTAGAGGTCTGAGACATCTCCCTTCACCCTCTGTCCTCTTGCTTTCACTCTAACCATGTGGTGTGCCTGCTTCCGCTTCGCCTTCCACCATGATTGTAAGCTTCCTGAGGCCCTCAGCAGAAGCCGAGCAGATGTTGGTCCCATGCTTCCTATGCAGCTGTAGAATGGTAAGACAATTAAATCTCTTTTCTCTGTAAGTTACCCAGTCTCAAGTATTTCCTTATAGCAACACAGAAACAGCCTAATACAGAAAATTGATACCAAGGAGTGGGGCATTGTTATATGGATACTTGAAAATGTGGAAGCAGCTTTGGAACTGGGTAATGGGTAGAGGTTGGATGAGTTTGGAGGGCTCAGAAGAAGACAGGAAGATGAGGAAAAGTTTGGAACTTCTTAGAGACTGGTTAAATGGTTGTAACCAAAATGCTCATAGAAATATGAACAGTGAAGGTCAGGCTAAGCAAGTCTCTGATGGAAATAAGGAAGTTATTGGGAACTGGAGTGAAGGTCATTTGTGTTATGCCTTAGCAAAGAACTTGGCTACACTGTGTTCATGCCCTAGGGATCTGTGGAAGTTAGAACTTAAGAGTGAAGACAGGGTATCTGTTGGAAGAAACTTCTAAACAGCAAAGCATTCAAGTGGCCGTCTGCTTCAAACAGCCTACAATTAGATATGGGAGCACATAAATGACTTAAAGTTGGAACTTAAATTTAAAAGGGAAGCAGAGCATTAAAAAAATTGGAAAATTCACAACTTGGCCATTTGGTAGAAAAGGAAAAGGCATTTTCAGGAGAGAAATACAAGCTGGCTGTGGAGCAGTCACTCGCTAGAGAGATTAGTATGACTAAAAGGGAGCCAAGTGCTACTCTCAAAGACAAAGGGGAAAAGGCTTCAAATGCATTTCAGAAATCTCTGAGGCAGATCCTCCCATCACAGGTCCAGAGGCCTAGGAGGCCCTAGTTGTGGGCCACAGCTAGGGCCCCACTACAGTCTCAGGACACTGCTCCCCATATCCCAGCTGCTGCGGCTTCAGCCTTGGCCCAAAGGGCCCCAGATACTGCTCAGGCCCCCACTTTAGAGAGCACAAGCCACCATAAGCCTTGGTAGCTTCCACATGGTATTAAGCCTGCAGGTGCATTGAATGTAAGAGTGAAGGAGGCTTGGCATCCTCCACCTAGATTTCAGAGGATGTATGAGAAAGACTGGGGCCCAGGCAGAAGCCTGCCACAGGAACAGAGCCTTCACAGAGAACCTCTACAAGGGCAGTGCAGAGGGAAAATGTGAGATTGGAGGCCCCACACAGTCTCCACCAGAGGACTGCTTAGTGCAGCTGTGTGGAGGAGGCTGCTGCCCTCCAGATCCCAGAATAGTAGATCCACTGACAGGTCACATCCTTAACCTGGAAAAGCTGCAGGCACACAACTCCAACCCATGAGAAAAGTCATGGGGGCTGAACCCCGCAAAGTCACAGGAGCAGAGCCACCCAAGACCTTGGGAACCCACCCCTTGAACCATCGTGCCCTGGATACAGAACATGAAGTCAAAGGAGATTATTTTGGAACTTTAAGATTTAATGACTGCCCTACTGGGTTTCAGACTTGTGTGAGGTCTGTAGCCCCTTTCTTTTGGCCAATTTCTCCTTTTTGGAATGGGAATATATACCCAATGCCTGTACCATCATTGTATCTTGGGAGTAAATAACTTGTTTTTGATCTCACAGGCTCATAGGAGGAAGGAACTCATCTCCAGATGAGAATTGGGACTTGGGACTTTAGTCAGTAAAGTTATTGAGTTGAGACTCAACTCAGTAATAACAAAGTTATTACTGCAACAAGTTAAGACTTTAGAGAACTATTGTGAAGGCATGACTGTATTTTGAGATGTGAGAGGAACATGAGATTTGGGGAACTAGGAGCAGAATGGTATGGTTTGAATGTTTGTCCCTTACAATCTCACATTGAAACACAACTCCCAATCTTGGAGGTGGAGCCTGGTGGGAAGTGAATGGATCATGGGGGCAGATCCCTCGTGAATGGTTTAGCACCATCCCCCTAGTGATAAGTGAGTTCTCACTCAGCTGGTTCATGTGCAATCCAGTTGTTTAAAAGTCTGGGATCTCTCCAACCTCTCTCTCTTGCTCCTGCCCTTGCCATGTGATATGTCTGCTCCCACTTTGCTTTCCACCATGACTGTAAGCTTCCCAAGGCCCTCACCAGAAGCCAACCAAATGTTGGTGCCACGATCCTACAACTTGCAGAATGATGAACCAATTAAACCTTTTTTCTTTATAAATTTCCCAGTCTTGAGTATTTCTGTATAGCATTGCAAAAACAGCCTAATACACCTGTCAAATGCATTTGTAATCTGTACTTTTTCTACTTTTCTATATTGTATAGTTAAGCTTTCTTTTATAAATTCTGGGATTTCCATTTTAAATAAGAAAATTTTCCTCAAATCCTGGGTAGTATTTTCAGCTTTCCAAATTTCTTTTGTAATTTTATTGTTCTCTTTTGTATTAACTTTTTTATCCATTTGAATTTCATTCTAGACTATGATATAAATTAGGAACTAATCTGATTTTTCCTCGAGATGGAGAACCAGTTGAGCCAACATCTGCGATTAAATAAATCAAGCTCTTCCTACTGAGTGGAATCCATTTCTAATTCTCTACTTTGCTCCATATTCCTTTTTATCCTGCTTATATCAGGTTGGTTTTATTACAGTGACTTTAGAATACATTCTGAAATATGGTAATGGAAAGACTCTCTCACAATTCTTTTTAATATTTTTTAACAATCTCAGATAAAGTTACCCTTTCAAATAATCTTTAACATCACATTACTGAATTCAAACCAGCAAACAAACAAATGCAACACTGTTGGGGTTTTGATGGTTAATATTAGATGTCAATTTGTTTGGACTGAAGGATGTCTAGATGTCTGGTAAAGTACTGTTTTTGGGTGTGTCTACGAGGGTGTTGTCAGAGGAGGCTGATATTTGAGTCAGTGGATTGGGAAAGGAAGACCAACCCTCAAGGTGGGTGGGCACCATGCAACTGGCTGTCACCCCGGCTAGAACAAAAGCAGGCAGAAGAGGGTGGGATAAGCTGGCTTGGTGAGCCTTCGGGCTGCCTTCTTTCTCCCATGCTGGATGCTTCCTCCCACTCCTCCTGCCCTTGGACATTTAGAATTCAGGTTTTTCGGCCTTTGCATTCTGGGACTTGCACCAGTGGCATGGCAGGAGCTCTTGGGCCTTTGGCCACAGACTGAAGGCTGCACTTTCGGTTTCCCTGGTTTGAGGCTTTCAGACTTGGACTGAGCTACTACCAGCTTCTGTCTTCCCAGCTTACAGATGGCCTATTATGGGACTTTGCCTTGTAATCGTTTGAGCCAATTCTTTCCAATAAACTCATATATATATATAATGTATATATACACATGTGTAGATATATATATTGCCTACCCTCTGGAGAATCCTAATGCAGAGCGCTAACTGAAATTGCTTTAAATTTATATTAATTGGGGGAAATAATATTTTTATGATATCACGTCTTCCCATCCATGAATATAGTATGATTTTTCATTTGTTCAAGTAATGGTTTATTTTCTTACAGGTGCTGTACATTCTGCTAAGTTTTTTCATAGGTATGTTATAGTTTTTACAATTACAGCTAATGAAACTTCAGTATTGATGAAATAGTGAAAGACCTTGCTTTTCTATATTTAGCTGGTATCTGAACAGAATTTAGCAAATTCTGCATTAATTCTAGTAGATTTTTACCAAAGACTCTTTAATTTTCTGAGAAAACCATCACATGGTAAGCAAAAAAGGGTTTTATCTTTTTCTCGTTGCTTATATTGATTTAAAAAATGCGTTCTAATCCCAGCACTTTGGGAGGCCGAGACGGGCGGATCATGAGGTCAGGAGATC
>NW_016805057.1:706917-709824 GCF_001698545.2 Rhinopithecus bieti
AAAAAAAAAAAAAAAAAAAAAAAAAAAAAAAAAAAAAATGCGTTCTATGACAATGCAAATTCCACTCTAAAAACAATCAGCAATTGAGTTCAAATGAGAACAAGATAACTTTTTATCTGGGGGCAGGGGTGGGAAACATGTATAGGGGAGGCAGATGATGAATTTCTACAGCCCCATTATTTTCTTAGACCAATCTCCCCAACAAACAGGAAACAAAGAAGTGGGAAATTCCCAGATTTACTGCCAATGTCCTGAAGAGTCCAATCAACTGATATCTGAACTAGAGAAGGCATGTTCTATCAGTAGCCCCAGAGTTGATTTAGACAATACACCCCAACTCCAGAATTCCCAGCTAACTGCACAACTGATATCATTTTATTAACTCACAAAAATACAACTCCACATTCTTTACAGTTGAATTTTAGAAAATTCATTTATGGCATTATGGTAGGGTTTTACTAGTTTTGTCTTCTGTTGCTTTGGTGTGTCTGGGGTGTGTGTGTGTGCGTGTGTGTGTGTGTGTGTGTGTTTCCAATTGATCTTATTTTATTCCCTAGAGCCTTCAAGAAAATTGTTGAACAAGAATGGCAGAAGAAAGCATCTTGGAGTATCTCTTGCTTGATTTGAATTGAAATAGTGTCTGGATTTTATTACTTAGAATAATATTTGCTATCGGTTTTTGGTAACTGTTATGGGTTTTAGTATTTGGTTTTAAGTTGCTTCTTTCTGATTAAGTCAGGAGAGTGGTTGAATGTAATAGGAAACCTGATTGTAATTTAGACAAGAAATTTAGAAATTGACAACTATTGGTGTTGATGTAGCAGCTCAGCAAAGACAGAAATACATTTGTGAGTAGGTTGGCCTATCGCTCATGCTTGTTGCCTCATGGCTGCAGAATGACTGTACCAGCTCCAGGCATCACAGTCACATTCAAGGCAAAAAGAAGAGAGAAAGGGATGGTACCAACTACTGATCTCTTTTTATCAGATTAGCAAAAGTTTTATTGGAAAACCTCAGCATATTTCAGAGAGCATGAGTCACATGGCAAACTCTCACTTTAAGAAAGCAGTTACTGGCCGGGCGCGGTGGCTCAAGCCTGTAATCCCAGCACTTTGGGAGGCCGAGACAGGCGGATCACGAGGTCAGGAGATCGAGACCATCCTGGCTAATACAGTGAAACCCCGTCTCTACTAAAAAATACAAAAAACCAGCCGGGCGACGAGGCGGGCGCCTGTAGTCCCAGCTACTGGGGAGGCTGAGACAGGAGAATGGCGTCAACCCGGGAGGCGGAGCTTGCAGTGAGCTGAGAGCCGGCCACTGCACTCCAGCCTGGGCGGCAGAGCAAGACTCCGTCTCAAAAAAAAAAAAAAAAAAAAGAAAGCAGTTACTGAACATACTTAACCTCAATAATTAAAGCAGTCAAGGGAAAAAGAGCTTGGAAATGGGTTATGGTTAACCAATCATAGTATATGCCAGACATTCTAAATGAATTATACTTCACCAAAATCTAGAATGGGCTGCTAATTCTATCAAAAGATGTTTCAACATTGATATGATAATTTTCTCTTCATTGATGTGATGAATTATGTTGATAGATTTTTCTCATTTTTTTTGGTAATTTTTAATGTTTTTTTAGATGTGGGGTCTTTCTATGTTGCCCAGGCTGGTCTCAAACTCCCGGCCTCAAGTGATCCTCCTGCCTCAACCTCCCAAAGTACTGGGATTACAAGTATGAGCCACCATGCCCAGGAATAAAATATAATTCCTTATATTTTATTATGCTTGCACACTTTGACTAAACCCTAGTTGGTAATAGTTATTAGTTGTTTTTAATTGCTGTTTTTAATTACATTTACTAATAATTTTTTTAGAATTTTTGCATACATAATAAGTAAAATTCGCCTATAGTTTTCTCTATTTATACTATATCATTATCAATTTTTAATGTTAAAATTATACTGAGTTTGCAAAATAAAGTGAGAATACCTCCCTCTTTTCCTTTGATCTGGTATCATTTATATAATATTGGAATTATCTGGTCTCTAAGAATTAGACAGAATTCAACAGTAAATTCATCTGGTCCTCATACTTTTTTCAACTTCTTTCATGGTAATTAATTGCTCTAGTCAAGCTTTCAACTTTTTTAGTCAATTTTAGTAACTTAAATTATGATTTCTTATGGGCCAGTAGTTGTGCCTTCACATTTGTTTCATAATGTAAGATATATTCTCAGTCTCTCTCTCTCTCTTGCTCTCATTCTCTCATCCTCTTTGTCTCACCCCCAACATTAATCAGACTTGCTTGCAAGGAAATTATTCTTATTTTTATTGATTTTTTAAAGAAATCTTCTCATTTAACTTCCACATTTGGAGAGAGTTCCATTTTATTAATTTCAGCTCTCTATATTTTAAATTGCTTTGTTACGGTTTTTCTAATTTCTTAAGATGAAACTAAAATTCTGGTTTTATCTGTCTTCTTTAATAACAAAGGTACAATGTGTTTTAATTTTCTTTGTCTTCTAGATCATTTGTAATTTCAATTCCCTCTTCAATTCAAAAGTTATCTAGAAAAGTCTTGATTTTCTCTTTTCTGTTTTTTTTTTTAAGCAAAAGCAAGTTTATTAGGAACATAAAGGTATAAAAGAATGACTACTCCATAGGCATGGGCAAGGACTTCATAACTAAAACACCAAAAGCAATGGCAACAAAAGCGAAAATTGATAAATGGAATCTAATTAAACTAAAGAACTTCCGCACAGCAAAATAAACTACCATCAGAGTGAACAGGCAACCTACAGAATGGGAGAAAATTTTTACAATCTACCCATCCGACAAAGGGCTAATAATATCCAGAATCTACAAAGAACTTAAATTTACAAGAAAAAATCAAACGACTCCATCAAAAAGT
>NW_016805057.1:712415-718679 GCF_001698545.2 Rhinopithecus bieti
ACCATCAAAAAGTGGGCAAAGGATATGAACAGACACTTCTCAAAAGAAGACATTTATGCAGCCAACAGACACATGAAAAAATGCTCATCATCACTGGCCATCAGAGAAATGCAAATAAAAACCACAATAAGATACCATCTCACACCAGTTAGAATGGCGATCATTAAATAGTCAGGAAATAACAGGTGCTGGAGAGGATGTGGAGAAATAGGAACACTTTTACACTGTTGGTGGGACTGTAAACTAGTTCAACCATTGTGGAAGACACTGTGGCAATTCCTCAAGGATCTAGAACTAGAAATACCATTTGACCCAGCCATCCCATTACTGGGCATATACCCAAAGGATTATAAGTCATGCTGCTATAAAGACACATGTACACGTATGTTTATTGTAGCACTATCCACAATAGCAAAGACTTGGAACCAACCCAAATGTCCATCAATGAGAGACTGGATTAAGAAAATGTGGCACATATACACCATGGAATACTATGAAG
Organism: Rhinopithecus bieti; assembly: GCF_001698545.2. Lineage (NCBI taxonomy): Eukaryota > Metazoa > Chordata > Mammalia > Primates > Cercopithecidae > Rhinopithecus > Rhinopithecus bieti. The sequence continues at coordinate 712,915 of NW_016805057.1, forward strand.
CCATAAAAAAGGATGAGTTCATGTCCTCTGTAGGGACATGGATGAAGCTGGAAACAATCATTCTGAGCAAACTATTGCAAGGACAGAAAACCAAACACTGCATGTTCTCACTCATAGGTGGGAATTGAACAATGAGTACACTTGGACACAGGGTGGGGAACATCATACACTGGGGCTTGTCATGGGGCGGGGGGAGAGGGGAGGGATAGCATTAGGAGATATACCTAATGTAAATGATGAGTTAACAGGTGCAGCACACTAACATGGCACATGTATACATATGTAACAAACCTGCATGTTGTGCACATGTACCCTAGAACTTAAAGTGTAACTAAAAAAAAAAAAGAATAGCTACTCCATAGACAGAGCAACACCAAGGGTTGCTGGTTCCCATTTTTATGTTTATTTCTTGATTATATGCTAAACAAGGAGTGGATTATTCATGTCTCCCCTTTCTAGACCATATAGGTTAACTTCCTGACATTGCCATGGCATTTGTAAACTGTCACAGTGCTGATGGGAATGTAGCTGTGAGGACGACCAGAGGTCACTCTTGTTGCCATCTTGGTTTTGGTGGGTTTTGGCCATCTTCTTTACTGCAATCTGTTTTATCAGCAAGGTCTTTGTGATCTGTTTATTGTACTGACCTCCTATCTCACCCTGTGATTTAGAATGCCTTAACCATCTGGGAATATAGCCCAGTAGGTATCAGCCTTATTTTACTCAGCTCCTATTCAAGATGGAATTGCTCTTGTTCAAATGTCTCTGACATTCCCCCCCTCCCTTAATCCTAAGGGTTGCAGAGGGATAAAGATCCATCTTCTGTAATTTCTTCAGGCTAAATAGGGGTAATGATATTCCTGCCTAACTGTGAGGGTCTCTTGTATTTGGGGTAGAGAGGAGCTCAGTCAGAAAGCATCAGTATGGTGACGGCCATTTATAACTCTTGAGTTCCAACAAAAGGTGATGCCTGGAAGATTAATACATGTTCAATTTAAGAAAATACTCAGTAAACTTATCCTGCCTTCCTACACAAAGAGCACAACAGCAATTTATTCCACAACAGTAAAACACAATAAGTAAAATTATTCCAAGTAAACTAAATAAGAAGGCTTTCTATGAACTGGGAAACTGTTGGAACCAAGCTGATATGGGGTCACTAGCTGATTCCAATGTACCCAAAATTAGAATATTGATCCAGATTTTTACATTACCCAATCCCTCTTGTTTCTTCTGAGCAGCAGTCAAGAGATCACTGGTTGGTTCACAGGAATAAGTAGGGTTAGCCTAAATTGCAGAAACAAACTTAAAAACAACTTACGAGACTAGAATTTAATAACAAGCGTACCATAGTTCTTGAAACATATTTCTCTCTTGTTTCCCATTTTTACTAAAGACAAATCATAAGACTGATTTGCATTATTATGCTTGGCCTGATTATTTGTATAAAGTGCAGCAAGAATAATTATTTTTCACATAGGTTCTTTTTAAATTGGCTTTGATGGAACTCTGTCCCATAGAAGAAATCTCAGATAAGAGTTTTTTTTTTTAAGCCAAGCCCTGCCATGGCTTTGTACCCTCAAATACCTATGAGTTGAGTAAATTCCTCTCCTTTTGGGGTCCCAAGATAACTTGGGGCTCCTAGGTCTGTCAGAAAGTGGGATTCTTCACTTATCACAGGTCAGAAACCCTGTACAGGGACTGCGTAGGTAAAGTATGAGGCCAGTTCCCCAAGGGGCTTTTATTGGCTTTAAAAGTCAAGTTTGATTCCTTAAAGGAAAGCATGTCATTCCAGTCAAAGTCTTGGTAAAATAACCAGTTTGTCCAATTGTGTCCTGTTACAAAAGAAAACAGACTCATTGCATTTATGCAAATAACTATGTTGCCATATGTTAAGAATACTCACAAATGGTTTTCAAATTTTGGAAAAATCAGGTAGAGAGAAACAAATATGGTCCACTTTTTTTTCATGGGAGTATACTTTACTCAATTGTTAAAAGCTGTAAATAGCTCAAAAGAAAAGTTTTCTTGACTCATTTATAAAACTGTTTCTTCAGTAGTCTCAATTTCATATTATAATGTTGACTCTTAGTGACTTTTACTTTTGGCAAAAACCTTAATAAGTTTGGGATTTTAATTATGTGCTAGGTGTAGAGCCTAGGACAGCAGAGAGAGGTGCAGATAAGGTCTCTTGATTCTTTCCTGCATCTAACTTCACGTGTGGCAGGTCTTACCTCGACAAAGTTGGCCCCAATCAGTGCTGCAGTCTATTTCCTTTGAATTGGAGTCTCCTCAGTATCATCCCTTCTGTGGTTCACCAGAAAGACGTTACCGGACCCCACCACTTACCCAAAAGCTAGCCTTTGGGTTGGGGGTTTCCACACTATAGTCACTTCAGTGGTCACCAGAAAGATGTTACAGGAAAGGGGTCCTGATCCAGACCCCCAGAGAGGGTTCTCAGTCTCACACAAGAAAGAATTCAGGGTGAGACTGTAATGTGAAAGCAAATTTATTAGGAAAGTAAATGAATAAAAGAATGGCTACTCCATAGACAGAATAGCCAAGTCTTGATTTTCAAATAGTTAAATTTTTGAGAAAGGTGAGAGCAGCAGTAAGAAGAATCTTTTTCTTATGATTTTACTGTTATTGGATTGTTACCAGAAAATGTGACCTTTGAAACCTCTACTTTCAATTCCTGGCCAAGATAACCAAATAGGAATAGCTCTGATGTGCAGCTCCCAGCAAGACCAAAACAGAAGACGGGTGATTGCTGCATTTCCAACTGAGGTACCCAGTTCATCTCATTGGGAATGGTTAGACAGTGGGTGCAGCCCATGGAGGACAAGCAGAAGCAAGTGAGGCATCACCTCACCTGAGAAGCACAAGTGGTCAGGGAATTCCCTCTCCTAACCAAGGGAAGACATGAGGGACTGTGGCGTTAGGGATGGTGCTATCCAGCCCATATACTATGCTTTTCCCACTACATTCACAACCCACAGACCAGGAGATTCCCTCTGGTGCCTACACAACCAGGACCCTGGGTTTTAAGCACAAAACCGGACGGCCATTTGGGCAGACACCAAGCTAGCTGCAGGAGGTTTTTTTCATACCCCATTGGTGCCTGGAATGCCAGTGAGAGAACCGTTCACTGCCCTGGAAAGGGGGCTGAAGCCAGGGAGCCAAGTGGTCTTGTTCAACAAATCCCACCCCCATGGAGCCCAAAAAACTAAGATCCACGGGCTTGAAATTTGTACTACCAGCACAGAAGTCTGAAGACACCTCACACAGGAGAAATCTGGCTGGCATCTGGCAGGTGCCCTTCTGGGACAAAGCTTCCAGAGGAAGGAATAGGCAGCAATATTTGCTGTTCTGCAGCCTCCACTGGTGATACCCAGATAAACAGGGTCTGGAGTGGAACTCCAACAAACTCCAGCAGACCTGCAGAAGACGGGCTTGACTATTAGAAGGAAAACTAACAAACAGAAAGCAATAGCATCAACATCAACAAAAAGTATACCCACGCAAAAACTCCATCCTTAGGTCACCAACAACAAAGACCAAAGGTAGATAAATCCATGAAGATGAGGAAAAAACAGCACACAAAGGCTGAAAATTCAAAAAATTAGAATGCCTCTTCTCCAAAGGATCACAACTCCTCACCAGCAAGGGAACAAAACTGGACAGAGAATAAATTTAACAAATTGACAGAAGTAGGCTTCAGAAGGTGGGTAATAATAAACTCCTCCAAGCTAACAAAGCATGTTCTAACCCAATACAGGGAAGCTAAGAACCTTGATAAAAGGTTACAGGAACTGCTAACTAGGATATCCACTTTAGGGAAGAATATAAATGACCTGATGGAGCAGAAAAACACAGCATGAGAACTTCATGAAGCACACACAAGTATCAATAGCCGAATCAAACAAGAAGAAGAAAGGATATCAGGGATTGGAGATCAACTTAATGAAATAAAGCATGAAGACAAGATTAGAGAAAAAAGAATGAAAATGAATGAACAAAGCCTCCAAGAAATATGGGACTATGTGAAAAGACCAAATCTACATTTGGTGTCCCTGAAATTGATGGGGAGAATGGAATCAAGCTGAAAAGCACACTTCAGGATATTATCCAGGAAAACTTCCCCCATCTAGCAAGACAGGCCAACATTCAACTTCAGGAAATACAGAGAACACCACAAAGATACTCCTCAAGAAGAGCAACCCCAAGCCACATAATCATCAGATTCATAAAAGTTGAAATGAAGGAAAAAATGTTAAGGGCAGCCAGAGAGAAAGGTCAAGTTACCCACAAAGGCAAGCCCATCAGACTAATGGCAGAACTCTCTGCAGAAACTATACAAGCCAGAAGAGAGTGGAGGCCAATATTCAACATTCTTAAAGAAAATAATTTTCAACACAGAATTTCATATGCAGCCAAATTAAGCCTCACAACTGAGGGAGAAATAAAACCCTTTACAGACAAGCAAATGCTGAGGGATTTTGTCACCATAGGCCTCCGTTACAAGAGCTCCTGAAGGAAGCACTAAATATGGAAAAGAAACACCGGTACCAGCCACTGCAAAAACATAACAAAATGTAAAGACTACCAATATATGAAGAAAATCCATCAACTAATGGGCAAAATAACCAGCTAGCATCATAATGACAGGATCGAATTCACACATAACAATATTAACTTTAAATGTAAATGGGCTAAATGCCCTAATTAAAAGACACAGGCTGGCAAATTGGATAGAGTCAAGACCCATCAGTGTGCTGTATTCAGGAAACCCATCTCACATTCAAAGATGCATGTAGCCTCAAAATAAATATGCATGTAGCCTCAAAATAAAGGGATGGAGGAAGATTTACCAAGCAAATGGAAAGAAAAAAAAAAAGGCAGGGGTTGCAATCCTGCAATCCTAGTCTTTAATGAAACAGACTTTAAACCAAAAAAGATCAAAAAGGACAAAGAAGGGCATTACATAATGGTAAAGGGATCAAAAAGAAGAGCTAACTCTTCTAAATATATATGCACCCAATACAGGAGCACCCAGATTTATAAAGCAAGTTCTTAGAGACCCACAAAAAGACTTAGATTCCCACACAATAATAGTGGGAGACATTAGCACATAACTGTCAATGTTAGACGGATGAACAAGACAGAAAATTAAAGAGGATATTCAGGACTTGAACTCAGCTCTAGACCAAGCAGACCTAATAGACATCTACAGAACTCTCTCCCCCAAATCAACAGAATATACATTCTTCTAAGCACTATATAGCACTTATTCTAAAATTAACCACATAATTGGAAGTAAAACATTCCTCAGCAAATGCAAAAGAACAGAAATCATAACAGTCTCCCAGACCACAGTGCAATCAAATTAGAATTAAGGATTAAGAAACTCACTCAAAACCGCACAACTACATGGAAATTCAACAACCTGCCCCTGAATGACTACTGGGTAAATAACAAAATTAAGGCAGAAATAAATAAGTTCTTTGAAACCAATGAGAACAAAGACACAATGTACCAGAATCTCTTGGACACAGCTAAAGCAGTGTTTAGAGGGAAATTTACAGCACTAAATGCCCATAGGAGAAAGTAGGAAAGATCTAACATTGACACCCTAACATCGCAATTAAAAGAATTAGAGAATTTAGAGCAAACGAATTCAAAAGCTCGCAGAAGACAAGAAATAGCTAAAATCAGAGCAGAACTGAAGGAGACAGAGACATGAAAAACCTTAAAAAAAAATCAGT
>NW_016805057.1:719655-738299 GCF_001698545.2 Rhinopithecus bieti
AGACCACTAGCCAGACTAATAAAGAAGAAAAGAGAGAAGAATCAAATAGACACAATAAAAACTGATAAAGGGGAGATCACCACTGATCCCACAGAAATACAAACTACCATCAGAGAATACTATAAACACCTCTGCGCAAATAAACTAGAAAATCTAGAAGAAATGGATAAATTCCTGGACACATACACCCTCCCAAGACAAAACCAGGAAGAAGTCAAATCCCTGAATAGACCAATAACAAGTTCTGAAATTGAGGCAATAATTAATAGCCTACCAACCAAAAAAAGCCCAGGATCAGACAGATTCACAGCCAAATTCTACCAGAGGTATAAAAAGGAGCTGGTACCATCCCTTCTGAAACTATTCTGAATAATAGAAAAAGAGGAACTCCTCTCTTACTCATTTTATGAGATCAGCATCATCCTGATACCAAAATCTGGCAGAGACACAACAAAGAAAGAAAATGTAAGGCCAATATCCCTGATGAACATCGATGCGAAAACCCTCAATAAAATACTGGCAAACTGAATCCAGCAGCACATTAAAAGGCTTATCCACCATAATCAAGTTGGCTTCATCCCTGAGATGCAAGGCTGGTTCAACATACACAAGTCAATACACACAATCCATCACATAAACAGAACCAATGACTAAAAACACATGATTATCTCAATAGATGCAGAAAAGACCTTCGACAAAATTCAACAGCCCTTCATGCTAAAAACACTCAGTAAACTAGGCATTGATGGAACATATCTCAAAATAATAAGAGGTATTTCTGATAAACCCACAGCCAATATCATACTGAATGGGCAAAAGCTGGAAGCATTCCCTTTCAAAACTGGCACAAGACAAGGATGCCCTCTCTCACCACTCCATTCAACATAGTATTGGAAGTTCTGGCCAGGGCAATCAGGCAAGAGAAAGAAATAACGGCTATTCAAATAGGAAGAGAGGAAGTCAAATTATCTCTGTTTGCAGGTGACATGATTGTATTTTTAGAAAACCCCATTGTCTCAGCCCAAAGCTCCTTAAGCTGATAAGCAATTTCAGCAAAGTCTCAGGATACAAAATTAATGTGCAAAAATCAAAGGCATTCCTATACATCAATAATAGACAAACAGAGACTCAAATCTTGAGAGAACTCTTACTCACAATTGCTACAAAGAGAATAAAATAACCAGGAATACAACTTACAAGGGATATGAAGGACCTCTTCAAGGAGAACTGCAAACCACTGCTCAAGAAAGTAAGAGAGAAGACAAACAAATGCAAAAACATTCCATGTTCATGGATAGGAAGAATCAGTATCATGAAAATGGCCAAAATACTGCCCAAAGTAATTTATACATTCAATGCTATTCTCATCAAGCTACCATTGACTTTCTTCACAGAATTAGAAAAAATTACTTTGAATTTCATATGAAACCAAAAAAAGAGCCTGTATAGCCAAGATGATCCTAAGCAAAAAAGAACGAAGCTGGAGGCATCATCCTACCTGACTTCAAACTATACTACAAGGCTACACTAACCAAAACACCACAGTACTGGTATCAAAACAGATATATAGATCAATGGAACAGAACAGAGGTCTCAGAAAAAACACCACGCATCTACAACCATCTAATCTTTGACAACCCTGACAAAAACAAGCAATGGGGAAAGGATTCCCTATTTAACAAATGGTGTTGGGAAAACTGGCTAGCCATATGCAGAAAACTGAAACTGGACCCCTTCCTTACACCTTTTACAAAAATTAACTCAAGATGGATTAAAGACCTAAATGTAAGACCGAAAACCATAAAAACCCTAGAAGAAAATCTAGGCAATATCATTCAGGACATAGGCATGAGCAAAGACTTCATGACTAAAACACCAAAAGCAATAGCAACAAAAGCGAAAATTGAAAAATGGGATCTAGTTAAACTAAAGCACTTCTGCACAGCAAAAGAAACTATCATCAGAGTGAACAGGCAACCTACAGAATGGGAGAAAATTTTTGCAACCTACCATCTGACAAAGGGCTAATATCCAGAATTTACAAGGAACTTAAATAAATTTACAAGAAAAAAACAAACAACCCCATCAAAAAGTGGGCAAAGGATATGAACAGACACTTCTCAAAAGAAGACATTTATGCAGCCAACGAACATATGAAAAAAAGCTCATCATCACTGGTCATTAGAGAAATGCAAATCAAAACCACAGTGAGGTACCATCTTACACCAGTTAGAATGGCAATTACTAAAAAGTTGGGAAACAACAGATGCTGGAGAGGATGTGGAGAAATAGGAACACTTTTACACTGTTGGTGGGAGTGTAAATTGGTTCAACCATTGTGGAAGACACTGTGGCAATTCCTGAAGGATCTAGAACTAGAAATACCATTTGACCCAGCAATCCCATTACTAGGTATATACCCAAAGGATTATAAATCATTCTGCTATAAAGACACATGCATATGAATGTTTATTGCAGCACTGTTCATAATAGCAAAGACTTGAAACCAACCCAAATGCCCATCAATGATAGACTGGATTAAGAAAATGTGGCACATATACACCATGGAATACTATGCAGCCATATAAAAGAATGAGTTCCTGTTCTTTGCAGGGACATGGATGAAGCTGGAAACCATCATTCTCAGCAAACTAACACAGGAACAGAGAACAAAACACTGCCATGTTCTCACTCGTAAGTGGGAGTTGAACAATGAAATCATATGGGCACAGGGAGGGGAATATCACACACCAGGACCTGTCGGGGGTGAGGTAAAAGGGGAGGGATAACATTAGGAGAAATACCTAGCGTAGATGATGGGTTGATGGGTGCAGCAAACCACCATGGCACATGTATACCTATGTAACAAACCTGCACGTTCTGCACACATACCCCAGAACTTAAAGTATTATAAGAAATAAAATTAAAATTAAATTTCTATTTTCTTCAATTTGTGGGGATTCCTTATAACCAAATACATTATCAATTCTTTTTTTTTTTTTGAACAAACAAAAGTGTATTTGCTTCTTAAAGGATATACTGTTCTAGACAAATCTATTAAATCAATTAAATCTATTAAAACAATTAATGATTATATTATTTAATTCCTCTATGTCCTTCCTCTTGTTTTAAAAGGAATGTAAAAAACTTTCCTGCTCTAATTGCTTTTCATGAATTTCTAGTAGATTGTACTATGTTGCTACTATATTTATGCATAAGGTTATGTTTAGCATATATTCTTCATAAATTGAAACTTCAATCATTGCAAAATGTTTCTGTTTATCCTGTTGAATGCTTTAACCTTAAATTCTACTTTGCCTAGTGTTGCCATTTCTTTCTTTCTTTGCCTATTATTTTATGTTTGACTTTTATCAACCAACGTATGTTTATTATCAATGTCATAGGACTGAGTGTTCTATGTAGGCATTTTGGAATGCCTTTACTATCCCTTCTTTCTCCCCATCTCAATTTCTATGTTTACCCAGGATAGTCTAGCACTTTATTTTCCAGAATCTTATTAAAACTTTCTTTGTCTCCTGTATTTCAAGACTACTCATTTAATATTTATATTACACACTTCCAATCTGACATTTTCCAGTAACTTTATTTATTTATTTTTAGAGACAAAGTCTCACTCTGCCACCTAGGCTGGAGTGCAGTGGTGCAGTCGTAGCAGCCTCAAACTCCTGGGCTTAAGAGATCCTTCCACTTCTGCCTCCCAAAGCACTGAAATTACAGGTGTGAGTCACTGTGCCCAGCTCTCCAGTAATGTTTCACCATAGCAATAGCTAAGGTAACACCAACTGCTATAACAGATAAATCTTGAAATCAAAGAGGCCTGAGACAATGTCAGTTTCTTTCACATTTCTGTAAAGTCAAATCTGAGAGAGGAAACCCTGCTCTGTGCAGTCACTCAGAAACCTAGGTTGGAAGGCTTTCCCTTCCCAACTCCTGGCTTCACCCTGAGGGTCAGTATCTGACTGGCAGAGAGAGAAAAAGACAGTACAGGCCAGCCTCAGAGAAGCTTACAACCCATCCACTTGCATTCCAGCAGCCAGATCTCAGTCCCACGGCTACACCAAACTGCAAAGAAGTTGGAGAAGTGTAGCTTTGCTATGCCCCCAGGATGAAGTGGGAATATATTTGGCACATAAATTCTAGTAATTAAATATCCAGTCGATGAAGAACTACTCAACCTCACTCAAGAAATGCAACCCAGTCCAGGCACAATGACTTATGCCTGTAATTCCAGCACTTTGGGAGGGTGAGGTGGGAGGAACACTTGAGGCCAGGAGTTTGAGACCAGCCTGGGCAACATAGTAAGACCCCATCTCTCCAAAAAAATTAATTTAGCTGGGTGTGGTGGTGCACGCCTGTAGTCCCAGCTACTCAGGAGGCTAAGGTGAAAGAATCCCTTGAGCCCTGAAGTCAAGGCTGCAGTGAGCTATGACTGCACCACTGCACTCCAGCCTGGGCAACAAAGCAAGACCTCCTCAACTCAAAAAGGAAAAGAAAAGAAATGCACCCCAAAGTCAACTAGTCACCGCATCCAGCTCAAAATAAAAAACTTTCCAGTAATGTAAAGTCTTCTCCACCAGGAGAAGCTGTAGCCCGGAGCAGCAGTGACCTAAGACATACAAAGACAAGTTTACCACCCACCACATGTGTACACCACACAGAGCCAATCTGGAATGTCCCAAGCAGAGACAGAATAACCCCCGGTAAAAACTCCCTTTTGGAAACAGAAAGAATTAGAAGAGTCACAGTAGTTATTAGTCCACAAAGGTTGTGAAGGCCTGCTTGGCAGGAACAATGAAGGCCCAGCCAAAGGTTGGGGAAGTTGCTCGCTGAGGTCATGATTTTATTCTCTGGATGGACAACTTGTTCTTATTGTCTGTGGCCCTTGGCCTCCATGCCTCTCTCAACTTCCTTGAAATAGTTGGTGAAAATGTCATCCCATTAATATGATATTTTCCATGGTACTAAATTGTAATTTAATTTAATTTTATTTTATTTTATTTTGAGACTGAGTTTCACTCTTGTTGCCCAGGCTGGAGTGCAATGGCATGATCTTGGCTCACTGCAATCTCCATCTCCCAGGTTCAAGCGATTCTCCTACCTCAGCCTCCTGAATAGCTGGGATTACAGGCATCTGTCACCATGCCCAGCTAACTTTTGAATTTTTAGTAGAGATGGGGTTTCACCATGTTGACCAGGCTGGTCTCAAACTCCTGATCTCAGGTGATCAGCCCACCTCAGCCTCCCAAAGTGCTGGGATTACACGCATGAGCCACCATGCCCAACCTAAATTTTAATCTTAATGGGCACTAGTTGTTAACAATATTTCTCAGATTTATCAAAAAGTCTAGAAGAAGAAGACCTTTGCAACTTTGCACAGTCTCCAATTTCTGGATTCTCATTCTCTCTCTCTCTGTCTCTCTCTCTCTCTCCTGGCTAGACACCATGGAAGCTTGGGAGGGATGAATTGAACACAGCAGAGCCTTCACAGCTGTGGCCCTGATAGGAGTGGAGGGCCTCCCCCCAACCTCCACAACGTCCTCATGCGAGTGAGAAGAGAGCCTCCATTGTGATAAGCCTTGAGCATCCGGTGCTGATCTGTCTGTCTCCATGGGTAATGCTCCTTAACTACATACCGGAAGCTTCACTGCTAGCCAGTTTTTTCTTTCTTCATTATCTTCCATCTTGCTATTCTAATTTTTTATTTATGTTTCTTTTTCATTTTTTTCCAAATATTCTCTTCAGATGTGGATTATATAGTCCTTAAATCATTGCGTACTTACATACTTACAAATGTATTTTCTTCCACCTAAAGTATGGAGCATATTTCTTTGGATCCAAGATTTCATCTATTGTAAGATGAACCATTATTTTATGTACCACTAAGAAAAAACACTTTTGATTCAATTAGAACATAATGATTTCTTATAACTTGGAGACTTATTTTATAGTTATTGAAGGAGCTCTTTCAGGCTTAGATTATATTTTTATCATATTTTACTCTCGTGCATTAATAAAAACAAGAATGTGACCCAATAAATCGGGTAAGGCACTCCTAAAGCGTCTTCCTATAGAATCCTAAACTGCTCATTAACTCAGTTGTGACAGTTTGTTTGCCCACAAAATATCATCTTCTCTACCATCAAGAGAGTTCCTGAAAGAATGCTCCATTATTCTTTCCGGGATTTTCATCCAAGCTACTAACATCCATTCTTCAGATTTTGATGCCAAGATTTTTTCAAAAATCTGTTCAGAATATTTCAACAGATTCATACAACAGTCAGTCCTAGGACTCATATTCATTTCTGGTCAGTTAATGGTTTGTTTCAAGCCACTGCCCCAGCCAGAAGTGGACTGGGAAGCTCCACAATCCCCAGCTGAGGTCTCACTCCCACGCAGCGTCAGATCTGCCCCATTAGAAGGAGTAGAGGAGCCGGAGTTGGAAATGGAAGGAAGGTGGGATACATTCCAGCCACCACCTTCCCAGAAAGGCCTCAGCTTTTTGCTTGTACGTTGATTATAAAAGATGAAACATATCTAAATATAAGACAAAGAAATGGTCAGGGCACACGTACCATTCCATTTCTTCCCATCATTGGAACCATTATCTCACACCATGAGAAGCAGCTCAGCAGTTCACACCATAAGAACGGGTATCTGGCCAGGCGCGGTGGCTCAAGCCTGTAATCCCAGCACTTTGGGAGGCCGAGATGGGCGGATCACGAGGTCAGGAGATCGAAACCATCCTGGCTAACACGGTGAAACCCCGTCTCTACTAAAAACTACAAAAAAAACTAGCTGGGTGAGGTGGCGGCGCCTGTAGTCCCAGCTACCCGGGAGGCTGAGGCAGGAGAATGGCGTGAACCCAGGAGGCGGAGCTTGCAGTGAGCTGAGATCTGGCCACTGCACTCCAGCCTGGGCAACAGAGCGAGACTCCGCCTCAAAAAAAAAAAAAGAACGGGTATCTGCCTATGGGAACTGATGCGGGATAGGAACAGAAGATGTGACACAAGAGGATTAGAAGCTCAAACTTCGGAAGGGTTTTGGTACAAACACACTCCATGCCCCTCCCCTCCAACACAGAGTAGAAATTCACATAAGACCAGCAAAAAGAGCATTTCAACTTTTCAGGGAATTAATCCAGAATGAGGACTGGTCAGCATGGCTTAGATGATGGCCTCAGAGCCCTCCATTCAAATATGGTCACAGCTTAGCCATAGGCAATTTACTTAACTTTTGCTTCTGATTTCTCATCAGTCACACTAAAAAGATATTACCTATTGAATGTGCTGTGAAGATTAAATAAGATCACATAAGAGAAACCACTCAGGGCCAGGCACAGAGGAGGCCCTCAGTAAATCTGCATTTCTTTCCTAATTCTCATAATATTCTTGCTTGCCCTAGAGGCTACTGTGGCATGATCTGGCTGGGCTGACACACCAGGGGATGCTAAAACACAGTTCTTGGCCGGGCTTGAACCAATTCGTTGTCCAGTGTGTTGCCCTCAAATGCTTCAAAGTTCCTTGTTGAATCCAAGGCTGGTGGCTGCTTCTGCTCTTCAAATTTGAGTGACAAAACACATGTAAAGTACTAAGAACAGGGCCACACACCTAAAAGTACCTAGTCAATAGGACCTATTATTCACTTTGCATCCTCCTTCCACCCATCCGCCACTTTGCCTGTTTCTACTGTGTAAAACAGGGAAGATAAGCTGTTCAAAGAATCATGAAGCTAGTGAATGAGAGCAAAGGGACAAGAAATGAAATGAGCAAAGTGAGGGGTGTGCTACAAAGAAGAATTAGAGAAATTTCCCTCTCTGATGCAGAGGAGAAAAAAAAAACCCCTGCAGGATGGCAAACAATGTGGATAATGGCATGGAAGATAGAATTTTGCATACTGAACCTGCAAACCGTAATAGCAGACTCCAAAAGTCTCCCATATTGCTGGGTAGTTGTATCTTGGTGTGCACTCTGGGACACTTAAGTACAAAATTCTCACACTGTTTCAGGAACAAATGAACATAACCAGTGGACACTGCCACTCAGAGTCCTAGAAATAAAAGTTCTCTAAGATGAGATTACATCGAATCCTAACAGGCTTGGAACAGAAAACAAGTCTTCATAGATAGTCCTCTGCAGTGGCTTCAACCAGTCTTTCACTGACTTAAGTTGTCATCTTTCCAATGAGATGTGGGGAGCCACCCTCTGGGGCTCAAAATAAAGTCTTGACTTGCCCAAGAAACCAGCCTTCTCACTATTTATGTTTAGCATTAAATACCTCATGCAAAAGTAAAGACCTTGGCTCCTGGGGCTTCTGCTGCTTCAGAAAGAACTCAAGTCACAGCTTCAGGCACCAGGCTGTCATGTGAAAGGGACACAGGTTAATAAACCAAGTGATAAATAATTCCTGGCTGGCACGCACCTTCTACTTTCCCTTCGTTTAATTAGCTCAGCCAGGTAGAGGCTGAGTTGTTTAGTTAAACTCCTTTTGGAAAAATTAAATCAATTATATCCCAAATGTTTAGAAAACAAAAGCATTATCCAGGAGTCTCAAAGTTAAATCTTGGATTGAAACAAAATATACTGTATGATTTGTCTTAGGAAATATCAGCTTCCTGACCATAACCTGAACAAGCTCTGACTTTAATGGAGCCATAAAAGTGCTTCCTGTGGTACTCGGAGACAAGATCTAATAATTCCTTTGTGAACTATCAAAGAAATCTATCACTGAGGCTTTGTTGGCAGGAACACAGATTTAGGGGGTCAAAACACGAAGCATTCCCATTCATGACCCCACCACATGAACCCCTAATTAATTATGACTGTCTTAATGTGAAAAATACTTTCATAACTGAAAAGCGACCTATTCCCATTCATAAGCAGACCACAAATCAGTCATAATTCCCCAAACACCACGAAGGAGCTGCTCAATTTGTATCTGTGTTGAACTGCCAGTGTTACATAATTTATATCCAAAATCCACTCTCATACATCTACTAAAATACCCACTCTGACCTTGGCTCCCAATCCTAACTGCATTAAAAGGAACTATAATCATGGAACACAGGCATCCAATCATAGCTCTGCTCTCTTGGAGCCAGGCAACTTTCTTCCCTTGATGAGTTCATCATCCCCTAGAATAGGTTACAAAAATTGTTCACATTTTGAGATAATAATTCAAAGGCTCTTTATTTTACACTGTGGTTCATCATCTGCCCGGCTGAACCAAGTGGGAGTGCAGACAAACAAAGCAGCCAGATTTCACAGAGCCTTTCGTTTATCCCTGCCTTGAGAACACTGCCCTCAGATCCATGCTCACACCCTGCAATGAACCTGTCCTCAATTTAGCAGTGCTTTGCTTATGCCTCACAGACCTTATAGCCAAAAGCAGCCTGAGCTAACCAGTAGCTCATATCGTCTTTTTATTACAGCAAAGCTTTGCCTTGAGATGCAAAACGTTTCTTGATTTAAAAGAAAAAGACAATGTTCTCTTTGCTCAGTGTGGCCAGGGGAGAAAAGCTTCGAAAAAATTCTCTCAATCCCAGGATGCAGTTAAATCTGATCATCCTTAAATGTTGATGATACAAAGTTTACCTCTACCCCAAATCACTATACGAGTAGAGAACAAGAAACCCTGTAGCAAACAAGTGCACCATAGGCGATTCCTTCCATCAGTTTCCAGGGAGATTTTCCAACGGGATCCAGGAAGAACTGTAAAGAAGGCTTGCTACCGATTGCCACCAGCACTGGGGCCGCTTGGGATTTTCCTTGGCAGCTATGGAGTCATCTGTGTCTAAAAAGGGGCTTGGTCTGTCCAGGGTGGTAGCAGAGGGCTCTTGGGCTGGCACAACAGCTGAGCTTGCTTCAGACCGGACATCCCACGAGTCTGCTTCCAGAGAAGCAGTGTTCTTGTAGTTGGCATTTATCTGCCTTGTTCAAGGGACTCAGTCAGTGACCCCCACAGTAGGGTGCTTGACTGAAGCTCAGTCCCCCAAATCCACAAGGAACATACTGTGCTTGGCTCCCTACAAAGGCACATACAGCTTGTGAGTGTCACAAATGCAAGCTGACCACCCTGCTAAAAACAAGGTAAAGGAACTTGAAGCACACCTGTTTACCCTTTAGCTTATTAAGAGATTTAAATTTCTTAGGCAGGACATAACATAAGAAGGAAAAAAAAAAAACTTCTATATGAGCCACCACATACAGCAGAATTAGATCTGTACGTGGACCAAAGACAGAGATCCGCATGATGTTTGATTTCTTTTTTTTTTTTTTTTTTTTTAACTCTTCAGGGATTATTTTTTTTTCTTACGACACTCTCAAGTGTGGTTAAGGGCTCTGTGTAGTAAATCAAGATAGCAATGTGCTGATTTGTTGGTTCTTATATTTCTGGGCCTGTAATCCCTAGCCTCCGTTACCCTGGGGTACAATTTCTTATGGTTGAATGAGGCAGAGAGCTTGAAGACACATAAGGGAACTATTCATCCTGGAAGGGTTCCTTCATTCTTCAATTACAGAAGGACCAAAGGAAGCACTGCCCTAGGGGAGGAAACACTGACTATCAATATATGAAAAGGCAGGATTTTCAAAAACTATTTTGCCCCTGTTGGTCTTTAGAAAAAATGTTATCTGAGTTTCAATTGTCAGAGCCATTCAGTCTTAAAATGAGAAGATGGAAATCCAAATGAGACTAAGCATTGAGAAGCCTTACCACAAAGCAGTACATGATACACAGAGCCTAGTAAGATAAGACCCTGACAAGGGTTAAAGCAAGCCCCCTGCCCCATCCCCCTGCCTGTGCTCTAAAAGAAGATAAAGGTAGTACCCTGCTTTGTAAAGAAAAAAGTTGCCCCTGGCAATTTTAGAGTCTTCTGCCAAACTGTAATACCTGGACAGATGTTAAAATGGATTTTCCCCAAGTCTATTTGCAGTCATTGGAACGATATGAGGTAAAGAGAAGCCATCAGCTTGGTTTTGTGAAAAACAAATTGCTATCAGCCTAACCTCATTTGGCTCCACAGTGTAACAGGCAGATGCTAGAAGGCAATAGATGCTATCTCTGGAAACTTCAGTTAGGCTCTGGGTTCTCTTATTACTACCAGCAACCTAAGGAATTGGGCTTTGAATGAGTCATTTCGAGGCCAGTGGCTGAAGAGGAGAGAAAGCCTGGCTTTGGGAATGAAGGAGCAACAGAAGGCAGAAAGAGAAGTGAGGTCAGCTCGCCTCCTTCTTGATTCAGGGATAGGCAGACACCAGACCTAGCTCAAAGTGCACCCAGGAATTTAGGGTGGGGGTGCTTCTTGTGAAAATCAGCAGAATTTCTCTGAGCTCCAGGGAGTAACTCTATTTGGTATCCTTCTGTTCATCCCCTTTGACTCGATTACTTTTCACTGCTTGCTCTTTTCCAGGTTTTAAAAATGCTCTGCCAAAGCCAATGCTGAGAAAAGAAACAACAACAAAAGTTAATCTGCTTTTGAAACTCTTTTCTAATGTAGAGGCACATATCTCTATTCAGTGCTGGTGGCACCTCATGGTGGCTTTTGTTTCATCCTGACAATGAAATCCATTTTACTTAGTCTAACTTTTCTGAACTTGAGACTAACTAATGAATGTTTTAAAAATTCTATTCTGAGTTGTTAATGAGTCTTGAGTAAGGTTTGGTAATGAGAAAGGTTAAATAAACTCTTGGCTATGATCAAAAAGTGAGAATACATTGGTACTATTATTGGTAAATCATAACCTTTGCTAAAAGGTTATTAAACTCCTATTGGAAACCTTGGCCATTTGTCCTAGTTTGATAGATGTTTGCCTAGTTATCACATTCCCACTGGGAATGGTCCCAGATCATGCCTATTGTCCGAGAAAAATGATTCACATCTTCCCTTTCACTGCCATAAGGGTTCCAGGCTGGATGACAAATCCTACACTCACCCCAGCCGTAAATCACAAGGAAAACTTCTTTCCCACCAACCTCCCCTCCCCTAATAACCTTCTACTCCTTTCTAGCCCATTGGTTTTTTTTTTTTTAAGGTATACCATAGATCATTAATAATGTATTACATATATATATATGTATCCATATAAATATATATATCCCACTTATTTGTGAAAGAAATTAAAATGGCTTGCAATGGGTTCTCTTATTACTACCAGCAACCTAAGGAATTGGGCTTTGAATGAGTCATTTCAAGGCCAGCGGCTGAAGAGGAGAGAAAGCCTGGCTTTGGGAATGACAAGCAATTTGGCTTGTCAAATATTCCTTGACAAATATTTACAGGAAGCCTAAAAGGTCCATGAATACTACCTGAGGATATACCTATGCACGAAGCTGTTCAAATGAAAGTTAAAGGGTAAGGGAGGGTAATAAAAACCGTAGAGAGCTGGGCACAGTGGCATGTACCTGTAGTCCCAGCTACTTGGAAGGCTGAGACTGGAGGATCACTTGAGCCCAGCAATTCAGGGCTGTGGTGCACTATGATCACACCTGTGAATAGCCACTGCACTCCAGCATGGATGACACAGTAAGACTCCATCTCCAAAAAAAAAAAAAAAAAAAAAAACCCACCCAACCCCAACCATATAGAGGAAGAAGATGACTAAACTAGAGACCATGGACAAAACCATAATTCTAATTCCTCCTATATTTGACTTTGAGCTTCCTAGTAGTAAAACCAAAAAGTAAATTACAAAATGTATCACATCAATTATATTTCCTGAGGACACACAGCTTTAACATGAAATATCTTTTTTCTCTTTACACTAAATTCCAAGATAATTTAATTATACATTTGATAAATATGTATTGAGAACCTACTATGTCTCAGGCACTGTTCTAGGTAGGTTTTGGAATACAGAAGCGAACAAAACAGAACAGATAAAAATCCCTACCCTCAGGGAGCTCACGTTCCAGTCGGACAAGATAGACAATAAATAGAATACACCATGGGTCAGACAGTGATAAGTGCTGTAGAAAAAAAGTGAAGCTGGATGGGAGAAAAGAGAGAGCTCAGAGAGGGGCTGCAGTTTTCACACAGCCCCCTATATACAGTTTTAATACATGCAGGGTTAGGAAACCCCCCCACTGAGAAGGTGACGTTTGAGGAGAGTCGCAGAGGGGAAGAGGCAGCAGTTGTGTGGATATCTAGGGAACAGTCTTCCCGACAGAAGGAAAAGCAAGTGCCCAGGCCCAGGGATGGGGGCACAGGAGACCAGTGTGGCTCTGGCAACATGAATCAGGAACAGATGATGAGGACATCAAGTCAGGGGTGGGGCAAGGAAGGACGGGGAAGTGGAGACCTTGGGGGATTTTCCTCCCAAGAAGATGGAAAGTCACGGGAAGATTTTGAGTGGAGAAGTGTTAGGACCAGACGCATTTTAAAGAATGGTTCTGGCTGCTATATTAAGGACAGATGTAGGGGAACAAAGGGCAGAAAAAGAGGGGTCAGTTAGGAAACTTGTGACGTGTCCCAGTCCAGAGAAGCTAATAAGAAACCATTCACTTCTAGACTGTGCTTGAGGCAACAGGGCTTAATAACAGGTCGCACATACCGAGAGAGAGAAAGAGGACTCAAGATGGTTGTGGGTTGCTTGGTCTGAGCAGTGGAACTGCTGTTTACTGAATGACAAAGACTGAGGGAGGAGCAGATCACTGGGGGAAGAACAGGAGTTCAGTTTGGGCCCCATTAGATGTGATACACTTACAGGACATCCAAGCAGAAATGCCAAGTCGAGCAGGTGGTTAGATACGAATCTGAGGATCTTGTGAATCCTTACACTAAAAACATGGAAATTGTAAGGTGGATGCCTTTAACAGATCTTTTTGCCAAAAGTACAGAAACATTTGTTTTATGACCATTTTTATATTAGCCTGCAATAAAAATCAAGGGCGTACTTACTCTTCAATCATAGCTAAGTGAAGGCATTTCCGGAAGCTGCCAAGCTAGTGTAGTAAATGTCCTGAAAGATGTTGCCTTTGGGAATCTAACTTGGAACAAGCATAAAGCTTACTGAACCTGGGGGAATGGGCAATTCACATGGACCTCAGGCCTGTCTCTTGCAATTGTGATTTCAAATGTGCGTTTGGCAAGGATGAGCTCTTTGTATGTGTTCTCTGGGGTAGATGGTCAAATAGCAGGGCCAACTTTTTTTTTAATGAAAGCAAAAGTCTGATAAATTCTCACCCAGATCAAAGTCTGTCTCACCCTTACTTGAAGGCAGGTCACTGGGATACTTGAAAGACCTATCAGAATTTTTCTTTAAAAGGAGCCGTGAATTTACTCAGATGTCAGGCAAACCCAAAGCTGAGACCCGAGAATGATCAGCTGGTGTTTAGCAACAATTTGGAATTATCCAAATTAAGATTTGGTGTTTCCCTGGTGAAAGGAAGGATCTCAGAAAGTGGCTTACACAGAAACATAAAAGGTAATTCTTTCCCCAGTCAAATAATAAAAGAATCTATAGTTCCTCCAAGCCACATCAGTCTAGAGAAAGAAAAATGTGCAACTGTCAGAAATGTAGCATAATATCAGCAACATAAATGGAGACACTTACATCACTGTTCAGCTTCACCTTCAGAGTATAAAATCACAACTTTTAAAATTTTTTGAAAACAGATATTTAGTCTGTTTTGCTTAGTTTGTATCTATAACACCTGCTAGAACAATGCTACCACAAAGTAGGTGTTCAATAAAACAGCAACAAAGTAATGAATCTATCAACAAAAAAAAATTAAAGAACAAAACTTATGAGCACCACCTTGTGGAAAGCCTTATCATGACAACAACCAAGACTGCAGTCACCAGGAGTGGACACAGAAATGTCTATGTGACAGGGATTTAGGTGAAATGGACTGTTGGAAGTGGTGGGCTAGGAAACTTGTCCTGAACCTGTGTTTGCACAACAAATACACTTTTTACTTAGATTCAGGTGAGGTCGATAAAGATTATAGGGGGCTACAGAAGTTTCCCCAAGCCAGCCCTTGGCATTGCCCCTGAGTATAATTGAGAGGTGTAGCTTTCAAAAGTAGTCTTTGACAAGTTTCTTGTCCCCATCACCAGCAAAGCTTGTTGTCATAACCCAATCTCAAATTCTTCCATTGTGCTCAAGAGATCCTTGGGGTGTGGTCTAAAGAGTTCTTTGGACACTTCATAGGACCTCTGTCTTCCTGTTCCTCCTACACTGCTCCCCATACCTTCTGATACTGGTATGGACTTGGCCTCTCTTCTGTTTTCTCCAACTTTCTCCACATCAGGAGGAGGAGGGGGAGAGTCAGAGATAGTCATCTGATCACCTTCCACTTGCTTAGCTCCTACAGGATCACCAAACAGAGCAGCCTTGGGTTCTCTGTGCCCCACATCTCTTCCATTGAACTTCCTTTTTGGACACATTCCCACCCTCCTCCCAAGAAGCTGGCACAGGTCAACAAGAGACAACGTTTAAAAACCCACTAACATACACCTGTTATGTGCAGGGTACTCATGATTCTTCAGGTTTTGTGAACACCTGAAGCTTATACAATTTGATGGACCCTCTTCAAGAAAAAGAATATATAATTATAGTATGAATTTAGGTGCAAAAGTGAATATTTATTTAGAATGGGAAAGGAAAGTACAGGGATTCCCGAGCAAGTAGGCCGAATAGGAACAGCTCTGGTCTGCAGCTCCCAGCGAGACCAGTGCAGAAGGCAGGTGAATTCTGCATTTCCAACTGAGGTACCTGGTTCATCTCATTGGTTAGACAGCGGGTACAGCCCATGGAGGGCAAGCTGAAGCAGGGTGTGGCATCACCTCACCTGGGAAGCACAGGGGGTCTGGGAACTCCCTCTCCTAGCCAAGGGAAGCCCTCAGGGGCTGTGTCTGAGGAACGGTGCACTCTGGCCCAGATACTATGCTTTTCCCACGGTCTTCACAATCCGTAGACCAGAAGATTCCCTCGGATGCCTACACCACCAGGGTCCTGGGTTTCAAGCACAAAACTAGGCTGCCGTTTGGGAAGACACTGAGCTAGTTGCAGGAGGTCATTTTCATAGCCCAGTGGCACCTGAAACGCCAGCAAGACAGAACCATTCACTCCCTTGGAAAGGGGGCTGAAGCCAAGGAGCCAAGTGGTCTAGCTCAGAGGATCCCACCACCATCGAGCTCAGCAAGCTAAGATCCACTGGCTTGAAATTCTCGCTGCCAGCACAGCAGTCTGAAGTCAACCTGGGATGCTGGAGCTGGGGGAGGGGCATCCACCATTACTGAGGCTTGAGTAGGCGGCTTTCTCCTCACAATGTAAACAAAGTCACCTTGAAGTTCAGACTGGGCGGAGCCCACCACAGCACCCCAAACCTGCTGTAGCCAAACTGCCTCTCTAGAATCCTCCTCTCTGGGCAGGGCATCTCTGAAAGAAAGGCAGCAGCTCCAGTCAGGGGCTTATAGGAAAAAGTCTCATCTTCCTGGGAGAGAACACCTGGGGGAAGGGGCAGCTGTGGCACAGCTTCAGCAGACTTAAACGTTCCTGCCTGCCGGCTCTGAAGAGAGCAGCGTATCTTGCAGCACAGCACTTGAGCTCTGCTAAGGGACAGACTCCCTCCTCAAGTGGGTCCCTGACCCCCGTGCCTCCCAACAGGGAGACACCTCCCAGCAGAGGTTGACAGATACCTCATACAGGAGAGCTCCAGCTGCCGTCTGGCGGGTGCCTCTCTGGGATGAAGCTTCCAGAGATAGGAGCGAGCAGCAACCTTTGCTGTTCTGCAGCCTCCACTGATAATACCCAGGCAAACAGGGCCTGGACTGGACCTCCAGAAATTCCAGCAGACCTGCAGAAGAGGGGCCTGACTGTTAGAAAGAAAACTAACAAACAGAAAGCAATAGCATGAGCATCAACAAAAAGGACACCCAAGCAAAAACTCAATCCGAAAGTCACCAACAGAGAAGACCAAAGGTAGATAAATCCACAAAGATGAGGAAAAGCCAGGGCAAAAATGCTGAAAATTCCAGAAATTAGAATGCATCTTCTCATCCAAGTTGGAATCCAAGAATCACAACTCCTTGCCAGCAAGGGAACAAAACTGTACAGAGAATAAATTTGACAAATTGACAGAAGTAGGCTTCAGAAGGTGGGTAATAATAAACTCCTCCAAGCTAACAAAGCATGTTCTAACCCAATACAGGGAAGCTAAGAACCTTGATAAAAGGTTAGAGAAACGGATAACTAGAATAACCAGTTTAGAGAAGAACATAAATGACCCGATGGAGCTGAAAAACACAGCACGAGAACTTCATGAAGCATATACAAGTATCAATAGCCAAATCAATCAAGCAGAAGAAACAATATCAGAGAATGAAGATCAACTTAATGAAATAAAGCATGAAGATAAGATTAGAGAAAAAATAATGAAAAGGAACAAACAAAGCCTCCAAGAAATATGGGATTATGTGAAAAGTCAAAACCTACATTTGATTGGTGTCCCTGAAGACGATGAGGAGAATGGAACCAAGTTGGAAAACACACCTCAGGATATTATCCAGGAGAACTTCCCCAACCTAGAAAGACAGGCCAACATTCAAATTCAGGAAATACAGAGAACACCACAAAGATACTCCTCAAAAAGAGCAACCCCAAGACACCTAATTGTCAGATTCACCAAGGTTGAAATGAAGAAAAAATATTAAGAGCAGCCAGAGAAAAAGGTCGGGTTACCCACAAAGGGAAGCCCATCAGACTAACAGCAGATCTCTCTGCAGAAACCCTGCAAGCCAGAAGAGAGTGGGGGCCAACATTCAACATTCTTAAAGAAAAGAATTTTCAACACAGAATTTCACACCCAGCCAAACTAAGCTTCATAAGTGAAGGAGAAATAACATCCTTTACAGACAAGTAAATACTGAGGGATTGTGTCACCACCAGGCCTGCCTTACAAGAGCTTCTGAAGGAAGCACTAAATATGGAAGAGAAAAACTGGTACCAGTCATTGCGCAAACATACCAAAATGTAAATGTATTGTAATGGGGAGCCAAGCAAGAAGACCTGAGGCAGGTAAGAACAGAGGTAGCCTTTATTGGGCTCATGGGCGAGGTTCACCAGTCCCCTAGGAGGAAGGCTGAGGAAGTCGCGCTCAGGGCGGGTATCGGGGGCCTTTTATAGGGTGAGGTAGGCGGGGTTTGTAGGTTTCAGTTTCTGAGGAATGATGTGTCCAGGAGCTTGCGCAGAGCAGGGGTTTTTTGGCGGGCGCGGGCTTTTTTCACGCTGAGAGTCTTAGCGGGAAGTGAAGGGTGGGAAGTCCTAACAAAGGGCCTACCATGCCAGGTGATACTGCCATGTTGGGTCTAGATTCCTGCCTAACAGTAAAGACTATCGACACTATGAAGAAACTGCCTAAAAAAAATGGGCAGTATAACCAGCTAGCATCATAATGACAGGATCAGATTCACACATAACAATATTAACCTTAAATGTAAATTGGCTAAATGCTCCAATTTAAAGGCACAGACTGGCAAATCGGATGAAAAGTCAAGACCCATTGGTGTGCTGTATTCAGGAGACCCATCTCACATTCAAAGAACACGCATAGGCTCAAAATAAAGGGATGGAGGAAGATTTACAAGCAAATGGAAAGCAAAAAAAAAAAAAAAAAAAAAAAAA
>NW_016805057.1:738611-741026 GCF_001698545.2 Rhinopithecus bieti
AAAAAAAAAAAAAAAAAAAAAAAAGCAAGCGTTGGAATCCTAGTCTGTTATAAAACCGATTTTAAACCAACAAAGATCTAAAAAGACAAAGAAGGCCATTACATAATGGTAAAGGGATCAATGCAACAAGAAGAGCTAACTATCCTAAATATATATGCACCCAATACAGAAGCACCCAGATTCATAAAGCAAGTTCTTAGAGGCCTACAAAGAGACTTAGACTCCCACACAATAATAGTGGGAGAATTTAACACCACACTGTCAATATTGGACAGATTGAGACAGAAAATTAACAAGGACATGTAGGACTTAAACGCAAGTCTGGACCAAGCAGACCTAACAGACATCTACAGAACTCTATCTACAGAACTCTCCACCCTAAATCAACAGAATATACATTCCTCTCAGCACCACATAGCACTTATTCTAAAATCAACTACATAATTGGAAGTAAAACACTCCTCAGCAAATGCAAAAGAACAAAAATCATAACAAACAGTCTGTCAGACCACAGTGCAATCAAACTAGAACTCAGGATTAAGAAACTCACTCAAAACTGCACAACTACGTGGAAAGTGAACAACCTGCTCCTGAATAACTACTGGATAAATGACAAAATAAGGGCAAAAATAAATAAGTTCTTTGAAACCAATGAGAACAAAGACACAATGTACCAGAACCTCTGGGACACAGCTAAAGCAGTGTTTAGAGGGAAATTTTTAGCACTAAAATGCCCACAGGAGAAAGCAGGAAAGATCTAAAATCAATATCGTAACATCAAAATTAAAGGAACTAGAGAAGCAAGAGCAAACAAATACAAAAGCTGTCAGAAGACAAGAAATAACTAAGATCAGAGCAGAACTGAAGGAGATAGAGACACGAAAAACCCTTCAAAAAAATCAATGAATCCAGGAGCTGATTTTTTGAAAAGGTTAACAAAATAGATAGATCACTAGCCAGACTAATAAAGAAGAAAACAGAGAAGAATCAAATAGACACAATAAATGGGAGATCACCACTGATCTCACAGAAATACAAACTACCCTCAGAGAAAACTATAAACACCTCTATGCAAATAAACTAGAAAATCTAGAAGAAATAGGTAAATTCCTGGACACATATACCCTCCCAAGACTAAACCAGGAAGAATTTGAATGCCTGAATAAACCAACAACAAGTTCTGAAATTGAGGCAGTAATTAATAGCCTACCAACCCAAAAAAGCACAGGACCACATGAATTAACAGCCGAATTCTACCAAAGGTATAAAGAAGAGCTGGTGCCATTCCTTCTGAAACTATTCCAAACAACAGAAAAAAAAGAGACTCCTCCCTAACTCATTTTATGAGGCCAGCATCTTCCTGATACCAAAACCTGCCAGAGATACAACAACCAAAAAAAGACAATTTCAGCCCAATATCCCTGATGAGCATCGATGTGAAAATCCTCAATAAAATACTGGCAAACCAAATCCAGCAGCACGTTAAAAGGCTTACCCACCACGATCAAGTCAGCTTCCCTATGCAAGTCAATAAATGTAATCCATCACATAAACAGAACCAATAAAAAAACACATGATTATCTCAATAGATGCAGAAAAGACCTTCGATAAAATTCAACACCCTTCATGCTAAAAACACTAAATAAACTAAGTATTGATGGAACGTATCTCAAAATAATAAGAGCTATTTATGACAAATCCACAGCCAATATCATACTGAATGGGCAAAAGCTGGAAGCATTCCCTTTCAAAACCGGCACAAGACAAGTATGTCCTCTCTCACCACTCCTATTCAACACAGTATTGGAAGTTCTGGCCAGGGCAATCAGGCAAGAGAAAGAAATAAAGCGTATTCAAATAGGAAGAGAGGAAGTCAAATTATCTCTGTTTGCAGATGACATGATTGTATTTTTAGAAAACCCCATTGTCTCAGTCCAAAAACTCCGTAAGTTCATAGGCGACTTCAGCAAAGTCTCAGGATACAAAATCAACGTGCAAAAATCACAGGCATTCCTATACACCAATAATAGACAAACAGAGAGCCCAATCATGAGAGAACTCTCACTCACAATTGCTACAGAGAGAATAAAATACCTAGGAATACAACTTACAAGGGACGTGAAGGACATCTTCAAGGAGAACTACAAATCACTACTCAGGAAATAAGAGAGGACACAAACAAATGGAAAAACATTCCATGCTCATGGATAGGAAGAATCAATATCATGAAAATGGCCATACTGACCAAAGTAATTTATAGATTCAATGCTATTCCCATCAAGCTACCATTAATTTTCTTCATAGAATTAGAAAAAAAAAACACTTTAACTTTTATATGAAACCAAAAAAGAGTCCATATAGCCAAGACAATCCTAAGCAAAAAGAACAAAGCTGGAGGCCACCTGGCTTCAAACT
>NW_016805057.1:741209-852520 GCF_001698545.2 Rhinopithecus bieti
AAACCATCATTCTCAGCAAACTAACACAGGAACAGAGAACCAAACACCGCATGTTCTCATTTATAAGTGGGAGTTGAACAATGACGTCATATGGGCACAGGGAGGGGAACATCACACACTGGGGCCTATCGGGGGGTGGGGGGGGCAAGGGGAGAGATAGTATTAGGAGAAATACGTAATGTAGATGATGGGCTGATGGGTGCAGCAAACCACCATGGCACGTGTATACCTGTGTAACAAACCTGCACGTTCCGCACATGTATCCCAGAACTTAAAGTATAATAAAAAGAAAAAGAAAAGGAAGCGCAAATTGCAAGCACTTCAAAGATTGAGGTCCTTCTGAAAGCTCTGTGACAACTGACCAGGAATGCCCACATAGAAGGAGTTTGCAACCCGGCCTCCCACTCCACCTGACCACTCTGCAACTCCTGCAAGTCCACTCACAGTGGCCAGGGCATGGGAACATAGCTTTCTCCAACCCTTGGCCCCAGATCAACCCCTTGTGGGACTCCCTATCCCCTTCAGGGCAGTTCATTTCCCCCTGGGCAGAGGGGCTATCATCCAGGCTGCTAAGGGCCTCGTCCTGGGGACCAGCTCCAGTGAGCCCATTCAGGGCTCTGAGAGCCACATGTCCCATCTCTTCATCTAAGCAGCCACCACCAGCTTAGCGCTGGACCCCAGGATTCTAGAAAGTCCCAGCCTGGAGGTCTAACGTGTACCGTCTCCATTCAGGGAAACACAGTCCCCACGGCTGCAACCTCCCCCTGACACAGGCGACCTTTGCGCAGACAACAGGAAAACTTTCTGGCCACTGCTGACGCTTGGTCCAAACAGTTCCCCGCCAAGAGAGAGACTGGGAAAAGGAAGGCGAAGGCAGGTGCAGAGGCTTAGAATTCCCCACCACGCACACACGCAGATTAGATGGGGCCCGGGGAGGCTGCGGAGCGCGGTTCCCATGGTAACCGAGAGCTGCCACAAACGCCGGGGCCTGAGATCGCAGTGGATGCGCGCGGGTGCCTGGCTTGGGTAAGGGCTGCGCACATTAGCAATGCGCTCCTCCTTCTCTTTTTCCTCCCTGTCCCTCCCCACCCCGCATCCCCCTCCTCTTCCCCCTCCTCTTCCCAGGGAGAAAGCAGAGTGGAGGGTCTGGGCAACAAAGAAGCGCCAAGTACATAGACTTCTTTGTTTCTCTCGCCTTTTCTCGGCCTCTCCATTCCCTTGGCCTTTCTGACCTCTGCTTCGACCCAGCTTCTCCCCATTGTGAAGTCCGTTGTTGGGTCATGAAACTTCTACAAATAAAGGAGAAAGGGTCACTTTCTCTCCAGAAAGCCCCTAGCTCTGGGGATAAGTGTGAGTGTGGACAGTATGACTTCTCCCTTGACAGCCTGCATATAGACCAGTCCCCCAACCAGGAACAAATTCCCCAGATGGAAAACTCCAGCCTTGCCCACAAAGCGACTCCTGTGGCCCAAATGCAAGTCACTCTGCTTCCCCTGTTTCCTTCCCCTACCTCTCTAACGTGGGAGGTAAACAGCAGTCCTAACTGGCCTTCCAGGGAGATGGTGAGCAGTGACCAAGGTCAGTGTTTTACAAGTGTTCTGTGCTGAGTGACGGCTCAAAGTCACCCTCCTTGAAAGTTCAAACCTGAGTATATTTGAAATTCTATTTATAAAAAAGGCTGTAGGAAATTATGTTGTTATGAGTGCACTGGGTGTCTATACTGCTAAAAACTGCACTGATTGGTCTAAGGGGGTTGCCAGAACATTTTGACTTCGTGTTTGCCCCCTGGCATGTTTTAATGTGGATCCAGATCAGCCCAGGCCTGGCACCATGGAATTCACAGAAGTAGGTCATCAGTTGTTCCCCTCATGGGGGAAAGCAGCAGACTTCAGCCAAGAATCCTGCAAGTTAATGAACGAGGTTATAAACAGCTACGGTAGACGATAACAACAGCAACAAGAACGCATTGCATTTGCAGAGCACCATGGAATCCTTGGAGTCCTTTACAGAAATGAGGCTTCTCACCTTGATCCGTCTAGGGTTTCCAAGCATCGGCTGGCAGAAGCCCAGTGACAACCAAGGGTCGCCCACTCCGTCTTCTTCACCACCTCCCAGCTTGCTGTCTTAGCCCACCCATAACTCATCTCTTGAGTTTTCCCCATAGCAAGAGGGAAAGTGAAGTGACGGGGGCTGAAAAGTCCGAACCAGAAATTTCATTTGTGGTCAGCCTCCTGTTTGCCTCTCCTTCCTTTGGATCATCCATTCGGTCCATGTCCTTCTGTTGAAATCCTGCTACGTGCCTGACATGGTGCCAGGCTACAGTCTCATGGGTGAGGCAGACACACAAACCAAGGAGAAGTGCAATAGGAGAAAGGCAGTGAGAGAGTAGTCAGGAAAAGACAGACTCTTTCTGGAAGAGCCCGTGTGTCTTCCCAGACGAGGTGACTTTGGTTTGGGTTTTAATGAGTGAATAGACTTGCTATAAAGTGATAGGAAATTCCAAAGAAAGGGTGGGACTCCAGATAAAATCCCACTCTGGAGGAGCTGTCAGAAATATGTACTGGATGCTGCAGAAAAACAAGACGACCCATTAGTATGTTGAGGTCTCTGGTTGGAAGGGACACATACAACTGTCTACCAAAGCTCAAGGCTTCTCTTGTACCAGGAGACGGGGTGAAGCCCTGTCCTCCTGTTTCTCTTGTTGGAGATGGGGCTGATGTATCCTGCTGAGATAGACCCTGGCAGCAAATTCCTCAGCCCTGCCAGACCTCAGCCAAGAATCTGTATCCATGAGTCCCTCAGCCCAGCATCGACTCATCTCCTCCTAGACCTTAGTGGTTTACCGGCCTCTTCACTTCTGTGTTGTGTAACTCAAAAAATCTTTGCATAGAAACATTTGCCTATGTTCTTCCTATCCCACTAAAATTAGAAAGTGTGAGTTTAATAACAGAGTTTATTCTGTGTTTCATATTTAATCCCTCCAAACTCCAAATGTGGAACCAGGCATCTGTGCCCTCTCAGACTGATGCTTTCTAGGAGAAAGGGGTGCTTAGGCAGCACACCCCAAGTCCCAAGCCTGCCTCTCAGCTCTATAATCCATAGAAGATCGCCCGTCCAGTTTTGACTGGTGGTACTGATAAACTTCACCTTTATGTTGGTTCACAGCTTCAAGCAGTGCTTTTGGAGCATGGCTATATGTGTGTGGTCTGCACTTAGCCGTGACCATGGGCTGAGTGCCCAGGGAGCTACACCTGATCATGTTCATGGACACATTAACAAAATAAACACTGTCAATACTCCTCGCCCAGGCCTAATTTTCTGAACCCCTGACAAAAGCTGGAGCTTGCAGCCCTAATCAAATTAGTCTGTACAACCAGCTTTCTACAAGGTCTCAGAGGTTATTGGAGGCACCAAGGAGAGATTCAGGTACAGTTTCTAGGTACTATTAGGAATCTGGTCCCCGGGAACCCACCCAATGTCCCCAGACACTCTGCTAGTCCTCCTTTGGGTGGTGAATATATTTTTCATCGAACCCACCAAGTCTCCCAGAACCTCTGTAGCCGCTTTCTGGCTGTGAATTTTTTTCATTAGGAAGGGCTCACTGCTACAAGGGTCCCCTCTTTGAACAAGGACCTAGGTCCAATATAGGATAGATAACGTGTCTACCAAGGTAAACCATTCTCTAGCCTGCAAAATTCCTAACTCCTAGAAACTTGCAAACTCCTGACACCACCCTGGACTCTGTGGAAAGTGCAAATGAGATCTTGTGCCTGGACGTCTGAAGAGTCCAGTCTTCACATTGAGAATGGCCTTGATGTGACCTATGGAAGAAATCCATGAGCAGTCAAAACCAGAAAGCCCCTTGGCTCCTGGTCTTACCATCTTTCCCAATGACTAAGTGGGGCAATTTCAGGTCATAAAAGATGCTCTTCCTCTCTGATTCTATACCTCCCTGATGCCCCGTTGAAATCCAGAATGCTTGCTGTTTCTGTAGTCTGTCATGTGAAAACATAGACCCCCTAGCCAAGGCAGCTGCCCTTGATCCTTTAGGGAGGTCAGCAGTGGGAGGAAGAGCCCAACTGGCCAGGTAGGTAGGAGGGAGGAGAAAAGGCTGTCACACGGGCATTAAGGGCATAGGCCCCTTCCATAAACAAGCTCCCCTAGAACATCCTCTGGCTAGCTTTTAATTCAGTGAGGACTGCCCAATTCTCTCATGGGCCCCATACCCCAGAGGCCAGAGGTAGTGCTGGCATCTGCTAACTCCCCATCATCTCCCCTTACAGATGATTTCTCTTCCAACTCCTGTTACAACTCTCCTCTTTTTTCGTTCATTACAACATAATCACACTATGTTGTATTTTAGTTTATTTTCCTGTCTTTCTTCTTAAGCAGAAGCTTTCTTGAAAACTATCTATAAGTGTGCCTTTTGAAACCTTGTGGCCCCAGTGCCTGACACAGTGTCTGGGACATTAAAAAGTCCTCAATAAATGTTTGTGGAAGGAAAGAGGTAAAGAAGAAAGAGAAAAAGGAGAGGAGAGAGAGTTGGAAGCTTATCATTTTCAGAAGCACATTGGATAAGGTCTGGTGAATACACTAAATGATAGTATCAGGACTCACCAATATTTGGGCAGCCTAGAGGGGTGAGGCAAAACCTGCAAGATGAAATGTAACATCAATCCATGTAAATACCAGTATCAGGTTCAAAAAATAAGTAGAAGTTTAGCACAGAAGAAAAAACAGATAAAGAACATAAAGCTACCTGCAAATATTTGCAGCTCACTGTGAAGCAAGTCTGGACTATGTAGCTTCAGGTAGCAGACCTCAGAAGGCTGTCTGGAAACCCAAGGGAAGAAGATTTAGCAGCAGAAGTGTGTGCCATTTGATTCATGCTAAGTATAGTGCCTGGCACATGGAAATGGTGGCTGTGATTTTTGTTATCCTTATTATTACAGTGTCATGGTCATTATTTATTATTCATTAGCTCTGTCCAACAGTTGGTCTCAGGAGGCACTGAGCTCCCATCCTTGGAAAGCCAAGGTCATCACTGGGGCACCACCTGTGTCTGGGGACACCACACCTGTGTGGGGTATTTGTAAAGCTGATTCCTAACCCCTGGCCTCCCCTTTTCCCTAATCCTATGACTCTAAGAACAATGCCCTGTATGCCCTGGGCAGTGAAATCTCTAGATGCAATTCCTGACTGAGGAAACTGTCTTTTCTATAAAGGTTTTGCACTCTTTGCATTAATTGCAGCATGCCTCCCTCATGCAACACCACTGAAGCATTTCTTTGATGTTGAAAAACAAAATTGCTTTGTGTGAAAGCTTCTTTAATCTTATATAGATACAAATGCCTTGTATCTTTGGGGATATGCCAGACCACTCTTAGTATTTGAGAATTAATCTTATTAAAGAAAGCTCTGTTTAATCCCCACTGCTATTTGCCAGAGATGTCAAATAATTCGACACCTGTTCCTGCTGCCGCTTTACTGTGCACTCTTCCCGGATTCATTGTTAAGGAAAACGCATTGGTTTGATCGGGCTGGACAATGGGATTCTAGCATTTGGTTGGATGCTATAGCTATAGTGAAGTTCCTTTATAAGTATTAACTCAATTTCTTTTAGTTAAAGAAAAGGAAAGAAAAGTAAGGGGTAGGGGACGCTTGCTTGTTGTGAAGAATAACAAATGATATAATGAAATTGCTTCATTAACTATCCAACTCAATATGATTACTTATGGTAAACCATCAGTATTGCTAAAAAAAATTGGAGTTAATATAAAGTAACTATTTGTTGTCTCTTCCCAAGCATATAGGAAGCCCCTGTCCTTGATTGGACCTAGTCTGTAGAATATCTTTTGCATATAAATGTATATTATATATATATATATATACACACACACAAACAGTCCTGCCACATAACATTTCACTTGACAGACCATGTATACAACAGTAGTTCCATAAGATTATAATACCATATTTTTACTCTTCCTTTTCTATGTTTAGATATGTTTAGATGCACAAATTCTTACCATTGTGTTACAATTGCCTACAGCATTCAGCACAGTAACACGCTGTCCAGCTTGTAGCATAGAAGCAATAGGCTACACCATAATAGCAATAGGCTGCACCACGTAGGTTTGTGTGAGCACACGCTATGATGTTCACACTGTAACCACATGACAGGTTCTTCCTGCCTGCTGCACAAGCAGAATCAATTCACAGAGACCATGACACTGCAGTAAAGAAAGAGTGTAATTGACGTGAGGCTGGCCCCACCACACAGGAGATGGAGTCATTACTCAAATCAATCTCCCTGAGCATTGGGAAGTTAGGGATTTTCAAAGATTGTTTAGGGAAAAGGGTTGGGGGTGGCTAGGCAAAGGGTTTTTGCTGCTGATTTTCGGGGTGCAATCATAGGGTTATAAGAAATGGTTCTCCTGCTTGCTGCGTTACTTCTTTTGAGTGGGCCACAGGAGTAGTTGGAGGATCCAGGTGGAGCCAAAGGTGTCAGACATGAAAAAACCTGAAAAAGACATCTCAAAAGGCCAATCTTAGGTTCTACAATAGTGATGCTATCTGCAGGAGTGATTAAAGCTGCATATCTTGTGACCTCCGGAATAATGGCTGGCAATCGTTTATGTCTACACCTTGGCAGAATTCAGGCTCCTCTCTCCTCCTGGCCTGGTGGTCTCTCATTAGCTTTACAAAGGTGGTTGAGTTTGGGGAAGGGCTACTACCATTTCAACTATAAACTAAATGTCTCCTAAAGTTAGCTGGCCTAAGCCTAGGAATTTTTATGAGCATCTTGAAGGCCAAAGGCAAGATAAGGGTTGGCCAGATCAGATGGCCTTCACTCCCATGATTTTCTCACTGTTATAATTTTTGCAAAGGTGGTTTCAACACACTGGCAAAATTGCCTGATAATGCAGTTTCTCAGAGCATGTCCCCATCATTAAGTGATGTATGATTATATGAATATGTCAGTCAACATGAAGTCACCAGCTCCCTTTCTCCCAATTCACTTCTGGATCTTCTCAGGAGCTATCAGTGAACAATCCAAACACACAACCATATGAGATAATCACTCAGTTACTAATTTTATCAATTATTTGTCGAGCTCCTATCAAATGCCTGGCACCATTCTAGCTGATGGGAATACAATGGTGAACAAGAAAGCAAAGTTCCTGCTCTCAAATCTACAGACCAAAAAACATGGTATGTTTGGGAGTAACAAATACTATGAGGAAAATAAAACAACATGATAATACATGTAGTCATTGGAGGTGAGGGTCGGGGGTGGCAGTTTTAGAAAGCCTTGCTGGGGAGGTGACATTGGAGCAGAAACTTGAGAATGAGCTAAGCGTCGGAAGATCTTCAAATGGGTGAAGAACTGTGCAGAGAGTGGGAAGGGCAAGTGGAAGCATCCTGAGGTGAGAACAGGCTGCAGCAAGGGAAGGAGAGGTTCCAGAAGGGCAGGAGAGGATGTGGGGCCAACATGGTCAGCCCAGGAAGGCTGTCAAAGGGAAGTGGAAGCCACTGGAGGATGACTGGGAGCAACACAGAAGCAGTGGAGCAATGTGGTCTATTTTATGTTTTTAAAAGCCACCTCTGAAGAATGGATTATTGGAAAGCAAGAGCCAAAGCAGAAAGATTGCCATAGAAAACGCTAGATTTGATGATGGTGATGACAGTGGTGGTAGAAGGAAGAACAGATTCAGGACATTTTGTGGGAGGTGGTGCAAGAGGACTTAAGGATTGATTCGTGGGTTTGGGAAGATGAAAAAGAGGAATCAAGGGTGACTCCAAGCTTCTTCATCTGAGCACTCAGGGAATTAGACCCGAGGTTCGCAAACTTTCTCTGTTCAGGGCACCCTCAATGTCTCAGTGAATTTTTCACGATGCCCACAGACCAAAAGAAATCCCTAAAGGTTTCATGTATTGAATCGTTACATCCAAATAACTTAATGAATATTTGTGTCTCATCCTTGTGTCACGTATTTATGTCACAATTTAACACACAGAAATTGAAGGAAAAAATAATGCTTTTATTTCCTTCTTAAGTAGCCGCTGCAGGGGAGAAAGCATGATTTAGTTTCTTTCCCTTGCTAGGTTCTTAGTGGAGACACTCTCCTGAAAACAAAAGTCAGATTAACAAAACAGATGCAAAAATGCATGAATGCTTGCTGCACCCATCACACAGGAGAGGCCTCCGTTCCAAAGTATTTCTCTCTCAAGGCAGTGGCTTAGGGACCTTGCTTAAATAGTATTTTAACAAAGAGCCATAAATACCATGTAGTGACAAGACAAAGAAAAGAGCAATTCCAGTCTATCAAAAAGCAGGAAAGTGTGTGGGAAGAGAGTAAAAGCTGTTCCCAGATTCCTCTGGTGTCTGCTGCTGTCTTCTCTGGGCCGATAAGTAAATGCCATCTCCAATAAGGAAGGATTTTTGTGCTGCCATCAAGCAAACAGAGGCTGAGACCAAGTGTTCCCCTGCATTTTCAGTGTCTTTAACTTAACAATTCTCAACATTTTGGAGAAAAATATTTTGATTTCCTTCCCCGCAATGACTTGCTAATGAATCCTGTGTACCCATTGGGCATTGCACAACTTCCCAAATCTTGGAATCAACTGGACGTGGCCACCCTCATTTCCTGTTCCATACTGATTTTGGGGTGGTGCTTGATTTTTATCTCAATAACTACCAAATGCCCACCTTTGCAAAATATGCCATAATTGAAAGGAATGTAGCGTAATCTAAAGTTAGTCGATGTCCAACAGATGTAAAGTATCACTGTTTCCCTCAAAAATTTAAACTATACTGTGGCATCCCTGTGAGTTCTCTGCAGTGTCCAGGGAGCCTCGGTGTACAGATTGGTGATGCCATTTAGGGGTGGGGGTGGGGGTGGCAGAAGAGGCACACTGTAAGTGAGGGCTGCTTTGGTTTGATTTGCTGTTGGACATTCAATGAAAGATACTGACCAAGGAACCTTAAGGAAGAAACATACCACAAAACTAAATTCTATCCAATGTTAGTATAGAAAAAAACTATTTTCCAGCATTGTTAAGAAATATGTTTTCCTCTGCCCCACTTCCTTGGTAACTAACCAGAAAACCTTTTTCTTTCAGCTGTTATTGTTGAAAACTCTCTTGGCTTGGACTCAGTTTACCCGCTGACATTGTAAGTACTCAGCCGGGAGCCTGACTGGGCTCCATTGTGCCATGTCTTGAAGACTACACAGTCATGATTTCAAATAATTCTTATTGTCCCCCCTGTTAGCCACTCTGTGATCCTAGAAACAGCCATCTCAAAATAGATCTCCGTGAAGTGGATTTTATTTTCCTACAGAAACAGCATCTTAAATGCATTGCATTTCTCATTATGAACAGGGCATTCAATAAACTCTAGATGTTACCACCAGTAGGGCTTCCAAAGAAATGTTCTTGCAGTGTTAAAGTCTCTTATCTGCAAGCTCTGAAATACAAAAAGTTCTGAGAACTGAGTCTTCCTGATAAGTTTGTGGGACACTCATTTTTCCACAAAACCTGACCTTCCAAACTCCATGGGGAGCAAAATCCAACCTAAACGGAAGTGGGACTACAAGCTTTTCTTTATCCCACTTATTGTAAAAGTTTACACGTTTGCTGCAGAAATACTAAGACTCAGCACAGCATGCTTCCCCAGAGTCCTCTGGGGTTGTTTTGTATCTACAATGTAATTGTTATCTCTAAATTCCACAGCACAACTGGCTGCAAGGATTTTGAACAAGGGATAGTTAGTCTCAGAAACACAGGGTAGAAAGAAACCTACAGATCTTCTAGGTCAATCTATTCATTGCCTGGAGATATGTGGCAGAAGCAGCAAACATGTTCAGAATCATATACTTCTCAGGCGAGTTGCAGTGGCTCACGCCTGTAATCCCAGCACTTTTGGAGGCTGAGGCGGATGGATCACTTGAGGTCAGGAGTTCGAGACCAGGCTGACCAACATGGTGAAACCTCGTCTCTACTAAAAATACAAAAATTAGACAGGCGTGGTGGTGGGTGCCTGTAGTCCCAGCTACTTGGGAGGCTAAGGCAGGAGAATCACTTGAATCTGGGAGTTGGAGGTTGCAGTGAGCTGAGATTACACCACTGCACTCCAGCCTGGGTGACAGAGTAAGACTCCGTCTCAAAAAATATATATATATAAATATTATATATATACACTTTTGGGATCTCAACCAAGAAGACAGTGCAATTTCTCCTGCCACCAGCTGCCCACTGCCTCACGAGGCAGCCTAAACATGTACTCATAATTACTGAAACCCTGGTATCTCAGCACAGTTAGTGGGTAGACAGGTATTTTTCACACACCCCAAAAATACCCATCTTCTGAGATCTGAAATTAAATATGGCATCTGTTGTAACAATTATCAATAATTCTGCTTCGTTGCTGATAATTGTGACTATTTAAGAGAGGTTAATTGAAAGGTTCTTTATGTGACTCGAAAATTAGTGCGGTCAACTTGTAATCACGGATGTCTTTTCATCTCAGTGAATTTCATTTTAGCAAGTAGGAACTCTAAATATTACTTCTTTGTTCTTTTAAATAATTTCCATGAAAGCTTTTAAATATTTGAAGGAATCCCTAAGAACTTGAGTTATAAAGATTGGAAAGAAGACATATGTTGCTTATTTCCTCTTTTGCAGTAGTTAGACATTGGAATGAGACAGACATTGAGTCTCAAATATGGCACTAAGTAGCTGTGGCCTCAGACCGGCTCATTGCCCTGGTTCTTAGTTAGTTAATAGGATAACTACACTTTGCCAGATTGTGATCAATCTTTAAAGGAAAAGAAAAAAGAAAAGCAAAATAACTTTTTCTGTTCTAGGCACATAGTAAGTGTTCAGCAAATGACAGAAACCTAACTTCTCCTTCCTCCCCTTCTCCCCCTCTTTACTTTCTTTACCAAGGAGAATTATTGTTTAACCAGAGCCTGTGGAAGGGGCTGTGAGAGAGCTAAAGCCAGTGCGCCGGGGGAGACCCCTAAGAAGGTTCCCTGAGAAGGGCTCGCCTCCAAAACACACATGACAGTTGGCACTGGGGAAAGAGCATTGCCCTCCGCAAGAGCAGACCTGGGTCCAAATCTTAGTCTTCCCACTTAGGACTTGCCTGACCTTGGTGGAGTTATTTGATTTCTCTGAACCTTAGTGCTGTCATCTATAAGATGGAGATGATAGTATTTACCGCATAAGGCTGCAATGATGAACCCATTAAATAGGGCCCATGAAAGCACTTTGCAGCTCAAGGCACTATAGAAATAGTTAAAGCATAGAGAAGAAGCGGGGCCATACTCCAGTCTGGAAACAGAAGACCCTTTTCCTAACTTACATAAAAGAAGAAGAAAAGGCAGACGTGGCAAATGACAGCCCAGTCCATGTGATATTGATGCTGGGCAGAATTCTAGAACATTTCACTTGGGACAGGGTAAGGGGAGCCTGGCGAGTGAGGCAGGGGGCACTGCACCTTTCTGACCACCCTTAGAGATGGGAGGACACCTTGAGTGGGCTGGGAGTCGGGGAACCAAAGAGGAAGGGCTTCAGGAAGTTGAGGAGGAGGGGCCTCTGGAGCAAAGTAGGAGTGGCCTCAGGGATTCCAGGGGCCAGGTCTCAGGGAAGGGTTTAGAGAGTGGAGACTGAAGGGCCTCAAAAGCTTGGCCCAGCCAGCAGCCTGTGGAAAGAGCTGCTTTCATCCAAACCTTCTTGGGTCTGGTTTGTTTTGTTCTGTCCTTTTGAGACAGGGTGCTCTGTCTCCCAGGCTGGAGCACCATGGCTGATCTCAGCTCACTGCAGCTTCGACCTCCTGGGGTTCAAGTGGTCCTCCCATCTCAGCCTCCAATGTAAGCTAGGATCACAGGTGCACAACACCATTCCCAGCTAAATTTTTAGGTTTTTTTTAGAGATAGGGTCTTACTGTGGTAGCCAGTCTTCTTCTTGGTGTTTGTTTTTTTTTTTTTTTTTCAGCCAAAAATGTTTGTAGTAAGATTTTCTTTCTCCCACCTTTAGTCTATTTTGTTGCTCAGGTAGAAAACAATTTTTTCTTTCAAACAACTTTTTTTTTCACACTTGTAAATGAAGACTGTAAACTCTTCTGTTTCCCGTGAAAGCTGATTTTCTTTACCTGTGAAGCGAGGGTGATGATGCCTACATCAGAGCTCACTGTGAGTGTGGAGGGGCCAGAGCTTTGGCCACACACAACCTTAGCTCCCCTCCCCACAGCCTCCCCTGACTGATGGATGGAGATGGGCAGCATGAGGGGCTTCTGCCGCAGCATCCCCAGGGCTTTCTGGTTGGACATTTGTGTCAGTGGTTTGGATGAGGATACAGATAAGACTAAGCTGGGAGGAACAGGAAATGGCTGGCAGTCAATGCAAGGTTATTTGGATGAGCCAAAGAAAATGTAACGTCCTGGTTAGAGGGGCAGGAGCCCCCTTCCTCTTTTGGAGTAGGTGCTCCAAACATGCTCACAGAGTCGGCAGAGTTCCCTCTTCTCAGAAACACCACACCACACTGTGAGGGGCCATCACAAGGGTGCCCCTGTCTCCACATGTCTGGACCTGGGCTCGGCTTCTGTTCTGGGCCACTTGTGTAGACAGCCCTTGGACCACAACAGTGCATCTGGAGACAAGACCCTAGAAACCTCACCATCCACAGAGAGGTGGAAGGAGGGGGTCAGTATTCACACATTGACTCAACACACATTGTACCCGCTGTGTGCTGGCCAGGGCCTAGGTCCTTGGGCTGCACCAGTAAATCAAACCAAGATCCCTGCTCCCAGGGAACTTACTGTGTAATGAGATGAGCAAGGCAGCGCACACCACAAATGAATAAGGTACTTGGTACCTTAGATGGTGAGAGGTGCTCTGGGGACAAAGGGGAAAGGACGGCAGGTTAAGGGAGATGGTAAGTGCTAGGAACAAGCAGGGGAGGACCCAGGGTGGTGGGGCATGCCTCACTGAGGCACCGGGGAAGGGGGTGACAGAGGGAGCAGGACTGTGGCAGAGATCTGGGGACAGGCACCAGACACAGGGAGAGTAAGGGCCTTAACCAGAAATAATGCCCTGACCAGCACCTGGCATGTTAGGAAGGACCAGCAGGTCCAGGACCAGCAGGGCAGGAGCCGAGGGAGGCAGGGGGAGAAGAGTCAGAAGAACATTGCAGGCACTGAAAGGGCTTTGACTTCATCTGGGAGAGGGGAGCTATCACAGGGAAGTGAGGGGTCTGCCCCACATCTTCAAAGGCAGCAACTCTGTGAAGAATAGACCTGTTAGGGGGTGTGATCATTAACTTTATGTACTAATTTGACTGCGCTAAGGGAGGCTCATTATTTCTGGGTATGGCTGTGAGGGTGTTTCTGGAAGACTAGCACTGGAACTGGTGGAGTAGGTAAAGAAGATCATCTTCACCAATGTGGATGGGCATTGTCCAAGCCACTGAGGGCCCAGCTAGAAGAAAAACTTGGAGGAAGGGACAATTTTTTTCTCATTCTTTTTGGTCTGGGACATCCATCTTCTCCTGCCTTAGGACCTTGGAGGTCCTGGTTCACAGGCCTTCAGACTCCAGGACTTACACTAGGGGCCCCCCTCCTCCATGTCTCAAGCCTCCAGCCTTGGACTGAATTACACCACCAGCTTTCCTGGTTCTCCAGCTTGCAGACGGCAGATGGTGGGGCTTCTTGGCCTCCATAATTGTGTGAGCCAATTCCCATAATAAATCCCCACTTATATATCTATATATATCCCACTGGTTCTGTTTCTCTGGAGAACCTTGACTGATACAGAAGGTTATTGCAATAATGCAGGCAAGATGTGTTCGTGGCTCAGAGCAGCGTGGGAAAATGGAGGGATGAGAAAAGGTGAGATCCTTTGAAGAAGGAGCCAGACTGCTCTCCTGGTGGATATGAGGTAGGGTGAGAATGAAAGAGAAGAGTTTTAGTCCAAGGGCTGAGAGGTCTGGGGAGGAAGACTAGGATCCCAGTTTAGGCATAGTGAGTTTGAGACGTCTGTTAGACATCCCAGCAGAGATGCCAAGAAGGCTGTTGGAGCTGAGCCTGGAGTCCTGGAGGAAAGTCTAATTGCTACCTTCAAACCCTTAAAAGGCTGTCATGTAGAAGTCTTTATACTGGCTCCCCCAGGACTGAAAAGGGCCAGTGATGAGTGGAAGTCAAAACAAGAAGACTGATTCAGTCTGAGGACTTCTGGACTGCAGCTGTCTGGAAATGGAATGATGAGCTTTATAAAGTACAGGCTACCTTCCTTTATAGATAACAACTTCCTGAAAGCATGGCTGAGAGTCAGAAAATGTGCTGACCCATTGTGAGGGCGGTTCTCTCTCGGCAAACAAAGCGTCACCAAGAAAATCCCTCAAGTCAGGTCGTTTTCCCAGGGAGAGGTACCAGCCTCCTGAGGAAAAGGGAGCTCGACTCCGGCGCTCCCCCAGAACCATCATTTCTCCTGGGACCCAGCCACCAGGACCCAGACTGAAGGACAGACAGACCCCAATCTCTAAACCTCTCAGCTGGGCTGCAGACAGCCCCTGGAGCAGGGTGGTTGGAAAGCAAATCTCTTTTTTCTCTCCCCATGGCATGAACTGATGAAGGCCTCAGAAGGACCCACAGCACCCATTCACACATAGAGGTTTACACACACACACTGCAGAGCTGGTTAGGAATAAGTGTGCAATAACAACAGTGCCTGGCCCTCCTTATGCCTGTACACACTGCCTCATTGCATCCTTCCAGGAGATAGGTCCTGTTGTTCTCAAATGGGTCAGAGTCTGAATCACAAGTTGGAGCCAGGATGTTTGCCCCAGACACTGGGTATCAAGTTGCCGTTACTGTTTATTCCACCTGTAGGCTTGTCTTACAAATTTCTAAGAGAATTAAAGGGAGAGTGTATAGAATGCAGTTTCTCTTTCTGATCTTTGAAATGAGAAAGCAGCTGCCTGGACCCTTTTTACAAGGCCTGATGAGAAACTAGGAAGAAAAGACCCGTCACCCTGAATGATGGCATGCCATTGATAAATGCTCCCTGGGCTATCCAGGGGACTGGCTGATTTTGATCTGTTAAGCAGCTACAAAAATCTGAGAGGTAGGGAGCCCTGAAAGGTAAGCCTTTGATGGAGTGGCCAGTGCCTATGTGTGCTCCTCACCTCTCCCAGGGGAGGGCTGGACAGACTGGCTGTCAAAGAAAACTAAAGCTGGACAGCCATCAAAGTCGTAAAATATATACATTTTAAAATTGCTTAAAGATAGGCTATCACTACGTGACCAAGGCTGGTCTTGAACTCCTGGGTTCAAGTGATCCTTCCCGCTTCAGCCTCCCAAGTAGCTGGTACTACCAGTGTGCACCACCATGCCCCACAGTAAAAATATATTTTACTCAGAAACTATTGCAATAGGAGAAAAGAGATCCCAGTATAGAACTGGACTCAATTCTGAATACAGCATGGGCAAATGGAAATTTACAGCCAAGGAGCAGAGTAGGGGGAAACAATGGATAGGAAATTAACTCAGAGGAAACATCAAGACATCATCAAGGTAGACGGGAAACTCACAAGAAACGGGATAAGGGAGATTCAGGCTAGGCCAGCCTAACAGGATTCTTGAGGAAGGCGGGCCTGGGGCATGGGGAGGATGAGAAATTTGATCAGGTAACAAGGATGGTCAGATATGGAGGATGGGAAGGGGTTCTTGCTAAACTGACTTAGCAGGTTTCTTGCTAAAACTGGACTTCATAGAACTACAATTTTATCCAGCAATTCCACTCCTGGGTATCAACCCAGAGGAAAAGAAATCATTACATCAAAAAGATACCTGCACCTGTATGTTTATCATAGCACTATTCACAATAGCAAAGATATGGAATCAACCTAATGTCCACCAACAGATGATCAACGAAAATGTGGCATATATACAAAATAGAAGACTGTGCAGTCATAAAAGAATAAAATCATGTCTTCCACAACAACATGGATGGAACTGGAGGTCATTATTTTAAGTGAAATAAGTCAGTCACAGAAAGACAAACACCACATGCTCTCACTTCTGAGTAGGCATAGAGTGTGGAATAATACACAATGGAGACTCAGCTGGGCGCAGTGGCTCACACCTGTAATCCAAGCCCTTCGGGAGCCGAGGCAGGTGGATCACAAGGTCAGGAGTTTGAGACCATCCTGGCTAACACAGTGAAACCCCATCTCTACTAAAAATAGAAAAAAGTAGCTGGATATGGTGGCGGGTGCCTGTAGTCCCAGCTACTCAGGAGGCTGAGGCAGGAGAATGGTGTGAACACGGGAGGCGGAGCTTGCAGTGAGCTGAGACCACGCCACTGCACCCCAGCCTGGGCGACAGAGCAAGACTCTATCTCAAAAGAAAAAAAAAAAAAATAGACGATGGAGACTCAAAAGAGTGAGGGAGTAGGAGAGGAGAGGATGGTGAGAAATTATTACAGCAAGAAATTACTTAACAAGTACAATGTATGTTATTTGGGTGTTGGAGACCCTAAAACCCTGCCTTTACCACACAACCTATGAATGTAACAAAATTACACTGGTACCCCCTAAATTTTTACAAAATAAATAAAATGAAACTGGATTTTACAAGGAAGTGCTCAGATGGGTCTGGGAGAAGGTTCAGGAGCCTGACTGGAGTTTGGTCAAGCAAAGAATCCTTGTCACCACCCTTCAATTGCTCTCGCCATCCCAGCTCTGTCTTAGGGCAAGGCAGCAGGAGCCAATGGGAATTAGAAGTGGACGGCAATAGTAGGTGTGTGTTGAGGTTTTAGGTGAATAAAGCTGAAGGGGCCTCCTTTACAATGGAAGAGGCTTCTGCAGACATCGCTGTGGGTGGGTCCCAAAGCTTTCCGGAGCTCACCCTTTGCCCCAAAGACAGTGTCCTCCACCATCAGCTCATGTATTATTTATACCTTGTCTCCTCC
This sequence comes from Rhinopithecus bieti, assembly GCF_001698545.2. Taxonomy (NCBI): domain Eukaryota; kingdom Metazoa; phylum Chordata; class Mammalia; order Primates; family Cercopithecidae; genus Rhinopithecus; species Rhinopithecus bieti. Next base: position 758,186 of record NW_016805057.1, read on the forward strand.
AAAAAGCACTGGAGGCAGCCTACCTGAAAACGTATTCATATACCACAGAGCCATGAAATGAAGAATAAAAGGGCAAGTCAACTGCAGGCACAGCTTCCATTCCCCGCTGCTTCTTAACTGTCTAGCAAATGGCCACGGGAATCCTCTTGCTCCAGAGTTGCTTTAATCCCAACACTTTCGCCATCACCACTGTGAAGCAAAACTTATGGGAAGCTATCAATTTGGACTAGGCCCCTGCACTAGGTCCCAGTAGACAAGACCAAAAACCAGAATGGAGTCACTCATGCTAAGTGACATATAATCAAAGTGAAACTGTAAGGAAACAGATAGATCCCAAAACAGTACAATTTTCCTGAAAACAGGAGATTCCAGTCTACCTGAGTGAGAATAATAAGCAAGTCCTCTCTCTGCTTTAACCCTTACCAAAAAAAGTAATCTGAAGTAACCCGATGTTAGCCAATCCACTTTTGTTTATTGCTCTGTTTCTGTGTTCCCACCTCACAGAGTCCGCTGTTTTGCTACTGCCTGGTGGGAGCTCTTATTCTGTTTGTAGAATGGTTCTATTCATGAATCATGAATAAAAGCCAATTCAATTAATAACTAAATTTGTTGCAATTTTCTCTTTTGATGCCACCCAACACAAAATGCTTCATGATGGGTTTTAAAACTCTCCATGCACGGGCTTCCCCTTTACTGCTACCATCTTTGTCACCTCTCAGCACGACCAGCTTTCCCTGCCCCAGGCAGATCCAGTTACTCCCTACCCTCAACCACTGACCTTTTAAGCGATCAGGCTCCCAGTGAGGCCTTGTTTTTCTCTCCACCAACTCTTTCAGTCAGTTATTTCCCAGAGTTACATTTTGTGAAGCTATCACAAGGTAGGTTCTCTGGAAATAGACTGTAAAATGCAAACTGCTGAGATGCAACTGTTGAGATACAAAACGTTTCTTGGGGTCAACCCCTGGAGGAAAAAGGGAGAGGAAGCAGGCCTGGCCCAGATGGAGATGGCACTTGTGGAACTGGCTTGGTGAGCCTTGGTCAGCCTGCCGGAGAGCTCTGGGGTGAATATGGCCTCTCAGAGGTGCTCTGCCTGGTAGCCTTTCTTCCTCCACCTTGCCTGGTGCTCAGATACAGGCTGTCCCAAGAAGGGCATCACTACCAGAAAGGGAATCTGCAACTGAGGCACATCCTGAAGGAGCTGGCAGCTGGGGCCACCTGTTGACCACACTTCTCACCGCTGGGCAGCAAGTCCTTCTTTGAAAAGGGGATCTGGACAGTGCACTTCTGTGTTCCCTGCCCCAGGCTAACCCTATCAGAATCCAGCAATCCAAGGGCTCCAACAGTGATGTGGGTAGGTAAATGTGCCATTTGCCCATGATAAATGGCCTTGTCCCTCACACCCTCCATCTTGGACATCATGCTGCATTTGCTAAAATTGATCGTGGTGGTCTCAGCTGGCTGGTTCCCTAGAACAGTTTCCCACTCAGACAACCTGAAACAGGCATGCCAAGATATGTATCTCTTAAGTCCCTAGAGCAAGCAGAAGGATTCTGGACCAGTTGCCTCTTCAGTCTGTCCTGTTGCGCAGAATAAATGTCATTTTTAAACCTTCAGGGTGCACTGCTATAGAGCCGCCTCTTCTTGGTCCTTCATTCAGCCACTGGCCATATGTTTACTGGACATCTATTATGCACCAGGCTCCAAGCTAACCATCAGAGATACAGTGGGGAATGGGTTATAGAAGGTCACTATCATTGAGACATTTACACCTAGTGGAAGAGAAAAATTGAACAAGAACACACAGAAATGGACACATAATTAGACACAGTGATAAGTGCTGTAAAAGAGAGTAACAGGGTGGGGGCAGGGGAGGAAGGATGGGGATAGATAAGGCCAGAAAGACAGGCAGGCATGGAACGAAGTTGGCATCATATTCTAAGCACAACAGAAAGCCACTGGGAGATTTTAAGCAAAGGAAATCCTGATTTGATTTATATTTTTACAAGAACACTCTTTGCAGCAAGTGACTAGCAGAGCAGTGGCAGGGGTCTCAGGAAAACCAGTAATTCAGTCTAGAGATGGCGTGTTCACCATGGGGAATCACAGTGGGCCACAGTGGAGAGGAGGGGGAGTGGAAGAACTCAAAATCTATTTTCAAAAAAGAATGACACTGACCCCACCCACCTTTAAGGAGCTTATACTGTTGGAAGGACAAATGTGCTAACAATTTCATATAGCAAAATAGTTACTTTAATTAAAAAAAAAAGAAGGCATGGATGGAGCAGAAGAGGGAGTCTGGAAGTCTTCATGGAGGAGTCAAGATGCTCAGTGTTAAAACATATGTAGCATTTGCCTGGTGAGCTGAGGGCAGATGGTGCTGCGGGCAGGACTGACAGTGCATGTGGTAGCCATGAGGACATACCCCACAGACTTCTGACCACAGGGGCCTTAACTGACCAGAAACCCCAGCCACTGTGTCCATCCCACGCTGTGGGAACCCTTCCATTGTGTTGGTCACTTGTGTTTAGAAATCTGTTTTTTGTGACTCCTTTCTCCCCAGATTTCAAGCTCCTGGAAGACAGTCTCGGTCTTATTTATTGTGGCAATAAATACTTAATGAAAAATAAAAATCTTCTCTAGCAATAGCACCACTAAACAATGATTGCTTTCCAGCCCTCCCCGTTGACTTCATATTGTGCAGCAATTTCAAAGGCCTGGCCTTCAGGTGTGGTCTCCCCACCCAGCTCGTTGAGGGTAAGCCTCCATTCCCTCTTCTTGTGCCTTTTTCACTGGCCACTAGGTACTGATCTGCATACTTAAAGAACCCTCCAAACACTACTGAATGAAATAAGTGAACAAAAATGGGTTTAAATCAATATGCAGTTGCTATTACTGGTTAATAGGATTTTATTCCTTTCTTGGATACAGGATGATAAAGTGACGTTGGCTGCTGCAGAAGGAGTTCACCACCTACGACCTCCCCAGCATGTCTGCTGAAAATAATCAGTTATCAGGAGCATCACCTCCTCACCCTCCCACAACTCCCCAATGTTCCACACAGACCTTACCTTCAGAGAAAGAGGATACTGAAGTAGAACTAGATGAGGAAAGCCTACAGGATGAATCTCCATTTTCTTCAGAGGGAGAGTCTCAGGAGGACGAAGAGTATCTGGAGGAGGAAGAGGACCCGGAAGAGGAAGAGAATCTGGTGAAGGAAGAATACTTGAAGGAGGAAGAGCATCTGGGGAAGGAAGAGCATCTGGAGGAGGAAGAGTATCTGGGGAAGGAAGAGTATCTGGAGGAGGAAGAGTATATTGAGGAGGAAGATTATCTGGGGAAGAAAGGGTATCTGGAGGAGGAAGAGTATCTGGGGAAGGAATGGTATCTAGAAGAGGAAAAGGCTCTGGAAAAGGAAGAGATTCTGGAGGAGGAAGAAGCTCTGGAGGAGGAAGAGAATCTGGATGGAAAAAATGTGTATAAAAAGTATCTGAAAGAAGGTGAGTATCTGGAGGAGGGAGAGCATCTATGGCAGGAAAAGTATCTGAAAGGGAAAGAAGGTCTGGATGAAGAAGAGTATCTGGAAGGGGATGAGTATCTGGAGGAGGGCCTCCCAAAGGATGGTAGCTCTAGTTTACCAGGATGCCCAGGAAAAAAGCACAAACCTGAGACAGAGCCAGAGCACAAATTGTCAACCATATCCATGGTGCTGACAGGTAGGAAGACTCATTTACTGACCAAGTTCTGCTCACAACTATAATATAATAGCCTTGCCCCAAAGCACTGCACCAACAAAGCAGGCAGGAAGACTTCATAAACATAAACCATCTGTTTATAATAATAATTGTTATTTGTATCTTTCCTTTTTCATATTACACAAGCAATACATATTCATTGCAGATGCTTTAGAAACTATATATAAGCAGGCGAGGAGCAGTGGCTCACACCTGCAATCCCAGCAGTTTGGGAGGCCAAGGCGAGAGGATTGTGTGAAGCCAGAAGTTTGAGACCAGCCTGGGCAACATAGCAACACCTCATCTCTACAAAAAAATTTTAAAATTTAGTCAGGTGTGGTGGCACACACCTGTGATCCCAGCTACTCAGGAGGCTGAGATGGGAGGATCACTTGAGCTCAGGATTTTGAGCAGCCTGGGTGACAGAATGCTCGTCTCTTAAAAAAAAAAAAAAAAAAAAAAAAAAAAAAAAAAAAAGGGGGGGGGGGGGAAAAAAAAAAAAAAAAAAAAAAAAAAAAGAGAGAGAGAGAGAGAGAAGAAAGAAAGAAACTATATATAAGCAGAAAGAAAGCAAAAATCACCACCACTTGACTATCAGATTTGATAATCACTTTCCACACTTGTGATTATATCTTCCCCAGACTTATTCTATATATGTACACACACACATACATGTATTTATATACACATATATATACACATATACACACCCCTTTTGTAAAAGGATCAAGCTTTATTTTGTGTTTGTAACCTGCTTTTAAAGATACACTTATTTATATATTTATATAAATATTATAAACACTATACATATATGAATACATTTAATATTATGTACATTTAATATATTAAGCTTTCTAATCATTTTAATGACTGCATCGCATTGTATTGTGTTGATAAGCTATAATATTTTTAATCAATCTTCTATTATTGACCATTTATTGCTTCCAATGTTTTGTTCCTTTTTTAAAATGGCATTTTGCTGAACTGTTTTATCAGAGATCTCTATTTCCTGTAATACGTTCCTACACTCAGTTGCTAGGTCAACAGACACTGGTATGCTTCTCAGGATACCCATTCATCCCCCTTAAAGGAATCATTTTAGTCTGGGGGTAAGTATTTGACTTTAGAGTGATTTTTCTCATCCAAGGGCTAAAGTTTTTTCAACACTGTTTCAGCAACTGGCAGCATTTCCTCATGTTGGGTTTTACTATTTGGCAGCAGCCTCCTTGTGCTGTTTGCTGGCAGTGATTAATGTGCTTTTGCTCATATGTCCCTGCAGTGTCTTCTCTTGATGTTGTGACTGCATGGCCATATTCAACTAGGTACAGAAATGTTAAGGTTCAGGTCACCTACATCATCTTCATGCTGGCCTATAAGTAGAACTAAACTATTTTTCTGGCCTATAAGTAGAACTAAACTATTTTTCTATTTTCTGGTTCTGCTACCAACTGCACGCATCCTAGGCAACCTGAATTTTTAAATTCCTAAAAATCTGATTACACTCAACCTACATCCTAAAAGCTGGGTGTTATCAGCAGCCACACAGGCATTTTACTGTTATATCCCTCTCCATCAAATCAGATGTACCATCCTTGATTCCTACTCCCCTCCCGGAAATTTAGTTGTTGCATTAGAGAGGTAATTCCGCTATTGCTGGGAAACTCTCTTTTCTGTGTGCCTCTACCATTAAGTTCTCTCTTGGAATCCTAATATCCCTGCTGTTCAAGTATCAAATGTAATTCTAATACTGAAAAATAGCATTCAGGGCTTTTTCTCTTGCACGGTATGAATCAAGCATTCTTAACATGTCCCCTCTATGTGCTGGATCTTAGTAAATATATTACCCACTAGAGTAGGACAAACACAATGCTGTCAAGCGAATGGAACTGTGTATAAAGCAAACACTTTGAAAATAAATGTCCTGCTAACAAAAATTGGAGAGGCACTGAAGAAACACTAGGGAGATGCTGAAATGCCTTTCAAGGCTCATGAAAGAATGTCTTGGTTTATGAAATTCTAGGATTTCAAGACAGATTGTACAAAACAGGTTAAGAAAAAATTTACAAGGAATTTGTTAACTTTTCAAAAAATATATATCAATATTTGTATTAGAATATTCTCTTAATACCCTTAAGATATAACTTCGTTTACCCTTGTGTTAAACCTCAGTGACTAACAAGAGTGCCTTCCTCACCTATAGCAGATGCTCAGTACATGTAAATTGAATCAAGTGATCATATTCACTTCCTAGAGCCAGTCACATGCACATATACATGGGTGCACACAAATTCTTTTAAACCTTATCAATTAATTGGCATCTATAAAATGAGCCCTAGATATGACAAATGGGCTCATCTCTCATGCTGATGCATTAACTACTAGAGGTTAGTGGAAAACGACATTGAGAAGAATTCTAAGGCCTTGTCTGGGCTCAGCAGCAAAGAGTGCTGTGATCAACTAGTGATGTCTGCCACAGGAGCAGACAGTGAAGGGGGTGCCTGAGTGCCATTTACTTATCTACTTAATAGCAGATAGGAGTCTGTCATGAAGAGCACATTTTCCTTTCTCTCAGGAGCTTGACTGCCTAGGTTTGAAAGCCAGCTCTCTCCCTCTCACTAGTTGCATGAGCTTGGGCAAGTGACTTAACCTCTCCATGCCTTGGTTGTCTTCATTGTAAACAGGAACAGCATTAGCCCTACCTCATAGGATGTGTGGGAGGATTAAAGCGATTTAATTAGGTAAATCATTAAGAGATATGCCAGGCACATAGCATTTTAGGCCTAAGAAAGTGTTGGCCATTGTAAGTATTATTATATTACATGATGTATTATTATTCCCTTGCCATTGACTTGTGACTGGCCACACACCCCTAGCCACATTACCTGCTTTGTGAAATGGACATAACCAAAAGATGAGACACAATGAACCAGGCTGTGGGAGGGATCTACACCTTCCATTCATCCACCCTACAGGCCGGTCAACTTTGGAGACTCCCACAGCCCTAGACAAATCAGGTTACATCAGACTAACAACCTCCACCCACCTCTCTTCCTTAAAGGGTTGATTCCTCCCAAAGTTTATGGGGAAATCCAGTAAAATTAGGTGAGCAACTTGAATATAAATGTAGCATCAACTGCCAGTGAAGAATTGGTTAATTGCATCTGATTGGCCTCCTGGGGGAGTTCAGATTTTGGATGCACGACATGGGTGTGAGTGCTGTGGTGTCCAAATCAGAAAACCGAGCACACAGTGAGGCCTAGAGCTTGGGCATGTCACTTATCATCTCTAGGTTTCAGTTTCCCCATGTGCAAAAACACCTTTCTCACAGTGGGTTGCAATAAGTAAATGAAGTAACATATCTGAAACTGCTTTGAAACTCCCCTGTACCATGCAATTGTAAGTATAAAATACTCTTCTAATCTTACAAGAAGAGAGGTGCTAGATGAGTCTCCAGGCTACATTGCTCTCCTGCTGCCATAGAACATACTGTAGAGTGAAACCACCCCACAATGAGACCCTTTTTAGTTTTTTTAGTACCCAAGACATTCCTAATGATAAATTCTGCCTTGTGGCAAATAATGCTATAGAGATGTCACAGTACATTGATTTTGATTCATCATGTTTTTGCCTCATCTTTTGATATACATAATGCATCGAATTTTATTTTCTTTACCCTGCTAGCTCTTCCTCAGCAGCTCCAAATGCTGTCTGGCCTAAATGCTGTAATTCAGTTGCCATTTCCAGTTGAGAGCTGGTGTCCCAACTACTATTTCCAACAGGGAACCTAGCAATTCTGGAAATTTCAGAAGAAAGGTGCAAGAGACACTAACAAGGCAGAGATGAGAAAGCCAGCCAACTTTTCATGCAAGGACATTCACCTCTGTGACCTTGAGTCAACCACTGGGGGACAGGGGGATGCTGAGGCCCACAGCCAGTTGCCAAGGCCTCCATTGTGCTCCCAAAAGAACAGAATTATTTTCTGTATGTGTGTTGTCCCAGTGAAAGTTAGGGAACATAGTCTGATGGCATAGGGTGCATATTGTCTATTTCACAATCTCTATCTCCTTTAATTGTCCCAACCATTTTCTCTTCCTGCCCATTTCACAGATGAGCAACTTGGAGCTAGAAAGAGGGTATGTGACTACCCCAAGGTCCCAGAAAATCATTAGAACGGCCAGGACAGGCTCCCAGACTTTCTCTCCTCTTCTAGTGGCTTCTCCTCCTTTCCTCCCTTCCTTCCTCCTTTCATGCTTTGTTTCTGCTTTTTAATAAGTTGTGTACCTATTTTAATTTTAGAAAAGGGACATCAAAAAAAAAATCTTCTTGTTCCTTTCTTTAAAAAATGAAAATTTGAAAAGTAAAGAGTAGAAAGACATCCCCAACCTGTGAACATTCAAATATAAATAAAGCTAATTCACACTTAAGTGATTTGAATTCTGTCTCTTTGCCGCCATTGTTTGCATTTGTGATAGTGATGGTCCTTGTTGTGTGGTTTGGTTTTTACTGTTTTAAACATGCTGTCTATGCAAGGTAGTATTTTACTTTTGTAACTTAGTATTATAACTTCACCATTTGCCCATGTTGCTTAATTGTTAGAGACATCATTTTAATAACCAAGGGATATTCCTCAATACTATTTTGTTGCATGGGTAAGCTATGGATAAGTGGAAGTGTTCACATTTCCTTTTCCAATGCAAATGTTCTGGTTCTTGTTTCTCTATTGCTTCCCCTGTTGCCATTTTGTATTATCAGAATTGGTGGCATATTTTATCTTTATCCCAAGTGCACAAGAAATTCTTGATGCCATATCACTCAAGGCAAACAATCAGGTGATTACGGGGACACAAGCAGGTCCTCTAAAATTAAAATTAATTCTTAAAATACATATATGCCCTGTACCTCAGTCACCTCTGCTGGACAGACGTCCTTCATCCCGAGACAGAGGGAGGCTTCTGGGATAACCATAGAGATAAGCAAAGCAAACTCGAATTTCCAAAATCCATGATTGCCTGAAAAGTATCTTCTTGAGTTCTCACTAATTTTATAAAATTTCAACCTACTAATTTTTAAAGGAAACCATTAAGAGACACTACTAAAGAAAAGTAAAAATAGAAAATCTCTATAATGAGGGCCCTCTCCACGTACTTAACAACACGTTTTTAAATAGAAAGATGCTTTTTTGCCAATATTGTTTTTTATTCTTTTTTCCAATAGAACCCAAGGCAAGTTATTCATCACAAACTATGCTTCTTCGTGATGCAAGGTAATAGTTTTCTTTTGGGATAAATCAGGTGGAAACTCCTGCTTAGGGACAACGCTTCAGCAGCCCTTGGAGAACCCAAGACGGGGCATGGCATGGAGTAGGGGAGGAAGGAGAAGTTTACTGGGGCTCCCAGAAGTTACAACCCTGCTTGCCTCTGCCACACAGTCACTCACAGGGGAGGGGTGGGTCCCAAGATCAGAGTCCTGGGTGCTCAGAACCACTAGAGATGAAAGGGGCAGAAAGAGGTTGTCAGAAAGAGGTTGTCTGAGCCTGGGGAGAAGGTCTCAACCAGGAGAGACTGCAAAGGGCTCGCAAGCAGTGCTGTCAGGGAAGCAGATGAATGAATGCCCCCAAGGGAAGGTGCAGTCTGTCCAGGAAGAGAATAGGTTTAGGCATATTTCCAAGGCCTGAATTCTCATTCAGTGAATACTCATTAAAATCCTGTGACAGGACTTGGCACACACTATTCGGTCAATGAAGTATCTGTGGAATAAGTGTGCCTCTGTGGAATACGCTGGGCCTGCTACATGCCCAGCTGCAGGGTCCACAAGCCTTGTCCTTGGCTCTTTGTCTTGTCCCCTACACTTTCTCCCCAAAGGATAATTTATCTCCACTAGATCTAAGAAAAGCACAGGGCCAGTTTAGTTACGGCGAGAAGCAGGAATGAAATCCCAGTTTTGCCAAGTAGGGGACCCATACGTTACAACTTGAGGGCACAGGGCTCCCATGCAGGGCTGTCCCTTGACCCGGCGAGACAGCCCCACTCCAGCTCTATTCCCCTCTGCACACCTCCAGGGACGCTGCAAGGCCTCTGACAGGTAACTCCACTGCAGGTGATGCACAAACGAGGGAGTGGCTTTCCAAAAGCCCCTGTTCACCCCAATCGCTGACACTCAAAGCAAGTGAAGCAATGTGGCCAGACACAGTGAAGGGGCCCGACAGTGATGTGACCACCTTAAAGATATTGAGAACTGGGGCTTTGGAGCCAGACTGCCTGGGTTTGAAACTCAGCTCCTCCACCCAGGCAGCCACTTAATCTCCTTGTACCTCAGTTTCTTCATCTGTAAAATGGGGAGAGGAAGAGTTCCAGCCTCACGGGGTTTTGGTGAGGATGAAATGTATATTTACTGAGCAGGAGGCTGAACAGTGGCCAGCAGACAGCATACTCTCAGTAAGTGCCGCAGATCCGTGTCATCCTCCATTCTGCACCCCATGAACCACCAGGTAGAAAACTTAGCACACCCTGAACAAGAGTCAGGATTCCTGGTCAGCTTTATTCCAAACACACACACCCAGCCAACCCTTTGTTCATATTTCAGCTGAGGGGATTTCCAATGGGTTCCCATGGAGAGCTATGAGGATCAGAGAGGCCCTGGGGGGCCTTCCTGGTGTCCACATCAGGCTTGGGTCCCCAGGGGCCAGATCTGGACCTCCAAGTTCTCAGAGAGGCCCAGGATATTCTTCACATGAGAAAGCTGAGAACCCAAACCTTCCACAGACTCCTTTAGGCAGTAAGTGTTACATTCACATGTGCACATGTGTGAGAGACAAGGGTTGGGGAAGGATAGCAGGTACAGATCAAGCGTGTCATGTGTCCCTTATAAACAGAAAGACTATCAGCCACCCCAGGCCTGGAGCGGCTCCCTCTCTCACTTCCCCATTTACTGAAGGTCCTCCAGGCACATGCCAGGCCCTCCCCTCGCTAAAGCACCACAGAAGCAGGCCTCGAGCAGTCCAACTCCCCAGAATCCAGGATCCAATGTCTCCACCCTGTGTCCTCTCCATCGCAATGGAACATGGGGCTAGTGTTCAGCCCAGGTGACTGGAACCCGGTTCTGCTTCCTGGGAGGTGAGCCCTGGCAGGAACCTCAGAAGGCCCTGCGATGATCCAGCCTGGAGCAGTCACAACAGAGAGTGTATGGGGGGAAATGTACTTGATAGTGGAAATGACCAGAGAAGCCAATATTATGAGATAACTCTCTAAGTTTGTTTGGCAGATTTGACTTTTCTAAGTCCTTTCATGAGAACTGGCATCATTTCTGTGGTCCCAGTGGGCACCAGGTGAGTGAGGTATGACAGTTATCATCTCGCTAGAAGGATAAAGAAACTGAGGCCCTGGAGAGTCTACTCACCTGGCCTTGGGGCCTGGAGCAGGACAAGAGTTGCCATGGACCTAAGGAACTCACCTGCATCCACCTGTTCTTAATCCCTGCGGTCACCTGACCTAGGACCCAAACATCTGGCCACTTACCCAGGGGCCCCTTCTTGATGGTGTGTCCTCAGAACATAGCTGCTCAGCCCCAGCCTGCAGGGCTGGCACAGACCCAAGCTCCCCTACTTGTCCCTCAGAGGCACCTGCAAGATCTGCCTATAACTCCTATAGACCCTGAAGGGAGCCTTCCCAGGGCACCCACCTGCTAGAACAAACAGCCTCTGCTCTCTCCCTCCACCTCTTTGCCTAAGCCCTTACCCAGACTCCAGCCCTTAACCCACTCCCCGCCCCTACACTGAGTTCCCTGGTGCAGATGGGGACCGGCCTAACTTACTTCCTCTGCAAGAGTAACAGCAAACAAGTAACTTACCCCAAGTGCCTCCACTATGTTGCAAGAGCCAACATTTAAGCTCAAGTGTCAAGAGCTGACACCAAAGTCTATGCCTTTTCTACCAACCATAGTCACCACCTATTTATATGTTGGGGATTTTTTTCTTGTGCCCATCTCTGCCAACTGAGTAAGTTGACATGAAATAACTCCAGGACCAAAACACCCCAAAGACCCCTCTCATTCATTTGAATTAATTTCTTGCCCCTAGTTAAAAGCCAGAGACTCCTGAGAAAGAACACAGTGTGGGTTGGTGTGTCAGGGTCATTCATCTTGATCCTAAGCTGCCAGGTAGTGGAGCCTGCACCTCACACCCAGTGCCCTGCCCTGAGGCCCTTTGGAAAGCCTTCTTAATGGTGGTGGTGTTTGTGGTGAGCCGATTGCAGGGACAGACCCCAGTGCTTAATTTTAAACTGCTGCAGCATCTATTCAGTATCTTTTCCACTCTGCCCAAAACAACTGTGAGGCAGGGAGAGGCACCAGAATAAGCAGGGTTGTGAGCCAGGAAAGAAGAAGAATGTTCTGGAACATCTGTCAGTTATGACCACCTGGCCCAGTGGCCTTTGAAGGCAGCCACAGATCCTCTCATGGTTTAGTGAAGCAGTAGTGGCAATGCGTGGCTCTGCTGCCCAGAGTGATACACTGGCCTATTTTTCATGATTCACAGCTCATCTCTTCAAACCTCGAGACGTCCATCACCTGAGTCTGGATGTCAAGAGCACCCCTTCAACCCCTAGCGTGCCTTAGGAGGGGTTCCTAACCTGGCCCCTGTCTGGAAGTTGACCTTCCTGTTCTCCCCTCTGGCAGGAGCCCAGATGCTGGCCCCTCTCAAGTGACTAACTTCTTGACTGTCCCGTTGACTTCCATGACCCCTTCTCCCATCTCTGAATCTGCCACAGAGTCTTCTGAGTCGCTTCCGATATTGTACAGGAGCCAGGCCAGTCAAACGGACTGGCACTATGGCAGAACTGCCGGTGAGGAAAGCTGAGCTCTGTCAGCGAGGCCCGGCCGGGCTCTGTGGGCTGGGGGAGTAATGGTCTTGCAGCATTTTGTGCGTGTGAAATATTGTGGCTTGAGTATTACCTCTCACGCTAATGATATCCTAGTGTTTCCGTTGCCCTCTGAGGTCTCATTTTGGGTAAGTTGTTAACTCCTCTCCTAGCCTTGCTTCCCATTTCCTCCCATCCCCAACCCCCCTCAGAGAAAGAGCATCAGCAAAGTGCTGAAACAAATAGCTTCTTCCATCTTTCCGTCTCCTCCCCTGTTTTTCATTCATCTTCCTATTCTTGTTCTACATGAACACAGGCACAATTTCCTTCAGGGACACAGGCCATTTTCTTCCCAGATTATACACTGGCTCCCTGGGGTGACAGGCCATATCCAGATAATCATGTGGAAAACGGAAAATGGAACATGGGCCCACCTCCGACAGTCTCAGCATGAGGTCGAAGCCAGCCCTGATTCAGAACCCACCAAAACTATCCATGTAGCGAACCTTCGTGGCTATAGCTCAGACACACAAGAGAGGGTCTGGCAAAATTGCATTAAGGGTCTTCATGCTCTAGCCAATTAAGCCCCGAAATCCTCACTCTGGGACCCTGGGGGTGGAAGACCAAATAGCATTTCTTGCCATTATTAATGATTTAAATCCAGTGTTAGTGGGATCGATCCATCACTGATTCACAGATTTATTTCACATCTGTAGTCATGGCAGCAGTAAATTAGATTCCCCCGTCACCTCCCCTCCCTGCCCCTATCCATGGCTGCTAAATTTTGTAGCTCCAATGTGGTTAAATGAAATTAGGAGGCAGAAACCCTATAAGAGAGAATGGAGAGGCAGAGGACAGGCACACACTGCCAGCATGTGCTGAGGAGTGTTCCACAGGCTACATCGGTTCACTGGGGACCTTTTTCAGTTCTGTGTGCTCCCACAGAGCCTCAAGAACTGGAACTATCTCAAAGTCAGTAAGCATGACCACCGAGAAAATCTGAGCATTTATCTAAATATTCATAAGAAGGATTCTGAAAGTCATTTACTGAGTAATTGCCAGTCAAGTGCCAATGCTAAGCTTGAAAGGATGTGGGAGAGGAGAAAGGTAATGGGAAAAGGCTAGGGTATGCAACAGAGGGGACTCGAGCCTGTCCACACCACTGTGGACCCAGCCCACAGGCTGGCCACATGCCTGAAGAGGGCGACAAAGAGGAACCAGGAAGCACAAAACTGAAAATGTAGCTTTCTAGCGGTTATCAGAACCCCTGCCTGAAACATCCTGGAATCTGCATTCTTAACCAGATCCCCAGAAGCTGCTCAGGGACATGAACGATGAGGAACTGGAGAACCTCTAGTTTAAGACGAATTGGTTTCAAGGCTCCCTCTTCCAAAGCATGATTTTATTATGGGATTGTTCAACCACAATGAGTAAAAAATGGTGTTCCACATGGCTGTCTTTCTCGACAAATAGGACTTTGGCCAAATATGGAAGAAAACATACCCAGGTAAATCCTTGGGACCTATGACTCCAGAGGGTGGCAGGTCTGACACGGAAAGGCTGCAACAGGCACAGGAAATGCTTTGTGATCCATATGAGGAGATGCTCTGGAGGACTAGTTATGGCCTCATGTATCTATCCAGGCACAGAGCAGGATTATAAACCAAGTCAGCCAGAAATTCTAACACAGAGCATTACATCCATGCTCACAGAAATCCTCCAGACTTAGTGCTTGGCACATAGTAAGCATGAATATTTAATAAATACTTGTGAAATTGTTGTTGAGCCCTCATCTGATTCAAGGTCAGATCATGGTGATAAAAGGGTATATACTACTACAAAAAAATTAGTCTTCTTAGGAAAGGAGCTCTGTAGATAGAAATATGTACACATAGAGACATTATGTGTATAGAAATGTGGCTGAGAATACGCAGAGGTGTAAGCAGAGGTCAGATGGTGTATTAGTCTGTTTCCACGCTGCTGATAAAGACATACCTGAGACTGGGTAATTTATAAAGAAAAAGTTCCACGTGGCTGGGGAGGCCTCACAATCATGGCAGAAGGGAAAGGCACGTCTTACATGGCAGCAGCCAAGAGAGAGAAATGAGAACCAAAGGAAAGAAGTTTCCCCTTATAAAATAATCAAGTCTCATGAGACTTGTTCATCACTACAAGAACAGTATGGGGGAAACTGCCTCCATAATTCAGTAATCTCCCAGCAGGTCCCTCCCACAATAAATGGGAATTACAAGAGCTACAATTCAAGATGAGATTTGGGTAGGGACACAGCCAAACCATATCAGATGGGGAAGAGGACTGAAAGCTCTCAAAAGTGCAAACTGGTGTGTTTCCTTCAGTGGACTCAGATTTTGAAATATCGCATACAGAGGTTAAAAAGACGAGGATGCTCTCAACAATAAATACAGGAAAATGGCTGTGAACTTTAAGAATAGTGTCAGGAAAGCTGAATCAATCCCAGGATAAACATTCTTACCAAAACATAATAATAATGATAGTGATCACACAGGCAGCAACTAAAGACAGAGGCCCATTTAAAACAGAATTGAGCCAAAAAAAAAGCAAGACAGACAGGCTAATACTGTTTAGCGTAGTGTTGATGAATGATTCAGGGAAAAATCAAGTTGTTCAATTGCTATTTAATTTTGACTTCGCTGTAAAAAAAATTATCCTCAAACTGAAAAGAGTGCAACAAAATTAGATGAGAAATAGCAGGAACTAAAGATTGGTGAAAAGAAATCAAAAGAGAATGCTAACTGCTGTCTCCTGATCTGGATAAAATATACTCCAGAATGTGTACATAGTGAGAGAATAGCTTAATCTTGCTTCTGGTTTTTGAGGAATTGTGGGAAGTTGGTGAAATGAGTCTGTGACCAATCTGGGACAAATACTGAGAGCAAAATGACCACAAGAAACCAGCCTAAGATCAATAGAAGCCAATCACATAATACTGGCTTTGAGGTCACTTTTTGACAAGGTTATCAGATTAGGGAACTGTGGAAACCCCATAGGGTGAAATTCCACGAGACATTTCATTTCCAAAGGCTTCCTGATGTTCCTGGACAAGATAGAGATATATTAGGTGGGTGCTACTGTAAGATGATGTCATCACTAATAATAACTGATTGAACAGCACTCCACGATACTGTTTCATAGATCAGAGTCGACCCAGTTTCCAGCAGAGAGCCGTGGGGCTCTGTCCAGTACAAAATTTTTATAATAGGCTTGGATGCAGATTTAGAAGGAATATTTATACTTATAGATGCCCTGAAGCTGTTGAATGTTGAGGATAATATAATCAGATTCTAAAAGATTTTGGCAGGCAGAAACATCGGACCAGAATTAGCTAGATAAAAGATATTGGTCATTGATATTAGATCCTGCTATCAGGCCCCCAAAAACAGCAGGCTGGAGAAGTGCAGAGTGAGGAAGCCCTGCTTGTTGTTAGATGCTTTCTTCAACCACAAGCTCAATAGTATAATTGATGTCACTGCCAGAAAAGTTAACACAACCAGATACAACTGAAAGGTTATGTAAAGAGGATTTCATCCTGCTCTGCCCCACATTGGAGTGCCATCCCTGGAATGGCACGTGCAGTTTGGGGGATACCACACTCTCTAAGAACTAGAAGCAGCTTGATGGGGGCTCAACAGAAAGGCTGGTGTCCTGGACAGTAAACTGCAGGCTATATCACACAAAGAACTGCTGAAGCAAAGGAAGATGTTAAGTCTGGAAGACACATGACTCTGAGATGTAAAAACTGACTTTAAATATTTGACAATCGGCCACACAAAACCAAGACCTGAGTCTTACACTCCAGACTGAAGGACTAGAATAGGACACTAATGCAATCCTACAGAAATATTTTAAGAAAAGAAATTATACCTAACAGTCAGAACTGTGCCATGGCACAGTGAGTTTTCTTGAAATTGGAGAGCTCCTTGTCTGTAGAAGTGCCAGCCTCTTGCTGAAGAACTAATAGGCACTGACTGATACGGCAAGTGTTCAAAGTCCTCTTAATGCCACAGGCCACCACACAAGGTTTTGTTTTTGTTTTATACCCTGTCCATCTTGAATTTAGGACCCTCCCATAAGCTGGTGGAGCAGTTTACTTGGCTTTTTCATCACGGCCCTATTAGTCCCCGCTATTAAGAATGGAATGGGCCGGGCGCGATGGCTCACGCCTGTAATCCCAGCACTTCGGGAGGCTGAGGCAGGTGGATCACCTGAGGTCAGGAGTTCGAGACCATCCTGGTCAACATGGCAAAACCCCGCCTCTACTAAAAATACAAAAAGTAGCCAGGTGTGGTGAGACACACCTGCAATCCCAGCTACTCAGGAGGCTGAGGCAGGAGAATGACTCGAACCTGGGAGGTGGAGGTTGCAATGAGCAGAGATCGCACCACTACACTCCAACCTGGGCAACAGAGTGAGACTCTGTCTCAAAAAAAAAAAAGAATGGAATGTAGGGTGTGTATGTGTCTGTCTGTCTGTCTGTGAGTGTGTGTACACACACATGTATTTAGCATTTAGGATTAGGAAGACAAATACGAGGGAAAGAGGAAAAAGGAACAGTGATCATAAAGTTCCAGAAGACAAAACAAGCATAATCAAGAACTTACAAAAGTCCTAATGTATATATACAGTAGCTTCCCATTGCAAATCCTAGCAGATCTATCCTAGGCAATCCCCATGTTTCCCATCCAGTCCCCATTACATACCCCGTGGTCACAGAGCAGACACGCTACTTCGTACAGTGACAGGCACACCGCATTGTGTGTCTACATGGCCTTGGAGCCACTTGGTTCTATGGTTCCTACAGCAGGAGGGATACCTCTAAAGTCTTCCTCTTATCCTGCCTCAGCCCTTCCAGCTATCCTGAGGACCGAAACTAGCCTCATGGTAACCAGAGGAGAAGGCCACAACAGGGTTACATTTTCTGACCACTCATTTATTGCAATCCTAGAGTGATTTACCAAAGCAAAAGGGGTTGGGGTGCAGTGGGACATCTATATATGCCAGCTGTACCTGCCAGCCTCAGTTCCCCCAAACTATTGACCAGCCTTGGGTGCCAAGAAAGAACCTGAGACCCCAAATACCCAGTATGAATCCACTGGAAAATGTAAGGTTTAAATCATTAATAGCCACCCTCTTCTGCCTTTTAACAGTAAAATCTTTAAAATCGAAATCAGAAACAGAACAAGAAACCACCACGAAGCCTGCTCCGAAAGGTAAAGTTTATGGTGATTTTAAATGATCTATAGAAGTTAGTCATCCATCCTGGAGAAGGTAAGAAGCACAAAATCAGCCTGCCCCCAACCAAGGAGAGCATGCTGTTGACCATTTTAAAACAGAGCAGGCTTAATGGAGGCCAATGGCCAAGGCATTATTTCTGGAATTTAATGTCAAGGCTCTAGGCTCAGGTAAAACTTTGAGCCAGAGAGTTAAGTGCTCTGGCATTTTGAAAGGAGAGGAAACAATATTTATCACTGCAATTAGGAGGGAAGATAATGGTGTTACCCATACTTAGTTCATGCAATGACATTTACTATATCCCTACTGTATATGAGGCAGGATATAAAGTAAACAAAACCCATCTCACCCTCTCAGAACCTGAACTCTAGTGGGCAAGATACAATAAGAATAAAGGGAGGGGAATCAATATTCAGTGAACATGTGCTGCAGGCCTCCAACTGCTGGAGATCAAGGAAGCCTCTTATCCTATCCACCCTGAGGCTTCCCAGCTATCTAGGAGGTGATTTTTAAATTTTTTCTATAAGGGATTAAAAGGTCTGAACTAGTTCACCATACTGTGTCCTGTTAATAATTTTTCCTATTCTTTTTTAGAGTGTGTTAACACTAAAGTACAGCAAAAAGAGGAAGAAAATGGTGAGTGTCTGACATAATATATCCAAAGATCCCTGCTTTCTGCAGTGCCCTGGGTGGGGAAGGTGCCCCTGGCAGGTGGCTCCCTCTGTGATCCAGCATGCCCCTGGGCCCAGAGGGGACTGAGGGGCATCCTGGGCACATGGCCCCCGAACCTCCTCAAGAAGGAGGCTAAAACGAGAAACAGAGAGAGGGTCTCTGAAGGGACAGGACTGAAAGTCCATCTTCCTACTCAAAAGCTTGGGATAGGGACTCCCACATTTAAGAGCATCCAGAGGGTTGCTGGATTCCCTGAGGCCCGGGAAGCAGGCTTGACTGGGATACCTGCACCTCCCCAGATAGACTCAGGGTCCTATGGCATCTTGGTAATGAATAAATTGGAGCCCCTACAAATGGTGTCTTAAAGGTTTATTAAATGCTTATTAAGAGGGGGTTGGCTGAATCCTACAAGGGGGAAGAACAGGGGAGAATCCTTAGGGCAGCAGAATCCCAACTTGTGAGTACTACTCCCCAAAACAAAAGCCTGCAATTAACCAGACCCATCCTCATTAGAACACAATTTAGGGACTAAGATCTGTTTCACTTGAACATAGGGGTAGTGGGAGAGGGATCAGGTCTTACATACACACAACAGCTGCTTATACCCCCATCCCCACCCCATGGCTTATCAAATAAACTCTTGTAAACTCTAGAGTATGCATCCCACCCAACCTATCACACTGCCAGAAGGGAACTGATAAACAGTTTTCTCCATCTTATTCCATTTCCATGGGCATTTTAGAGCTACGATACTCAAACTTTAATATGCAGGACAACTACCTGGGAATCTTGTTTAAAAACAGATTCTCATTCAGCAGATCTGAGATTTGAGATCTGACCTTTCTTTTTTCTTTAGACAAGGTCTCCCTCTGTTGCCCAGTGGTGTGAGAACAGCTCACAACATCCTCCACCTCCCAGGTTCAAGTGATTCTCCCACCTCAGCCTCCTGAGTAGCTGGGACCACCGGCACATGCCACCACGCCTGGCTAATTTCTTATTATTAAAGAGACAAGGTCTCACTATGTTGCCCAGGCTCATCTCAGCTTCTGGGCTCAAGCAATCCTCCCTCCTCAGCTTCCCAAAGTGCTGGGATGCTAGGCATGAGCCACCATGCCTGGCCAGATTTGGTCTTTCTAACAAGCTTCCTTATCCACGGACCACACTTTGAGTAGCTAGATTTTAGAACAGTTTATAGATTTGTACCCACAGCAGCCACCAGCCTAAACTGACCCTTTAGCCATCTGCCTAGGATAGTAGGGAATTCACTGTGAAACATGGAGAAGGTGAAAACAGAATCGAGTTTCATCTGTGTGCTTGTCAATCAGTGGCACTGGGTTGCCCATTTCTCAGATATAGCCCTGAGCTAGTCACTTACTGCTTCTCCCCAACCTTTCCTCATCTACTGTTAAAGAAAAAATTATTCTTTGATACTTGTTAAAGCCCAATAAGTAGACTTTATTCAGAACCACTGTGGTAAGTTTAGAGACCACAGCAATGAGATTTTGCAGGAGGGGAAAGAGCTTGGGCTCAAGTCCAAATATAGCATGGGCAAGTGAGAAATTATACCCAAGGAGCAGGGTAGAGGTCAGTGGATGGAAAATCACTAAGAGGAAAGCATGGGGAATTCTGAATAAACCAACCTAATAGGATTCTGGCTGAAGATGGGTCAGGTGATCAGATATTAACCAGATGATGGTGGGGGATGAAGAACCTCATTAGATATTGAGGGAGATCAGATATTGAGGGTAGGGGTTCTTGCTAAAACTGGATTTTATAAGGAAGTGCACAGATGGGCCTAGGAAAAGATTCGGGAGCCCAACCAAAGTTTGGTCAAGCAAAGAATCTTTGTCACATAATGTGGGAATTATAATATTTACCCCTCAGGGCAATACACACAGCTCATTTATCCCAAATTCAAGAATGATAGTTCAGTCAAGAAAAATGTTAAGAGGTTGGGTGCAGTGGCTCATGCCAGTAATCTGAGCACTTTAGGAGGCCGAGAAGGAAGGATCACTTGAGGCCAAGAGTTTGAGACTAGCCTGGGCAACATAGCAAGACCTCATCTCTACAAAAAATTTAAAAATTAATCAGGCATTGTGGTGTGTGCCTGTAGTCCCAGCTACTCAGGAGACTGAGGTGGGAGTATTGTCACAGTTAGCCATGATCACAACACTGCAATTCACCCTGAGCTAGAGAGAGAGACCCTGTCCCTAAAAATTTTCTTACATAAAAAAGAAAAATGATAGAGGAGAGGCACTTGAATAAGGAAGGGTTAAGATTTGTTCTTAATCCCAGTACTTTGGGAGGCTGAGGCCAGCGGATCACGAGCTCAAGAGGTAGAGACCATCCTGGCCAACATGGGAGAACCCCGTCTCTACTAAAAATACAAAAATTAGCTGGACATGATGGGTAGCAATCCCAGCTACTCAGGAAGCCGAGGCAGGAGAATTGGTTGAACCCAGGAGGCAGAGGTTGCAGTGAGCCAAGATCATGCTACCGCACTCCACCCTGGCAACAGGCCGTCTCAAAAAAAAAAAGATTTGTTTTTAATCAGACCAGGGGAAGACATGCTCCACCTGGGGAACAGTGTGTGCTAGCATTGACCTACATTAGCATTAGTCCTCTGAGCCACCCTCAAGATGAGTCTTATTGTCCCATTGCACAGATACGGAGCTGGGTGCAAGGGGGACACACAACAGTGACATGCCGGAAGTGGCCCAGGTTCCGGACGACAGAACCACCACTCGAACTTGGCCTGACACTCCCCCCGGCCCTTCCCATCCTCCTGTAGAGTGACTTCAGGAGGAGATAATGATATCACTAGAAGAGAGGTAGAGGTTGACAGATGTCCCCAAAGGGAAAGTTAATTAGAAATAAGACTTTTTCTTCTCATTCAGCCCCAGCGACAGCTATGATACTGCTTATTTACACTTGACATATTGACAGTGCCCAGCCATGTTAATAAGCTTACTTATTACTTTGAATCGAATGCTCCTGAGCACCACTGTTGAGTATTCAGTGCTGCCAAGTTCACCTTCTTCCCGTGATAAACACCTCCTTTTGTACCACCTCACATTATTATTCAATATGCATTATTCAAAAATTTAAAAAAACTACTAAGATGCGGCATTCGCAAATGATGGGAAGTTACTGAGTTACCAGGGCCACAGCTGTACTCGTCTCCATCTTGGGCAGGCACATCTGAGGCAGGCTTGGAGCATCTTCCAAAACAGCCTGCTCCTTGGTCTCTCAGGCCCCTTTTCTACCAGTTCATTCATTTCTCCTCTCTACTGCCACCCACAAGGAGCTTCCCCAGTGCTTGCTTGCATTCCCAAGGATTCTTGCTGGGTTTTCCTCCATGTTTTTTTTTTAAACTTCCTTGGTCGTTTCCATGGCAGACAGTTCAGGAACACACAGTGTTTTTAGAATCAAGCTGAGCATGCCCTTGCCTTTGCCCCGTTGTGGGTACCCCAGTGGGGGTGGCATTGTGTGCACCTGTGGGAAGTGATGGAAGAATTGCCAGGGAATTCTGGAAGCATGGGGCCCACCTCATATGCGGCAAGTCTGTCAGGCACAAGCCAAGGCTGCAGAAGAAGGTTTGCAAGTAGAGAGGCCCCAGGCCTGTGTGGGTAAAGGCAGCCCCAGCTCAGTAAAATTCTCCATCCCAGGAGGAGCCCGAAGGAGTCAGAGTTTTTGCCACAGAGCCAAAATTGGGAAGAAGAACAAACGTAATGTGTAGAGATCACAAAGAACATCCTATCTCTGTCCCCAAAGGCGTAAGAAGGACACAAAATTAGTCCAGGGCCAACCTGGCAGGGTTCCCAGGCTCTCCGGAGGGGCTAGCTGGAAAGGGCTGGTGTCATCAGAAGCTGAGACAATCGGCCACCATCATTTTCCTGGGGGCCCAATTATCATGCCAGAGCCACTTCCTCCGAGTTCTTCTCTCAGAATCACCTTCCCAGGAGTGTGGAAGAGAGGCCCAAGTTGTACTGATCAGTTCCACAATTCGGCTTGCACCCCAGGTCCCTGGAGGCTTTAAGCTACTCTTCTGGCCTGGAGAGTCACCAGGCTGCCGCTGACCTTTGTAGGAACAAGGGCATTCACTGTCTCTGGAAGACGTTCTCCATCCAGCTCACTGGCTCAGGGATTCATCTCTTATGCTCTGATTAGTAATTATGAATCATATGCAATTCTAGAAATTGGCAAATTTTGACAAGCCTGGCGGAAGACAGATATATTTCTTGAAATTTCCAAGTGAAAATCACACTCGGAATAAGTCTCCCTCAGAACAAAATCTAAAGTCCTTCCCATAGCCTACAAGGTCCTTTGAAAGCTGGCCCCAGCCCACCACCTGCCCACCTACTCCTCCCTCCCTCACCCGCCCCGACTCCTCTCTGACCTCCCCTCAGGATGTGCAACTTCATGTCTACTCTACTGCAGGCATAACATAGGGTTCCCCCGGCCATGTGTCAAACAAGCCCCTCCCACACTCACCTCAGGGCTTTTGCACCTCCTAGTCCTCTGCTGGATTGTGGCCTTCTGCCTGTGCATTCCTTACTTCACTCAGGACTCATTCAAAGACCACTTTGTCAGACTGACCCTCACCAGCCACTAGGAACACACACTTGCTTTCTTAAGTCGGCCACTGAAACTGACCCTCTTATTCCTATTTTATTAGTACCCCCAAGTTGAATTTTAGGTCATGTGATTAACCTATTTAATATCTCATTGATGATGTATGCATTTTTTGGAAGGGCAAAGGTAAATACCATCAATCTATTTCTATTCTTTTAAATTTTTTATGTTTTGGTTTTCTTTCCACATGCCCTTCCTTTTGATGCTCCTTCCAAAACTGAAAGTCATGGAGTTTGCTTCTAAAGAGAACTTTTGGGATGGTATAACAGATGAGTCCATTGACAAGCTGGAAGTGGAGGACTTAGATGAACATGTAAGTTGGATAAAAACTTGAGACCCAGCCCCCGCTTCAAATGTTAGAGCAGGGTGGCCCAAGCCCAGCCCAGGCAAGCTGGCTGAGGTCTTGGGATCTGAGGACCTGAGTTTTCTTTTTGTCTTATATACCCTAGACTGGGTGTTAAAGACAGCAACCCAGAAACTCCAACATGCATAGACAGAAAAACCCCAAGGAAAGCCTACTCCCTCTATGTAGATGGGGCAACCTGGCAAGACAGGAAACTCCAGATGCTAACCTCTCTACTCCAGGTAGGCACCACAGCAAATAGCAGTGGTGTGTCTCTCCCATCTTTGCAGGTCTGTGACCATGACCACCCTGCAGAGAGACACAGAACCAGCCCTGGAAATTCAACAGGGTGCTCTTCCCAGCTGTTCCCAATCACCAGAGGGGACATGGGGGAGTCATCATGGTTTCAGTAAGCCTTACATCCACTGGATGTTTTCTTGTCTTTAAGACAAAATTTTTGTTATAATTTTGTAAATATGCCACATGAATGTTTTGCCTGTGGGGGGCAGCCTAGTGGCTCGAATTTCCTGCATCAGCTTCCTCTAGGGCTTGCACTCCATGCTGATTCTGAGGGAAGCATTATTATGCATCCTGTCCTCGACTGCTAAGACTTCTCAGATTGTAGGTGCTGACTACAATCCTAAAAATGAAATCTTGTGTCTCCGGAACCCAAAGTTAAGCAGATATGTTTTCCTAAATTTATAAAAGAAAAGGCAAAAAACTAAATATTTCATTGTTAAAATGTTTTTAATTGAGAAATTTTCTGGTCTCAGTTTATATTTAGCCCTAAATTCTATACTTGCCTCTATAAAGCACCATATTACTAAGATTTACTGAAATACTACAATGAAGGGAGAAAAAAATGACATAAATTTAGATTTACTGCTTTGGATTTACAAAGGCAGGAAAGTAAACTCAGGCATTTTGGAAAGATTTTTCAACTAGAGTTGAAACCTGAAGGAATTGTTTTGATTAGACACAAGTTATTCAGAAAACTTCAAGGCTCCTGCCCATTGATGTTTAGCTATATCAGGTGGCACTGAATTCTCAGGTGACAGACACATCTCCGTGTGTGTTCTGGAAGGACATGGCAGATCTGGGAGCATTCCAGAGTTTTCCTTAGGACAGGTGGGCTGAGCAGGGGAGCTCTCATCACAAGCACCGTGACATTCTAGGACTTTGCTACTAAAGGATTTTAGGCAAGAATGTGACACAATCAGACTTGTTTTTAATTTCTTTAAGTATTTTGATTCAAACTCCCTAAACTATCTAGCTTTTACATTGAGAAGCTACCATGTGCACACCATTTTAAAATATTGAAGTAGTAAAGAAGGCTATGAAATAAATGTTTCAAGCCTCTACTTCCTTACTTTAATAAAATAACTGCTGTATACTGCTATTTACGTATCCTGGAAATTTTAATGCATATATACATATAGATGTCTTTTAAAACACATGCATATCCACAAATGGAATCATGATGTACATTCTGTTCTATAACTTACTTTTCCCTTAATAACATATTTCGGAAAGCTTTGGTATTCCATTACATCTTGTACCATAATTTAACTAGCGCCCTGTCAATGGATGTCTAACTTGTTTCCAGTCTTTGTGTGTGTGTGTGTGTGTGTGTGTGTATCTGTGTGTACATATAAATATATATATATTCAATGCAATGAATTGTACATATATTATTACATACAAATGCAAGTGTATGTAAAGAATAAATTTCTAGCAGTTGATGCTGGAACCAGAACTATCTGCATCTTTAACTCAAAAAGCATTGACAAATTTCCCCACCAGCAAGTTGTACCATTTTCCTATTCCCACCTAGAGGGCATGAGAAGGCCTCCTTCATCATATCCTCGACCACCAAGGGACATAACTCTGGCCCGTCTGATAGGGTGAAAATGGCATCTCATTGTTGGTTTTTGCATCTCCTCCGTTAAGAAAGGTGCTGGGCATTTTCACAATTATGGGACATTTGTGTCTCTCTGTGAGTGGCCAGTTGGTGTTGTCTTCTCTTCTACCAAGTTGCTTATTTCTCTTTCTTTCTGATTTGTGAGGGCTTTTAATATATGAAAGAACTTAATTATTTTTCTGACATACATGTAAATTTGTTTCCAGTTTGTATTTTGTTTTCCAACCTTCTTCTTGGTATTGTCCATGACAGGGTCATTTTTTATGTGCAGGTAGTCGCATGTATCAATATTTTCTTTTCTGATCACTAAGTATTGTTTCATGTGTAGAGAGGTCTTTTCACTCCTCAAAATAATTTTTATAATTAATTTATGCGTTCCTCTAGCTATCTAAGGGATCTCTTTAAAACTATGTGGAATTTATTTGGGGGAAACAATATGGCATAGGAGATCTAGCCAAAGACCCCAACAATACTGAGTCCTTTCTCCACGGACAGGGTCAAATTTCCTTTTTTAAAGGTCACTCTGGTAGCTTTGTGGATGATGAATTGGAGGGGAGAGGCTGAGGGCAGGAAGATTAGTAATATGTAGCAGTACAGATGAACACATGGGAAAGCCTGGCAGCTCAGGGCAGTGCCCAGCACAGCTGCCATGACATGGTACGGATTTCTACACTATAGGCTGGAAAGCTGAAGAGGAGAAGAAGGGTACATTTGTAGGGTAAGATAGAAAATTCTATTTGGTACACACTGAGTGTTAACTTCCTATAAGATATCCAGATAAAGTTCAATTGAAAACCAGAAATACACAATCTAGGTCCTGGGAGAAAGGTCTTGGCTAAAGATTTTTATTTGGAATCTGTATTCATTTGCTAAGGCCTATTGTTAACAAAGTGCCACCTTTGAGTGACTTGAACAACAAAATTTACTATCTCATAGTTCTGGAGACTCGAAATCTGAAATCAAGATGTCAGCAGAGTTCGTTCCTTGTGAGGGCTGTGAGGGAAGGATCTGGCCCAGGTCTCTCTCTGTGACTTGTAGATGGCCATCTTCTCCTACATCTATTCACCCCATTCTCCCTCCATGCATGTCTGTATGTCCACATTTCCCCTTGCTGTAAAGACACCAGTCATACTGGATTAGAGCCCACCCTAAGGACCTCATTTCAACTTGAGTACCTCTGTGAAGAACCTATCTCCAAACGATCATATTCTAAGGTATTGAACTTCAACATACGAATTTGGGTGGCAGGGAAGTGGAGAAACACAATTCAACCATAATAGAATCCTTAGCATACAGCTGAAGCCTTAGATGGGGAGAGGATCACAAGGCATTTTTTTTTCTGACTACTGCAGGTAGACAAAACCCCCTGTCCCCCAACTCGTAAAAGCATTCCAGCATTAGCTGGTGTTTACACATGAGCCTAGGAGCTTTCTTGGTTTGCAGTTAGTGTGGAGAATAGTTTTTGGTAAGCAAGGAGGAACCCAAAAAAAAAAATGGTTGGACGGAATGATACCATATTTTCTTATCCAAATGCCATAGACGGAAAGAGGACCCCTACGATTAGGATGTAAAGACTAACATGTAAAGTCACTTACGAAAACTAGTCGTGGTAGACATTGTGAAACTCTAGACACAGCAGTGCTACTCCAGAGTCCCAGTGAAAAAGTATGTCCCAGGGCTGAGGAGTCCTTTCCCCCGGTCTCTGTGCCACTCTCTTCCCCAAGGATTGAATGCTTAGGGTGCTGTGGCAGCACGTGTGGCACAGACACTGCATTCCCAGGATAGGCAGTGATGCAGCTTGGCAAAGTAGCACATCTGCAAGCAACATGGTAGGTGATAGATACAGACAAGTGGGTCAGAGCAGGAGGAGAAGAATGGAGTGAATGCCACATGGAACCTGCAGCTGCAATGGGGCGAATGCCACGCGGAACCTGTGGCTGCAGTGGGGCGAATGCCACACAGAATCTGCAGCTGCAAGACTTGTTTAAGTAAACTTCTGAGGCACATTTTGAGAGACTACCAGAAACCAGAGGGGTAAAAACTGGGGAGAGGAAGCTAAAGCACTCCTATTTGGAGGGGGTCTATCAACCTATAGTTCAGTTATTCTGACAACTTGATTCATTGGCTATTTTTAATTTACTATCACATGCTTGATTTGTTTTTTTTTCTTATAGAGGCAGGGTCTCACTATGTTGCCCAGGCTGGTCTCGAACTCCTGGGCTCAAGTGATCCACTCGCCTCAGCCTCCCAAAGTGCTGGGATTACAGGTGTGAGCCACCATGCCAGCCTTCATTTTTTATTTCAATGACATACTTATGCATCACAAACCTTGCAGCGAAAATGATTTTGACTCCAAGAACCAAATATTAACCCAGGAGAAGTCTCTGGACTTGGGAGTCCTCATCACTGAGGTGCCAAATACACCTACCACGATGATGGGGATGGTTCCACTCTGTAGGCTAGGCAAGGAAATGGAGTAAACCCCATAAGATGTCACAGATGCTGGCTTCATAGAGTGGCGTGGCACAGTCTAGAGTACAACCCACCCAGGTGGTTGGCCATCCAGCAGACCACAACAGACACTCTATTTTCTGAAGAACAGAACATAAAATGCAAACCAAATGGGGATAGATCACTGGCCTAGGTGAACAGAAAGTCACTTCATCCCAAAGGAGGGATTGTCAACAATGAGGAATTTAGAGGCAGGAATATGGGCAGCAAAGGTCTTCACCCCAACCTGTCCTGAAGCACTGACTCAAGAAATAGAGAGAGACAGGGCTCAGAGGCTAAGAATCAGGCAAGCCGGACCTAAAGCACCCCAGCTTTCCCCCAGCCTAGAAACACTGGCCAGCCATAAGCCATATCCTTGTATCTGTCCCAGATCATGTGCAACTTCGGATATGTTGGTCTTTCGCTTGCTGTAGGAAGCTAGTGAGTTAATGGTATATTCTCCATGATCACACATTGAACAACAGCAATCTCAGCCTGTTGGTGAGCAAAGAATAGGCAACATGACCAATTCCTGGCTGTCCTCTCTAAGACGCCTGCTTCACTTTCCATCAAAAGAGATCCAAAACAGAAACTCTGGTGAGGACCCACCTATGGGTCGATCCTGGTCAGCAGCACAGACATGGGAAAGAATGATCAAACTGGCCAAATAAAAAGGCAGCTTGTGGACAAGTGCTGTGGCACACACCTGTAGTCCCAGCACTTTGGGAGACTGAGGCAGGCAGATCACTTGAGGCCAGGAGTTCAAGACCAGCCTGGCCAACATGGTGAAATCCCATCTCTACTAAAGATACAAAAATTAGCTGGGCATGGTGGCACATGCCTGTGATCCCAGCTACTCAGGAGGCTGAGGCATGAGAATCACTTGAACCCAGGAGGCAGAGGTTGCAGTGAGCCTAGATTGTGCCACTGCACTCCAGCCTGGGAGACAGACTGAAACTCCATCTTTCAAAAAAAAAAAAAAAAAAAGGGCAGCTTGTAATGTCATTACTTTGGAAGAATCTTTAAAAGCAGAACTGCCTAATGCAATGATGCACAAGGTGCTATGCTACTTTTCTGAAGACTCATCCTTCACGTTGAATAAATAAATCACCACTGGGAGCTTGGCCATTTGTAGAATGCAGAAAACCTGTTATGCTCTTAAAGCATGGAAGCATTTTTACATTCCATAGCCATCTCCACATTTGGAAAAAGAAGATAATTGTATGTTCTCCAAAGATTTTTTGGCATACTGATGTTTAAAAATTTTTTAAGGAAATTGAGGAACGAGAAGAGGGTATGATGATAATGGAAATACTCTTTAAAAGAATTATTGCTAACCATCCTATGGGTCCCGTTTTCTTTTTCCTTTTTTTTTTTTTTTTTATCTTCAACTTTTAAATTCAGGGTGCAGGATGTGCAAGTTTGTTACATAGGTAAACGTGTGCCATGGTGGTTTGCTGCACAGATCAGCCCATCACCTAGGTATTAAGCCCAGCAGCCATTAGCTATCCTTTCCGTTGCTCTCCCTCCCCCTTCTCCTGGTTCCCATTTTTGTGTTTTTAGAATAATATGTTGAAGTGTCACACAGTACCTTTGGGAGTCAGAAAAGTGATTAACTAATAAATCATTAATTTCCATTTTCTGAATATTTCATTCTTTGATCTTTTGTAGTTTTGAACAGCTCCTATCAGACAGTATTTAAAACAATAATCAAAGAAATGGCTGCTCGCAATGAACTGGAAGAGGATTTTGACATTCCCCTAACTAGGCTACTGGAAAGTGAAAACAGATGGAAGCTGTTAATTATGTAAGTAACTGGTAAGGCCAAGTGATTGGTCAGTGGATTTGGGTATGCCAGAGGTGGCAGCAGGGAAAGTGTAAATTGAGCCATCAACAAAAAGAGCAAAGTCAGGACCAGACAGGTTCCCTGAGTCAAGGACCAGGAACAGGTCAACCACAGGGAAAGGGTAAGATCCAGGGGTCAGATGTGCAGAATGATCCAGCTGCTAGACCAAAATCAAACTCAAGAGCAAGGACATTGCAAGCATGGGAGGTACAGGATAAGATCAAGGCAGATGGTAACAGAGGCTGGAAATTCAGGGCAAGAAAAGGCTTGCAGGGACCATGAACTTGTACAAAAGTCTAGGGAGCAAAGTGTGGACCCCTGGCACTTAAGGAGAAGACACTGGGGAGTCAAGACCTGGGGCAACTGCCCACCAAATTCCCTGGCTTCACACTAGGTGAGCTAATGCTTTTCCATGCATCTTGAAGGAGGGAGAGCCTTGAGCTTCACTAACCTGGGGTTACGACCAGGGCCCCTGTAAGGTTATTGTAGACCTGTGTCACTGGCACCAGGTCTTTCTAGCTGGCAAGGCCCCAGGTCACAAAATGTTCCAGCCATTTGTACACTGTATTAGTTCATTTTCATGCTGCTGATAAAGACCCAAGATTGGGCAATTTACAAAAGAAAGATATTTAATGGACTTACAGTTTCATGTGACTGAGGAGGCCTCACAATCATGGCAGAAGGTGAAAGGCACATCTTACACAGTGGCAGACAAGTGAAGACAGCT
Source organism: Rhinopithecus bieti (assembly GCF_001698545.2). Classification (NCBI taxonomy): domain Eukaryota; kingdom Metazoa; phylum Chordata; class Mammalia; order Primates; family Cercopithecidae; genus Rhinopithecus; species Rhinopithecus bieti. Next base: position 788,674 of record NW_016805057.1, read on the forward strand.
TTTTCAGGGAAACTGCCCCTTATGATAACCATCAGATCTCATGAGACTTACTCACTATTACGAGAACAGAATGGGAAAGGCCCTTCCCCATGATTCAATTACCTCCCACTGGGTCCCTCTCACAACACGTGGGAATTCAAGATGAGATTTGGGTGGGAACACAGCCAAACCATATCATCCCACCACCAGCCCCTCTCAATCTCATATCCTCACATTTCAAAAACCAATCATGCATTCCCAACTGTCCCCCAAAGTCTTAACTCATTTCAGCATTAACTCAAAAGTTTACAGTCCAAAGTCTCATCTGAGACAAGGCAAGTCCCTTCTGCCTATGACCCTGAAAAATCGAAAGCAAGTTAATTACTTCCTAGATACAATGGGGGTACAGACATTGGATAAATACAGCTGTTCCAACTGGGAGAAACTGGCCAAAATGAAGGGGCTACAGGCCCCATGCAAGTCCAAAATCCAATAGGGCAGTCATTAAACGTTAAAGTTCCAAAATAATCTCCTTTAGCTCTGTGTCTTACATCCAGGTCACACTAATGCAAGAGGTGGGTTCCCATGGTCTTGGGCAGCTCTGCCCCTGTGATTTTGCAGGGTATAGCCTCCCTCCCAGCTGCTTTTATGGGCTGGCATTGAGTGTCGGAGGCTTTTCCAAATGCACAGTGCAAGCTGTCAGTGGTGCTCCACTAGGTGGTGCCCCGCACTGTGTGTGGAGGATCTGACCCCACATTTCCCATCTGCACTGCACTAGCAGAGATTCTCCATAAGGACCCCACCCCTACAGCAAACTTTTGCCTAGGCATCCAGACGTTTCCATACATCCTCTGAAATCTAGGCAGAGGTTCCCAAACCCCAATTCTTGACTTCTGTGCACTCACAGGCTCAACATCATGTGGTAGGTGCCCAGGCTTGGGGTTTGCACCCTCTGAAGCCATGGCCCAAGCTCTATGTTGACCCCTTTCAGCCATGGCTGGAGCAGCTGGTATGCAAGGCACCAAGTCCCTAGGCTGCACACAACACGGGGACCCTGGGCCTGGCCCATGAAACCATTTTTTCCCCCTAGACCTTCAGGCCTGTGATAGGAGGGGCTGCTGTGAAGACCTCTGACACCCTGGAGACATTTTCCCCATTGTCTTGGGGATTAACATTCAGCTCCTCGTTACTTATGCAAATTTCTGCAGCTGGCTTGAATTTCTTCTCAGAAAATAGAAGTTTCTTTTCTATTGCATTGTCAGGCTGCAAATTTTCTGAACTTTTATGCTCTGCTTCCCTTAGTAAACTGAATGCCTTTAAAGCACCCAAGTCACCTCTTGAATGCTTTGCTTCTTAGAAATTTCTTCCACCAGCTACCCTAAATCATCCCCCTCAAGTTCAAAGTTTCACAGATCTCTAGGGCACGGGCAAAACGCTGCCAGTCTCCTTGCTAAAACATAAAAGGGTCACCTTTGCTCCAGTTCCCAACAAGTTCCTCGTTTCCATCTGAGACCACCTCAGCCTGGAATTTTTTGTCAGCATTTTGGGCAAAGTCATTTGACAAGTCTCTAGGAAGTTCCAAACTTTCCCACATTTTCCTGTCTTCTTCTGAGGCCTCCAAACTGTTCCAACTCCTGCCTGTTACCTAGTTCCAAAGTCACATCCACATTTTCAGGTATCTTTGAGCAGCACCCCACTCTACTGGTACCAATTTACTGTATTAATCTGTTTTCACACTGCTGATAAAGACATGCCCAAGACTGGGTAATTTACAAAAGAAAGAGATTTAATGGACTTACAGTTCCACATGGCTGGGGAGGGCTCAGAATCATGGTGGAAGGTGAAAAGCACATCTCACATGGTGGCAGACAAGAGAAGAGAGCTTGTACAGGGAAATTCAATAACAGTCAGATCTCATAAGACTTTTTCACTATCACAAGAACAGCATAGAAAAGATGCCCCCATGGTTCAGTTACCTCTCACTGGGTTCCTTTCACCACACATGGGAATTCAAGATAAGATTTGGGTGGGGACACAGCCAAACTATATCATACATACACCCAGTCTGTGGTGCAGGCATGCTCTCAGCATGGAAGCCTGCTCTTTCCTTTATCCACTGTCAGAAACCTGGAGAGCCAGGTATGTGTTTGTGCCCCCATGGGTCTGTTGCAGACTGTTCAGCAGTGGCACCAGGGACAGGCTGTGTGAAACAAGGTGCCCTACCTAATCACGTGGGCAAGTTCAGGTGTTCACAAAAGTCAGGAAGAGATTGACTGCCAGCAGCTTCCAGTAGAGGCATGGGGCAAGAGATCCCCAAGGCTTCTCTGGGAAATGGGAAGGCAAAAACACAAAGAACTCCCAAGCTTTTGGATCAGCAAAACCAAACACCAAATAATATCTCTACACATTATCCCACTGCCTCTGTGCCATTTCCTCCCTCTCTTCCCATTTACACCTGTATCAAAGGCTGATTCTAACCTGATTGCATTCAACAGATATTTCATGTGCACCTACTATGTGCTAATCTAGGCCCTAGGGATACAGTAGAGTATACCCCAGTCTCTGGTATTAAAAAGCCAGCTGATGGGGATTCTACTCGTTTGGAAAGGTGGGCAAAAAAACAAGAGAGGAACAGCCAGTCTTCCCAAAAGGGCTTTGGGTGCCTCTGGCTAGATCCCCTCACTGGAGTTTAACTCTTATCTGTGTTTGGAATCTTGTTCTGAGCCTAAAGGATAGGCCCCCACTCCACCCATTTCTTGGTCCTTATTTTTTCACAGATGCTAATGGGCTAGGTAACTGCTTCAATTCCATTAAAAGTCCTTGCATTATAAATGAATAACATTTGGTACAAATGGGCCATGGACTCATTCTCAAATTTCCCTATTGCTTCTAGGGTATGAATAAGGGAACCATTGCTCTGTGCTAAGTAACCGTGCAGCCCTTTCCAGCAAAGGATGTTTGCTTCCTGGAGTTACTCTGGGCTAAATTAGTATGCCCTCTTCAAGGAAACTGATCTAAGGATTTAAAATCTGCAATGGCAAAGGCCTCCTTTTCAGATCCAATTAAGCCTGGGAGGCTCAGTCCTTCTGGCACATTCCCTTTCAAAGGGACTCTGATCTAAGAACTAGAAAACACAGCTGCCCTGGAGAGCACCCTTATTTGGAAGGAAAACAGTCCACGCCACTGAAATGCCAGGATGACTCACTCTGTGTGTTGACATGAGAGGGAGAAAAGGGCTTGATCACATTGAAGAGCTGTGACTTGTGTGGCTTTCATGATAAGTCCTTTTGAGTAAGGCTATTTGAAAGTGTCCTACTGAATGCAAAGGGGTTTCAGGTGGTTCTGGGTTTCACTGGAATATAGACAAGCTGCAGAAAATCAAATCCAGCTGTGTGAGTTAACTCATAGGGCCATACTTGCATTTGGACCTCCCTGCCCTGTCAGCGGCCCCCAAGGTTCCCCTCGTTGAATTTGTTTCGAAGGGTTCAGGGTTCAGCTGCATGCTCTGGGTGTGGGTCAGACCACAAGGGAAGCACTAAATGGATATCAGGCACCATCCCTTTGCTCCTGGGCATTGACTCGAAGAAAACTGGCTTAGAAAGCAAAGCCATTGGCCCCATTTCCACCTGTGCAAGAGACTCTACAGACTTCAGTACTGTTTGCACTGTGTGTGATGGCATGTATGTGTGAATTTAGTCTTGGCTTTTAAAGATGATGCACTTTACTTTTAGGTTGAAGAAAAATTACGAAAAGTTCAAGGAAACAATCTTATGGATTAAGAGGAGACGTGAAGGTAGGCACCACTCCACCATTTTCTACCAGGTGCTGGCTCTCCTGTCTGCATCCCACCACCTCTCCCTTTCTGCTGTACTGTAAAGAAGGTGGATAGGGCTCATTCACTCACTTCAGTGCCCACAGGGCTAATGTAGTCCTGGCTGCCAGGGATGAAATACTGAGCATGACAGACAGAGTCTAGGGCCCCAGTGAGTTTCTCTCTTGGTGGCAAGGGCAGATGGGGGGATCTGAACACAGAGCGAGTCACCTTGGCATTTCAGTGGTGTGGACTGTCTTACTTCCCAAAAAGGATGCTCTCCAGGGCAGCTGTGTTTTCTGGTTCTCAGATCAGAGCTCCTTTGAAAGAGAATGCTCCAGAAAGAGTGAGCTTCTCAGGCTTCATTGGTCTATTCTTGAAAGGATAGACAAGAAAGTAGGGAATTACCATATAGAATGGTTAGGCCCTATGATGGGAAGGGGACACTGTGGGACCACACAGTAAGGGATCTAACACATATTTGGGGGAGTGGGGTACTCCAGGAAAGGAATATTAGTGCAAAAATTGGAAAACGAATAGCTCCTTTACCAAGAGACTAAAGGCATTTGGTGTCCAGTTATTAAGATTTGCAAATCATGCAAGTTATCAGCTTCATGGATCTAATCATGGAAGGCTTCAGTGAAGGGACTAAGCTATCTTCATTCAAAACTACAACATGCTACACCTTCCAGGTGACTGGACCCAATTAACATGAAAATGACAGCCATATTCATAGGAGACATAGCTAATCATGGTACTTTTTCTTGCTGAGCCTTGTCTCAGCCTGATTCCCTCTCAATAGAGTACTTTTACCCCCAGTACCAATTTATGCCCCTGACCTAACTCTTAAGGAATAGCTGCTCCGGGCCCTGCCTGCCTCTCCTGAATCCTGTGTCACCACTAACCCATCCCCACTCCAGCTTCCAACCAGACAGTGTTTATGCTGGGATTCCTCCGTTGCAGCCTATAGATTTACCTTCCACTGGAGGTAGAAATCTTCTCAGCTTCAAAGCCCGGTTAAGATCCCTCCCATGAGCTCTCATGGAAGCCTGTGTTGACCTCAATGGTGGGACACACGGCACTCTCCTAACTGACCTCCCCGTTAAGTAGTAAGCTGGGGCTCCTCACTCCCACCAAGAACATGTTGGCTGATAACACAGCTAGAAACCCCTCACCACAGCTCCAACCACTCAGCTCCCACTGTTGTGTTAAGTGCTTATCAAAAGACACTAGGTTTGTTTTTCAGTTATTTTTACTAGTTTAGTTCCAAAATTCAATTGTCATAAAATGGACAAAATGAATATAAAAGAAACTTGTTGCTAAGAAATGAAAACTAAGTTGAATGCTTTAAAAAACAAAACTCAGCCAGGTGTGGTGCCTCATGCCAATAATCCCAACACTTTGGGCAGCTGAGACAGGATAATCCTTTGAGGCCAGGAGTTTGAGACCAGCCTGGCCAACATGGCAAAACCTTGTCTCTACATTAGCCAGGTGTGGTGGCACACACCTGTAATCCCAGCTGAGGCACAAGAATTGCTTGAACCCAGGAGGCAGAGGTTGCAGTGAGCCAAGATCTTGCCACTGCACTCCAGCCTGGGCAACAGAGCAACATTCTGTCTCAGTCAATCAGTCAATTAATTATTGGTGTGATTTGAGCAAAAATGATCCCAGAGCCCATTCATCAGACCTGTACTTTGTCTTACCTTTGAAATGACATGTTAATATACACTTCTGTTTTACCTTTTGTTGATGACTCCCTGACTTTCACCTGTTTTTTCAATTAGCAGCCACACCATTCGCTGGGTGAGTGCTCCTCTCATTATGATGTAGTTGGCATATGACTGCGTCACCCACTCACACCCCCACATCTGTACAGGTTGACTGTCACTGCCATATCAGGCATCCAGCACTGGGCTGACATGCACTAGGCACTTGATAAGTACATGTTGAATGAATGTGTGACCAAACAGAGTGAGCTGGAATGTCAGCCCCAACATTTCTCTCTTCAAAGGCCTTAATCTTCCCACTACCCGACAGCCTTCCTTACTGGGGAAAAATAGCAGATCTCCCAAACCCTCCAACTCCCTTTGGCACCTTGAGAAAGACAGATCTAAGTTTCCTTTCTCTTTCCCACCAAAATCTTATTCGATGCAATCATTGAATTGAATGGCAGCTCAAAAGGTAACAGAGATGACCACTTTCACATTTCATTTAATGACCGAACCAACACCTGAGAAGCATGAGACAAAAGAAGTCCAAAAGCCTCAACGTGTTGTTCGTCGTAGGAAGAAATTAGAACGAGATAAGGGATGGATACAGAAGAAGACAGTGGTAAGAGGGGCAGTACATTGCTGTTTTTCACTTTGCACAGGATGTTTTTGGCTCCGGTGAGGTGTGCACACACCATCAGAGAGTTGTAAGGAACAACACACAATGTAAACACAAAAATGCATCCAAAATATCAGAAGTACACCTGAGTATGTGGGTTGTTGGCAGACTGACTAGGATTTTTACTAGGATTTATTGAGAGTCTTCTGCCTGCAGGGTCTGTATTAGGCAATTGAATGGATTTGAGGGTAGAATAAAGGAAATGTATATTATATAGGCCCCAGCCAGACACTGTGGCATACATCTGTAGTCCCAGCTGCTTAGGAGGGTGAGAAGGGGGATCACTTGAGCCCAGGAGTTTGAGGCTGCAGTGTGCTATGATCACACCTGTAAATAGCCACTGTACCCTAGTAGCCTAGGCAACATAGCAAGACCCTGCCTCTAAAAGAAAAGATATATATAGATCCATCCCCCTAACAAATTAGAATCCATATCAAAAATCAGTCACACAGTGAATGGATAAATCAGCTGTGGTACATTCATACAATTAAATATTATTCAGCACTAAAAAGAAATGAGCTATTAAGCCATGAAAAGACATGGAGGAAACTTAAACACATTTTACCAAGTGAAAGAAACCAATCTGAAAAGGTTACATATTATGATACCTACTATATGACATTCTGGAAAAGACAAAGCTATGGAGACAGTAAAAAGATCAGCGGTTGCTAGGGGATGGGGGCAAGAAAGGATGAAAAGGTGAAACTCGGGAGTTTTAGGGCAGTTAAACTCTTCCGTATGATTCCACAATGTTGGATACATGTCATTGTACATTTGTCCAAATCCACAGAATGTGCAACATCAAGAGAGAACCCTAGTGTAAACTCTGGGCTGTGGGTGATAATGGTGTGTCAGTGTAGGTTCACCAATTATAACAAATGTACCACTCTCTGGTGGGGGTGGTGTTGATGGTTGGGGAGGCTGTGCATATATGGGAAACTGTACTTTCCACTCAATTTTTCCAGGACCTGCTCTAAAAAATGAAGCCTATAAAAAAATTTATCACATGGTAGTATTTATAAAGACTGATACTATTATACAAAGATCTGAGTGAAAACTAGTCTCAAAATATTAGAGTCATTCCTTCCATGCAAATGAACACCAAAAGCGAGCAGGAGTAGCTATTCTTATGTCAGACAAAACAAACTTTAAAGCAATAGCAGTTTAGAAAGACAAAGAGGGAGATTATATAATGATAAAAGGCCTTGTCCAACAGGAAAATATCACAATCCTAAATATATATGCAGCTAACATTGGAGCTCCCAAATGTATCAAACAATTACTACTGGACCTAAGAAATGAGATAGACACCAACACAATAATAGTGGGGGCTTCAGTACTCCACTGACAGCACTAGACAGGTCATCAAGACAAAAAGCCAACAAAGAAACAATGGATTTAAACTATACCTTGGAACAAATGGACTTAACAGATATTTACAGAACATTCTACCCAACAACTGCGGAATACACTTTCTATTCATCAGTGCATCGAACTTTCTCCAAGATAGACCATGTGATAGGCCACAAAACAAGTCTCAATAAATTTAAGAAAAATGAAATTATATAAGCACTCTCTCAGACCACAGTGGAATAAAACTGGAAATCAACTCCAAAAGGAATACTCAAAACCATGCAAATACATGGAAATTAAATAACCTGCTCCTGAATGATTATTGGGTCAACAATGAAATCATGATGGAAATTTAAAAATTTTTAGAACTGAATGACAATAGTGACACAACCTATCAAAACCTCTGGGATACAGCAAAGGCGGCTAAGAGGAAAGTTAGTAGCCCTAAATGCCTACATCAAAAAGTCTGAAAGAGCACAAATAGACAATCTAAGGTCACACCTCAAGGAACTAGAGAAGCAAGAACAAACCAAACTCAAACCAAGCAGAAGAAAAGAAATAACCAAGATCAGAGCAGAACTGAATGAAATTGAAACAAACAAACAAAAAAAGAAAAAGAAAAAAGAAAAATGAAACAAAAAGTTGGTTCTTTGAAAAGATAAATAAAATTGATAGACCATCAGCAAGATTAATCAAGAAAAGAAGAGAGAAAATCCAAATAAATTCAATTAGAAACAAAAGGGGAGATATTGCAACTGACACCACAGAAATACAGATCATTCAAGGCTACTATGAACACCTTTACATGCATAAACTAGAAGACCTAGAGGAGACAGACAAATTCCTGGAAATATACAATCCTCCTAGCTCAAATCAAGAAGAATTAGATACCCTGAAGAGACCAATAATGAGCAGTGAAATTGAAATGATAATTTTTAAAATTACCAACAAAAAAAATTCTACCAGACATTCAAAGAAGAATTGGTACCAATCCTACTGATACTATTCCACAGGGAGAAAAAGAGGGAATCCTCCCTTAATCATTCTGTGAAGCCAGTGTCGCCCTAATACCAAAACCAGGAAAGGACACACCAAAAAAAGAAAACCACAGACCAATATCCCTGGTGAACATAGATGTAAAAATCCTTAACAAAATACTAACTAACCAAATCCAACAACGTATCAAAAAGATAATCCACCATGATCAAGTGGGTTTCATACCAGGGATGCAGGAATGGTTTACCATACCCACATCAATAAATGTGATTCACAACATAAATGAATTAAAAACAAAAATCACATGGTCATCTCAATAGACACAGAAAAAGCATTCAACAAAATCCGGAATCCCTTTATAATTAAAACTCTCAGGAAAATCGGCATACCAGGGACATACCTCAATATGATAAAAGCCATCTATGACAAACCCACAGCCAACATAAAACTGAATGGGGAAAAGTTGAAAGCATTCCCTCTGAGAACTGGAACAAGACAAGGATGCCCACTCTCACCACTTCTCTTCAACATAGTACTGGAAGGCCTAGCCAAAGCAATCAGGCAAGAGAAAGAAAGGGCACCCAAATTGGTAAAGAGGAAGTCAAACTGTCACTGTTTGCTGATGATACGATTGTATGCCTAGAAAACCCTAAAGACTCCTCCAGAAAGCTCCTAGAACTGATCAAATCATTCAGCAAAGTTTCCAGATACGAAACTAATGTACACAAATCAGTAGCTCTCCTCTACACCAACAGTGACCAAGCTGAAAATCAAATCAAGATCTCAACTCTTTTTACAATAGCTGCAAAAAATAAAATAAAAATACATAGGAATATACCTGACCAAGGAGGTAAAATATCTCTACAAGGAAAACTACAAAACACTGCAGAAAGAAATCATAGACAACACAAACAACTAGAAACACATTCCATGCACAGAGATGGGTAAAATCAATATTGTGAAAATGACCATACTGCCAAAAGCAATCTACAAATTCAATGCAATTCCCATCAAAATACCACCATCATTCTTCACAGAACTAGAAAAAAAATCTTTAAATTCCATTGACCAGAATGGGTCCCATGACCCTGGCTAGCTGCAAGAGAGCTGGGAAATGGAACAGCTTGCACTAAGAGGAAAAGCAATAGGACAGCTTTACATCGTGAGTGTGGCCCCAACTGTGGCAAAAGTGGAAGAGAGTAGGAAACCAATACGGTTAACCAAGGTATGGACATTTCTGGCCTCCAGACAAGGAATGAGAAGTTTGGTATTCCTTCAACTCTTGGGCCTGCACTGAGAAGGGAAGTCTGTGGGACCAGTCAGAACTCCTATGGACAGGAGAAGGGGACTCTCTAGGTTGTAGCAGACAATGGTAAGGGTGTTGGAAGCCCTCATATAAAGGCTTCAGCTTTCTCCTATCCCTGGCCTCACGTCTTCTAATAGATAAAAGAAACCTTACTTGGCTTATTGTTCCAATTAGGCTATATAACTCCATGTTCTTCCACACTCCAGGCCCTACCCTGCCTCAGACCTTTGCCAGTTCTGGCACCATCTACCCTCCATGGCACCCCCTCCCCACTAACATCTAAAATGTCCTCCCTGCAGCCAAGAGGAAGATTCTCACCAAGATCTCTAAGCAGAGGATCCTTTCTCACCTACTCATGGTAGGCTGCACCAAGCACCCATGGCAGGGAGTGGCACATTTGGTTTTGTTTGTTTGTTTGTTTTACAAACAGGCAATAAATCCCAAGCTGTTTACTGAGTGCAGCACCTTCTGTGTGTGCTGGTGTGCAAGCCAAATCCAACCACTCCAGTCCAGGACCCAGGGCCTCACAGCAACTATGGCAAGCTCGCTGAACAGCTCTGGCACAGCTCGGGGTCCCGCCTGCAGGACTGCAGGAAAGGCCAGAGACGTAGTCTCCTCACTCTGCACTTTAAGCTTTTGCATCCTATTGTCTTCAAGCAAATGCTGATGAGCTTCAGATGCTTAGACATGCCGTTTGTTATATATTTCCCAGTGAGAGAACATGTGCCAACTCCAGCTCTGTGTAAGAGATTTTGCTTTGTCCATGGGATTCTTATCATCAGAAAAATTTCATTACATGACAAGTGAATTCGACAAACAGAAAGCATCTCAAGAAATTCTGGCTTTTGGGTGGCTTTTGAAAATAAGACCTAAGTGACAAATACCCGCTACCCATGAAAAGTATCTGGACATTTCCAACAGGTCACCAGGCAAACCAACTGTGGGTATAATACAAAGCACTTTTTAAACCAAGTCTCCATCAACGGATGGATGAAAAAGGAAAATGTGGTCTATATACCAAATGGAATACTATTCAGCCTTTAAAAAGAGGAAAATCCTGTCATTTGTGAAAACATGGATGAACCTGGAAGGGATTATGCTAAGAGAAATAAGCCAGGCACAGAAAGTCAAATACTTTATGACTCACTTATGTGTGGAACCTAAAAACATCAAACTCATAGAAACAGAGTGACCAGGAGCTGAGGAGTAGGGAAATAGGGAAGTGTTGATCAAAGGATACAAAATTTCCACTAGACAGGAGGAATAAGTTTAAGAGGTCTATTGTACATCACGGGGACTAAAGCTAATATTATATATTGATATATATTATATATTATATGATATATAGATTATATATAGATTATATATCATATATTATATATTGATATATTATATAGATATTATTGATATTATATATAATATCTATCAATATATTGCATACCTGAAAATTGCTAAGAGAGTAGATTTTAAGTTTTCTCACCATAACAAGACATATGTGAGGTAATGCATATGTCAAAGCATCATATTGTACAACATAAATATATACAATTTTTATTATCAATTAAAGAAAGAAAAAACTTTTAAAGGGGGTTTTTTTTAGGTTTAAAGAAAAAAGCAGTGCTTTGTGGACTAAATGTCCCAGGTGACTGGGAGCTTAATGGTTAGAAGCAGCATCAGGGATAAATCTGAATCTTGGGGGTCAGATTGCTGGAGCCTGGCTCTCTTCTCGCTAGATAACTTTGTGTAAGTCATTTAGCGTCTCTTAAACAGGAATAAATGATAGTGCATATTTTGTGAGGTCAGTATACTGTGGAATTAAGGTATTTAGTGCAGTGCTCTGCATAAGGAAACAGCCACTGTATGTTGGCTATATGATCATTGTCACCTTGAGGAGTGCTTCCTACCCGATGTCTAGGTGAAAACTAACAGACAGCTTTCTCTCAAACAGAACTGCATCTGTCTCTTATCACCTTAAATTTTGCATTCTGCTTAAAGCTTTCTTTGGACAAAGAATTATTCAACTTTTACAATAATAATTTGGGCCCATCCAGTGACCACAGCGCCCATCATGACCCCAATCCTCCACCCCTAGATTTAACTGGCAATGTGGTCCCCAGCTTCATACCGATGTCAGAAGGGAGAGTCAACACTTACCTAACAAATCAGGTCTCACTGGAAACATTCAAGCCAAGATTGGATAACTGCTTTTCCAGAACAGAAACTCATGTGTCAAAAACGGTGACTAATAAACATACTAAAAGAATATGGTTGCACAAATACCAGAATCTGATCAGATAAAACAGTTTAAGGAATGTCTTGCAACTACAAGAAATTCCCAGAAAACTGCTTTTTTAACTGAGTTAAAGACTTCACAACAAGAGAACTAAAACCCGAAGAGACTACCTGCTCAGAGGATTGCTTACAGAAATATTTTTAAATAATGCAAAGAATACCCATGAGATTTCAGGAATATCATTCAGCAGCCAGACAGGACTCTGTGGCCAACTGCAATGGAGAAGTCCTGATGGATGAACTTTTAATAAAAAATTTCCAATAGCTATTGCACAAGAAATGAGGACTCATCTGATGGAATCTCCTGAAAACAGTGGCCACCATGTTAAACCATCACTCATGACTGTTTGGCAAATGGAAACTACTGGAGAAACGAAATCTCTATTTCCCTGGAATATCAAAATAGAAGGCCTTGTTGTTCAATGACAATAAGAGGCAACATTTGTTGAGGCCTTAAGATTCAGTAGCTGTGTCACTTGATTAGAAAAATAAACTATTGTTTCTTCGAAAAAACTTAAAAATGGCTTGAAAAATCACTGATCTGACTTCTAGTTAGGTTAATGTGGGGTACTAGATGGTCTGCAAAGCCTTCCTGCTGCAAACACCTGGGAATTGAAATAAAACAGAAGAAGCGTCCTTTTCAGTGCAGAACAGAGAATGTAAGAAAGTAAGGAAATAGCCAATACCAGAAATACAGAGAAAACTACAAAACCAGAAGAGTATGTGAGCCAGATGTGTGTGCTGAGGAAGCAGGGGAACAATGGGTCTTGACAATCCACCAGCATGGGGACAGGGGACAATTAGAGGACACACACCCTTTCCAAGCACAAGCAAAACATCTCGTAATTGCTCACATGCTAGGTCACAAAACAAATCTCAGCAAACACAAAAGAATGGATACTGTATAGGCTATGTTCTCTTGCCCCAGTGCATTTTAATGAATAATAGTAATAACACAACCAAAAGTCCTTTATACATTGGCAAATTTAAGAACACCCTTGTAAATAACTTGTGTGTCAAATCTGAAAATATTTAGAATAGAGTAAAATGAAAGGTAAATAACTACATTCATGGGAAACAGCTAAACAGTAAATTGAGGGGAATGTTACAGCTTTTTTCTAAGTCTGTTTTGTGCTGCTATAACAGGGAACCACAGACTGGGTAGTTTACAACGAACAAAATTTTATTGGTTCTGAAGGCTGGAAAGTCCAAGATGGAGGGGTCACATGTAGCAAGGGGGTTCTTGTTTCATCATCCCATGGGGGAAAGGCAAAATGACGGCAAGAGAGAGAATGAGAGCAAGAGATCAAACTCGTAGCCTCAAGCCCTTTTATAACTGATATTAATCTACTGACGAGGTTAGAGCCCCCATGACCTAAATACCTCCCATTAGGCCGCATCTCCCACCACTATTACACTGGGGGTTCAATCTCCAACACATGTTTTTGGGGGGACACATTCAAACCATAACAGCTTTAAACACATATTTTAAAAATCTACAGCCATATTCCCCTGAATGGTTTCAATCTTGTCTAATCTCAGAAGTTAAGCAGAGTTGAGCCTGGTTACTACTTGGATGGAAGACTATCTGGGAATACTAGGTGTCAGGGGCTTTCTTTTAAATGCTTTCTCTTATAAAGGAGGAGGAGGAGGATGTGCAGGAGGAGTAAGAGAAAGATCTTGAAGAAGAAGAAAGACAAAAACAGAAGAGTTTGGCATTCAATTCCAGGAATTAGAAAAATAAAATAGAATAACATAGAAACCCCACAGAAAGTAGAGGATATAAATGATAATGATATGAGCAGAAATCGATAAAATAGAAAACAAAGAAATAATAGAATAAACAAACCAAAACTTTGTCCTTTGAAAAGATTAAAATAGGCAAACTTTCTGACAAGATTGATTCAGAAGGTATAAATAATAGAGAGAATGAAAACAGGGACATAACTACAGAGACAGCAGAGATTTCTTTAGAACAGTATAAACTTAAATTTTTTATGACAATAAATTTGAATGTTTATGTAAAATGAACAATTTTCTAGAAAAGCAGTTTGCAAAAATGGATTGAAGAAGAAATTAAAAACTTGAGTATACCAATGTCATGGGTTGAACTGTGTTCCCTCGAAAGAGCCATGTCAGAGTTCTAACCCCCAGTGCTTCAGAATGTGACCTTATCTGGAAACAGTCTTTGCAGATGTAATTAGTGAAGATGAGGTCTTCTTGAAGTAGGGTGTGCCCCTAATCCAATATGGCGCCCTCTTAAGATGATGGCCATGTGAAGATACAGAGAGCACCACATGAAGATAGAGGCGGAGACCGGGGTGATGCATCACAAGCCAGGGAACGTCAAGGATCTCTGTCTAGCATCAAAAGCCAAGAGAAAAGCATGGAAGAGATTCTTCCTCAAAGCCTCTAGAAGGAACCAACCCTGGGGACCCTTTGATTTCAGACTTCCAGCCGCCACAACAGTGAGATTAAATTTCTGTCATTTTAAGCTACCCAGTTTGTGAGACTTTGTCCCAGCATCCCTGGGAAACTAATACAATCAGTAACCATTGGGGTGATTGAAATGACAGTTTAAAATCTACACACACACACACATGCACACACAGATCCAGTTCAGCCTCCTCATTGTATAGACAAGTAAACTGAAGCCCCGCAGCTCCCCAGCAAGTTGGGGAGGTAGCATGTGACATCGAAGAGCAAGCAGATGGGGTCAACACCATGCTCTGCAGTAGGACAGTTGGTACCCATGCACTTTTCACACTTTTCATAGACTTGTCTTTTCTTCCCAGGTGCATCAAGGTGATGGAAAATTAATTCTCTACCCCAACAAGAATGTCTATCAAATTCTCTTTCCTGATGGGACAGGCCAGATACAGTATCCACAGAAGCACAGAGATGCTCGTATTGACATATATTGGCACCTAAAATGTCTATGATTCAGGGTGTGGGGTTTGACTGAGGCCTACATCATCTGTAGGGCCCTACCTCTTCCAGGGGAGCCCAAGGACTGACTTCTTATGCCTTAACCTTCTCCCAGTTATCCATCAGGAAACCTGGCTGTGCTCATCTTATATGTGAAAATGAAAAAGTTCACATACATCGTTCTGGAAGACAGTCTAGAAGGGTGGATCCGGGCGCTTATCAACAACTCAGGCAATGCTACCTTCTATGATGAAAATAGTGACATCTGGTAAGCTTGGGTCATGAGTCCCTAACACTCCTGCCCATGGAGAAGCAGCTGGACAAAGCGTGACTCACAGACTGTGTGAACTTCGTCCCTCCCTGTGTAAGAGTTACACATGTTGGAAATGAGAGAATGAGCACCATGATGGATCAGTCCATGAGGTCCCTGACTGCAGAGAAGGCACCATGTTCTTACTGCACCATTGCTCCTCCATGGGTGAAATAGCCGTCAAGGCTCCACAACCACCACATTCTATTGGTTTCATCTCCTGAACACCTCTTGAGAGTCACCTTTGTGAGAATTTTGTTAGGAAGACCCAGTGCCTCCCTGTTCTGGGTGCCTCAGAGAGAAGAGTTTGGTGAGGGTTTGGAGACATATTCATACAGAGTCCATGGTCCAAAAGGCAATTTCTAAATATTTCACTATTACTGAACTTAGTTCTAAGTTCCCATTTCTGGTAATGGTGGAAAACCATCTTACCAATTCAAGACCACTCAGTCACTTCAAAATGTTTCTCCATCTCTTTGAGGTAAAGGACTCTCTTTTCAGGATTTTCTCCTTCCCTTCCTCTTCTAAGTGGTGGTGGTGTGGGGAGATATATATATATATTTTTGTTTTGTTTTGTTTTGTTTTGAGACAGAGTCTGCTCTGCTGCCCAAGCTGGAATGCAAAGGTGTGATCTCAGCTCACTGCAACCTCCACCTCCCAGGTTCAAGCGATTCTCCTGCCTTAGCCTCTTGAGTAGCTGAGATTACAGGCATGCGCTGCCAAGCTCAGCTAATTTTTGTATTTTTAGTAGAGATGGTGTTTCACCATGTTGGCCAGGTTGGTCTCGAACTCCTGACCTCAGGTGATCCACCTGCCTCGGCCTACCAAAGGGCTGGGATTACAGGTGTGAGCCACCACGCCCGGCCAAGGGAACTTATATTATCTTGGATCAACTTTATACTTTCTTCTTGCCGGTCAAAGCCAAACATAATTCCAAAAAAGGATTTTCATTCTGCAGACTTTGGTTTTTAATATTATTTTCTCTGCTGTGAGTCTTTTTAGACACCATTTCCTGATTGTCTTCTTTATTCTGGAGGTATCTGCCCTCCCTGTAGGCCTTGTGTATAGAAAATGCTGTCCAAGAAGTGGACCAAGGTTTTGGGTACAGAAAGCACAAAGGAGTGGGGCAAGAAATTCAGTGAATTACCTCAGAGAGGATCTGGTGACAGATCATCAAGTAACCCAGGGAGGGAAGAGCCCCTATCTCAGTCCTATCAGCATGTCCCAGTCCCTCTGCACCTGAGCATCTGGATGAGAGACAGACAGTCCCTGGGTATCCCTTCACGGCACCCCTCACCCCCCGCAGAAGTCAAACCACAGGGCCAGCCCCTCTCCCTCTCTCATGAATGGGCTGCCCTACCCCCAAACTGATTCCTTCCCCCAGGGGCAGCTGCTCCAGAGGAAAAATGTTACCCACAGAGGAAGGGCTTAGTCTCTGAGGAAATTCATCAGCAAAACTGCAGTCTCGTTGACGCTAGGAGAAGACTTTATGGAAAAGCCTCCCAGAGTCATTTGTGAATACAAAGCCACTTGGTCAGGGCCCGACCCTAACTGCTAGAATTTCCTCCGCACCAACAGGACTTCTCCATGGTGCCTCGGGCACCAGGAGGGACTTAGAGCCAAGCTATTTCAAGAGCTGAATACATCTTAGGTCATTTTTGATTTCCATTTCCTCCGGGAAGATGGAAGGCGTGGCTGACCTTTGCCAGGTGTGTGGAAGCTAAAATACAGCACAGGCCTCGACTCTCAGCCCAAGGGGTCTCAGGACAGGCTTCCTACCTGGGTTCAGGGTCCCACACAGTGTTAAGACCTGCCCAAACTCAGGGTCCCTGGTGGGTGGGTTCTACTCATTCAACAGTTCAGGATCTTTTCACCCCCTGAGCAGGAACTTCCCAATTCTGACCATTTCTAGATGTTCCAGATCCCATCTTCCTAAGGGAGACTTAGCGCAGAGCTGGGAACCCTCAGGCAGAAGCAGATCTCTAACCCTAGGGAGTCGGGGATGGCCTAGCGTTGCTCCTAGAATCCGAGGTTCTCTGGATCTCCCGGGATAGAAATCAAGAGAGATCACTAAACATAGCAGCAAAGGAAAGTTTATTTCAGCTTGTGCACAAGGGAACCAACACTGAGAAAAGAAAAGGAATGGGCTACTCCCTGAGTGCAATGTGTGGGTTGGTTTTATAGGGTCTTCCTGTGGGGAAGGGTTATGACAGGGCATGTATAGGAGCAGTTTTCCTGGTGCTCGCACAGTGGCTCAACATGCCTCTTCGAACATCTTCTGTAACATTCGCACTTTCAATCTCCACCCCTGGGTGTGGCTTTTAGCATTAAAATAAGGAAAGGGCTAACTATAAGTTGGAGTTGAAGTCTAACTGCACATATAGGGCTCCAGGGAAGTCCATAGCCACCTGAAATAGGAGCTTCTTGGGTCTTCTGTTACTGATTGGTTAAGGGCTAGCTAAGCTAGAGCTTGAGTGAGGGGCTTTTATTCTTTTCCTCCAGACCACCTTAAAATTGGGAACCAACCAGCCTGCCCATCTCAGTGTGAGAATTCTGATGGGAGCCATTTAAAAGGTTAAAAGCTAGCAGGATCTGTCCCCCACAGAGTGAAGTAAGAAGATCCTCCTCTTTGCTCTCCTCTCTATCAATGATAACAAGGAAATTTTAATGTTTTCTCAGTTATTGTTGTGTATAGACATTTAATCCTTACACAGCCCTCTGAACAAAGTAGTATTATTATCTCCTTTTTACAGTTGAGGAAATGGAGGCACAGAGAGGTTAAGTGACTAGCCCAAGGTCACACAGTTTGCAAGTGGCACAGCTGGACTTGGAACTGAGAATCTGGCTCCAGAGCCCAGGTTTTTGTTTGTTCATTTGTTGTTTTTATAATTTTGGTACCAAAGAGCCCAGGTTTTTAATTCACTACTATGTATACAGCCTCTTATTTAGAGAAGGAGGAATGAGGTTGGACAGGCTGGGGTCCCAAGACAAAGGAACTTAGAAGTTTGTTTTTGTTCAATGGAAAGTGGGAAGCAACAGGAGGATTTGGGATTCAGTGGCTGGAAGTCCTCCCCACTGGAGGTGAGCAAGGCTTCCCACAGCAGGCCTCCGAGCCAGCTTCTCACTCTGATGAGGTCCCTGTGTTCTGTGAAAGGTTCGTATATACAAAGTGACCCCCAAATGCAGAGGGAGCTGAGAAACCAAAGAACAAGGCAGACAAATCCGGTTTGTCTGTATGAGGTGATTTACTAGAGGAACTTACAGACAGAAGTGCAGTCTAGGATGGATGCGGGACAGGTAGATCTCTGCACCAAAACCTCGCAGATCTGGGGCCTACATCTTGGGGGAAAAACTACACGTGCCCTGGAAGGAATGTGTAGGCAGCTATGGGTGTCAAAGCCTGTCATGTATGCAACAACATCATGGGTTGTTTTCAAAAAAAGGTGAAGTGTACCGTGAATAGATATTTCTAGATAAAATGTAGTACATCGCCACCCCCTGGACAGCTCAGATGAGACCTGGCAGACTGAGTAACCTAAGCTCCCCAAGCCCTCCTTCTCCAGACGAACCCAGGCCTCACATCGCTTCCTTTCTTCATGTGATTCCCCAGAGATGTTGCTGCCCCAAGGGCACTGATTCCAGGAACTGCCCTTTGGGATTTGAAAAGCAGAAGCCAGGGCCAGAGGGACGCGATGGGTTTGAAATGTCAAGAGAGGATGGCTCAGAGGGCAGGCAAGCCCCAGAGAGTAGGGTCTGGAATGAATGAGAGAGAAATGCATCCACCCTTCATTCCCTTGTACCTATCAATATGGGTGCCCTGCACAAGGCTGGGTAATAGGAATTCAGCAGCGCAGCAGACAGGCAAAGTCCCTGCCCTCAGGAGTTGGTGCTTTAGTGAGAGAGAACAGATGATGGACAAATACAGTCAATTCTCATGATTCATGGTAGTTATAGTCTATAAAGTCATTGAGAACACTGCATTGGCCAATACTGAACCCCTTGCTCCTAGGGGAAATACACACATATATAATATGTGATTCACGTGGAGCCAGGGACGTGCCCAGAGCAGCGGGAAATCTGATTTCCCAGTGTGCACATTGCTGGCTGAGACTGAACAAGGCCACGCTCTGCCTTTCTGCTCAGCTCTCCTGCAGAGGCAACCAGAGGACACAGGTGTCCTTACACAGGGCAGTGTAGTGCAAGAAGCTACAGCTCTGGGGCTGGTAGGACAGGGTTTGAATCCCAGCTCCAGCATGTGTTACTGGGACAGCCTCGGGCAAGTCACATGACACTTCTGAGCCTCCTATTCTTTTTTGTAAAATAAAATTAAAACAAAACAAAAAAAAAAACAGCATCTAGCAAGATGGGCTGCTTTTAGGATTTAAGATGATAACCTATGTGAGATGTGTCTGTGTGCATATTTCCCCTAGGAGCTATGGGTTGTTATTCACTAAATTACTGGCTTTCTAGAACATAATACAGTGAACAATGAGAACTTATCATATCTATTCGTAAATTATATGAAGGAAATTAACAAGGCATGGCAACAGAGAGTCCCGCAGGGAACCGGGGGCCTGCTCAGGCTGAGGAGGTGATGTCTAAGCTGAGACCTGCAGGATAAGCAGACGCCAGCCGTGCCACGTGGGGCAAGGGACCTTTGCAGGCAGAGGGCAGAGCATGGCAAAGCTGTGAGCAGGAAGAGCCTGCACCCGCCAGGAACTAAAGGAGAGGGAAGGAGGGTGGGACAGGGCCATACGGTGAGGCCAGCGCAGAGGACAGCCCCTGGTGTTGGGTTGGTTGTCCATGTTGGAGCTTCTCCTACCCATCAACTACCTGTCAGGCTTTCTGTGGCCAAGTGGGGAAAAAGAAAGGGAAGGAGGGGAGGAGGAGCAGAGGCCCCGGGCTGAGCGCCCTGGCTGCCTGACATGCTTCCTCTTGGTGCAGGTTGAACCTGAGCTCCAACCTGGGCTACTACTTCCCCAAAGACAAACGTCAGAAGGCCTGGAACTGGTGGGATCTGAACATCCATGTCCACGCACCCCCTGTCCAGCCCATCTCCTTGAAAATCAATGAGTACATCCAGGTACAAATAAGAAGCCAGGATAAGATCATCTTCTGCTTCACCTATGAACAGAAGCGGATTTGTTTAAACCTGGGCACCAGGTACAAGGTAAGGTCACGACTCCCCACACCCTCTACCAGGTGGGGTGCCCGCCTGTACAAAGGCCACTGCTGGCTTAGACTGGCCCATGCCACAGGCCTCCAGGCTTGTTCTACATATGCCAACCCGTATAAAAACAAGGCCACTTTGCTTTACCTGATGTTTAAGTACACACAAATGCATTCATGCAACTTCCCAGCACTGTGAGCTTAAGCTCTGAGGAAATTCACATCAAAATGCTCAGGCTAGCCTGGGAAGAATAACTTGCACCTGTTGCCCCAGGACTTTGGGAGGCCGAGACAGGTGGATCCCTTGAGCCTAGGAGCTTGAAACCAGCTTGGGCAACATAGCAAGACCCCTTCTCCACAAAAAAATTTTAAAATTAGGCCGGGCACGGTGGTTCAAGCCTATAATCCCAGCACTTTGGGAGGCCGAGACGGGCCGATCACGAGGTCAGGAGATCGAGACCATCCTGGTTAACCTGGTAAGACCCCATCTCTACTAAAAAATACAAAAAATTAGCCGAGTGAGGTGGCGGGCACCTGTAGTCCCAGGTACTCGGGAGGCTGAGGCAGGAGAATGGCGTGAATTCGGGAGGCGGAGCTTGCAGTGAGCCGATATCTGGCCACTGCACTCCAGCATGGGCGACAGAGCGAGACTCCGTCTCAAAAAAAAAAAAAGTTTTTTTAAATTAACTGGGCATGGGCCAGGTGCGGTGGCTTACGCCTGTAATCCCAGCACTTTGGAGGACCGAGGCGGGTGGATCACTTAAGGCCAGGAGTTCGAGACCAGACTGGCCAGCCTGGTGAAACCCCGTCTCTACTAAAAATACAAAAAAATTAGCTGATCCCAGTGACTTACGCCTTTAATCCCAGCTACTCAGGAAACTGAGGTAGGAGAATTGTCTGAACCCAGGAGGCAGAGTTGCAGGGAGCCGAGATCACACCACTGCACTCCAGCCTGGGCGACGGAGCCAGACCCTGTCTCAGAAAATAAATAAGTAAATAAATGAATACAATTAACTGGGCGTGGTGGCTCTCACACCTGTAGCCCCAGCTACTTGGGATGCTGAGGCAGGAGGGTCACTTGAGCTCAGGATATGATCCTGAGAATAAAACACAGATGTCATGCTGCATTATCTCACTTGACACTCACAGCGGCCGTGTCAGAAGTCAGGGCCAGAAACAAGGGGGAAACTGTGTCCCCAGGCCTGCTGCTGTGTCCTCTTCCCTCCTCCCCAAACCTATTCTTCTCTAGACAGATGATCTCCTGGAAGTTCGAAGCACACTGCCCAGGCAGGCAGGAGAGGACCAATGCTGCATTTGTTTCCTAGGGCTGCTGGAAAAAATCAGCATGAACTAGGGGGCCTGAAACAACAGAAGTTTGTTCTCTCACAGTTCTGGGCCAAGTCTGAGGTCAAGGTGTCTGTGGGGCCACCATCCTCCAGAGGCTCCAAGGGAGACCCTTCCTTGCTCTCCCAGCTTCTGATGGCTTCTGGCGTTCTTGGCTTGTGGCAGCATCACTCCAGTGTCTGCCTCCACCTTCACACAGCCTTTTCCTCTGTGTGTCTGTGTCAAACCTCCTTCTCCTTTTTCTTAAAAGGACACCAGTAGTTGGATCTAGGGCCTACTCTAAATCCAGAAGGAGCTCATCCTGAGAGCCTTAACTTAATCACATCCACAGAGACCCTGTTTCCAAATAAGCTCACGTTCCCCAGCACTGGGGTTAGTACTTGGACATCACTTTTGGGGGACACAGTTCCACCTACTCCAAATGGTGAGGCTGGACCCCTGGATCTCCAACTGTAATGGGGGAAGAAGGCGGGCTCCTGAGACCCTTCCTGAGGACCAGAGTCAAGGAAAGGAATGAGGGTGTCCTTGGCTCCCCCGGTGAGGCCTAAGCAAGGTTCTCTTCCTGCTCAGCTCCCCCAGGCTATACCACATGGAAGGCTCCACTTGAAAACCCCCCCCCCCCACCCAGAGAGGTGCCCAGGGCCCCTGGGAACAGGACTGCCTTGGCAGACAGATGGATGGACATGTCCCCTGGGAATGAGGCAGATGGAGAAGTGGGCTGATAACAGCAGACTCCAGCAGAATAGATGCAGCTGTGTGCAGAGTATCTGAGAAGAGAGGAGGGAGTGTGCTAGGTTTCGGGTGATGAGACACGCCAGTTTGCTCAGGACTGAGGAGTTTCCTGGGACATGGGACTTTGAGTGCTAAAACTGGGGAAGTTCCAAACAGGCCTGGCCTGCTAGGCCCCCCCCAGGTTCCCTCACCTGGCAAGGCCTCCTATTTTGCAGGTGAATAACGACATCCCAGCATCCTTGCCTATCCTGGATTTCTCAGAGCAACCAATCCAGTGAAGAGGAGGCCAGCACTACCAAGCCCAAGTGGCCATTTGCACTCCGGCCACGGCCGGGACGAGCTGGGGCTAGACAGCATGAGGGCCTGGGGCACTGGCCTTTGAATGGTGAAGGGAGGAAGGCAAGGACAGAAAGGCAGTACCCAGCAAGGTTGCAGGAAGGGCTGCTGTGGGCAGAGAGACCGGGGGCCTGACGCCTTGGAGAGCTAGATCCCGGGGAGGGGCAGCTGTGCCTGTGCAAGGCGTGTCCCAAATGAAGCAAATCAGCACCAGTGTAACTAATCAGAGCCAAAGAAAGGAGACAGAGCCTAGCACAGGGTCAGCCCAGGCGGGCAGTAGTGTGCCCGGGGAAGAACAGACCCCTCCATGCCCAGCCGCTCTACCTCCTGGGTGACGCTAGCCTGTGGTCTGAGCCCATAGTCTTCTATAAGATGGACATAGGTGCTTGTGTGGCTAAAACAATAACAATATTGTGTGAAGACATTTCATCCGCACAGGAATGGAGCACACGGGTCTCGTCCTATCTTATCCCCTCCAGGAGACTCTGTCTTCTGTCTTCTGCAGGCTGCAGACCCAGGCAGAACTTGGCATAGAGGCGGCCTCCCTGGGCCAGGCCTTCAGCTAAACAAAACCCAGATACACTCCCAAGGAGCCTAAAGTGGAGGCGGGGCTCACAGGCAGCCACTGTGAGGCATCCCAGCCCTTGCAGAGCCCCATGGTCGGGACCCCATGGGGAGAAGCCCAGCAGCCCCAGGAGAGCATGGCCTTTGGAGGGCAGGCCGTGCCAGGGCACCAGAGCTGCTTTCCCTCAGGTCTAGGGCCAGGCATGGGTGTGGCCTCAGCCCATATCACCATGGTCCACATGACCACAACACCAGCCAAGTGAGTGTATTTGGAAGCAGCAGGAAGGTGGCAGGTGGCGGGGCTGAGAACACAGATCTGCTTTCTCGGGTGAAGGCTCAGGGAACACTTGGTCCTGGCCACAGGAGGCCTGGCCTGGGTCTGGGGCACGGCGCTCAGGCAGCGTGCATTCTCACCCAGTCCTCTGTGCATCCCCGCAGTTTGTGATCCCGGAGGTGCTGAGGGAAATGAAGAAGAAAACCATCCTGGAGGCAGAGCCCGGCCCAACAGCCTGCAAGATCCGGGTCCTTCTGGGGAAAATGAACAGGCTCCTGAATTACGTGACCATCCCTGATCTGGAAAACTTCACAGAGGCGGTCAGTACGTCACTGATGGACAACAAGTACCTGAGGAAGATGTTCTCTCAACTCTGGTTTTAGGGCCGGGCTTTTCTGGCATCCACCAAATGTCTTGGGAAGGTGGAGGCCTTGGGAGCTCCAGGGAAAAAATCCCCAAAGACCTGTTGACGTTCTGTGAGAGTTGGTTTGTAATTTGGGACCTGTCGTAGCTCTTGGTTTGAAATACACGTTTTTGGCAGGAGGGCTGACAGAGTCTGGGCCTGAGCACAGAAAACGCTTGATAGCCCTGATCCGACAGCACCGAAGCAAGCTGTCATTTCAGTGACATATCAATGCCTGTCCTGCCTGCTTCTACGGTCACTCACTCTGTCCTTTTGTGACTTTCACTACTGGCCTTGACTTAGGACAACAACCGTGCTCACAGCCAAGCTCTGTCTTTTGTTGGCTGTGTGGTCTTGGGCAAGTAGCTTTTATACCTCGGTTTCCTCATCTGTAAAATGGGCCTAAAAATAGCAACTATCAGCACAGAGTTGGGAGTATTAAATTAGTTAACGCACATATAGTCCCTAGAACAGGGTCTGAACCGTAGGAGCCACTCAGTAAGTGTCACTCCAATTACTGTCAGCTTGGGCCTTCCTTCACGTCTGGGCAGCTCCTGGGAAGGGTCTGTGAGACGATCAGGAAGGCTGAGTGTCTGCACTTCCTTGGGCTGCAAAGGCACAGCCGCTTCAGCTTCCTCAGGCCTTTCTCCTCGTGACGCTCCCTGTTGTTACTGAGCCTGCGCACAAACCAGGCGGGCCCCAGTGTAAGCACTGTGCAAGCTCTAGCTCATGTGGCTCCAGGATGCGGGCAGTATTTTCTCAAGGACATGGGGATGCAGAGAGGTTAAAGGACTCGCCCAGGATCATGCACCAGTACGTGATGGTAAAGACTGGCATTCCAGCCTACTCGACTGCAAAGTGACATCACTGTGGTGATAATATGAGTATGTTTATGACCGCCCCCCCCACCATTCCAGGGCATCTCAAAGACTCAAGGCCACTCCAGGTGCTACTGCCCTTATCCTACCTTGTTGCACGGCACCTACCCACCCCCACCCCACTCCAGGGAGCTCTGGAGGCCAGTCCCAGCCACCCAGCTGCTGCTGACTTGGCACAAATCATGCATCAGCCTTGAGGGGGTCCAGCCGCTCCTCCTGGTGTTGGAGCCTCTGGGCACCACCCCAGAACACAGCGCATCCTCCTGAGGCTGAGAGAGGGGAGGCTACATGTGGCCCAGTGCCCGGATCCCCCACACTTCCTGCATAGCCCCAGAGGCTCTCTCCAACCCTGAATTCATCACACCTTATCCACCCCTGCCAAGCCAGAGGGAAACCCAGATGGCAAACCCATACCGGCCCAAACCCAGTCCCCCAAACCAGTAGGTGACGGAGAGCCCGAAAGGACCCCCATGCCAGCTCCCCCCAGAAATTGGGTGGGACACTTGGGGTCACTGGTAACAGTTACCAACTTGAATAGCTAAAACAAAAGGGAAAAATGTGTCATCTGGAGGTAAGAACACTGACCCGAACTGAAGATGCGATGGATCTCAGAAATGGTTGGAGAGGCTGCAGACCCCGACTTTCTGCCTCTCAGTCTTCGACACTTATCTTGTCCTGGAGACGTTTTCTACGCATCTCAGGTCACATGGCTTTTCCCAATCACTCTCAAAAACACCCCCGTGGTCTCTGCAGTTGGTCTTGATTAAATCAGGAGATCACCCTTGGTCCAATCCAGTGCAGTAAGAGCAGGTGGGATTACATCTTGTAAATGGCTCCCAGCTGATCCCAGAGCATGAGTAGGGGCAGCTGTTTCTGAAATAGGCAACTTGAGCTGGGCAGCCCCCCAGGGGATGATTTTATACAATCTCAGGACACCTGCAAACTTCCCAGAATGACCTGAGCTCCAGCCTCAACCAAGACAGTATAGAAAACCCCAGACCTGGCCAGGCGCAGTGGCTCACACCTATAATCCCAGCAATCTGGGGGGCCAAGGTGGGAAGATCACTTGAGGCCAGGACTTAGAGACCAATCTGGGCAACATGACAAAACCCCACCTCTACTGAAAATACAAAAATTAGCTGGGTGTAGTGGTGCACGCCTGTAATCCCAGCTACTTGGGAAGCTGAGGCATGAGAATGGCTTGAGCCTAAGCGGCAGGGAGGTTGCAGTGAGCCAAGATTGCACCACTGCACTCCAGCCTGGGTGACAGAGTGAGACCCTGTCTCACAAAAAAAAAAAAAAAAAAAAAAAACCCAGGCCAAGTACAGTAGCTCATACCCAGAATCCCAGCACTTTGGGAGGCTGAGGCAGGCAGATTACTTGAGGTCAGGAGTTGGAGACCAGACTGGCCCACATAGCGAAATTCCATCTCTACAAAAAATTAGCATGGTGGTGTGCACCTGTAGTCCCAGCTACCTGGGAGGCTGAGGTGGGAGGATCACCTGAGCCCAGGAGGTCAAGGCTGCGGAGAGCTGTGTTCACACCACTGCACTCTGGCCTAGGCTACAGAGTGAGACCCTGTCTGAAAAGAGAGGAGAGGGAAGGAGAGGGATTGGGAGGAGAGGGATTGGGAGGAGAGGGGAGGGACCCTTCCTCTTGTAATTAGCCATTCTCTACTGTGAACAGTGACACCCAAGTGCTGCCTTCATGGCCTTTCTCCCTGAGGCTCTCCCACTGTCCGCCACCAACCTCCACTTAATACTTTGTCCTCACCCCCAAACCATCACCTGTGCAGCTGAGCTGGGACTAGGACAGTCAGGCTGTCCCAGGCATGGCACTACATGTCACTTCCTTGGCCTGACAATCACACCTTGCTGGTGAATGTTGTCATTGGCTAACACACAATAGTTCCTTTGGTGCAAGGTAATGAGCCATAAACGACTACTGTGGTAGCATCCCTTTATATAGGCACAAAGTTCGAGTGCCTGGTTAGTTCCACACCTATGCTCCGGGTGCACTGAAACCCCCGTCCTTACCACACATCAAAGATAGAAGCTCCCAAGTGGATCTCAGCAACACACAAGTCATCCCTAGCCTGCTACTGTCTCTTAGCCCCAGCCCCGAGGCTTCCCCACCCATAGCCCCATGCCCTCTCCACACGGAACTGGAAGGAGGTGCATGTGCCCTGGAATCAGCCCTGGGTTTGGGTCTTGGTACGAACACTTAGCTGTGTGGCCTTGGGCAAGGAAATGAGCCCTCTGTGACTCAGTTTCCTCCTCTGTATTATGAGGACAATCACAGAACACACCTCACAGGGTATAATAAGGATTATAATAAGGATTAAACAAGATAACATAGATAAGGCACTCAGAACAGTGCTTCGTATTATGAGTCTAAGCACTATTATCATCAGTGGCTTGTTATTATCTTGTTATCTATTGGTCAATTCCTCTCCCTGATCCTCCTCACTTCACACAACTTCTCACAACATGATTCCACGAATGCAGAGGTTGTAAACAGGCGGCCTCACAGGGGCGTTTTCTTTGGTCAGCACCTGTTTTAAAATAGTCTGTTGCCAACATTTAAAAACCAGGGGATTTCACACAGAAATAGGATTTCCATCTTCTGTTGTAACTGCTGCCCTGTGCGGGCCATTATCAAAAACTGGACAGAATGAGTACTCAGGCTATTTTTTTTTTTTTTCGTTTTTGAGACAGAGTCTTGCTCTGTCACACAGGCTAGCATGTGCAGTGACACGATCTTGGCTAACTGCAACCTCTACCTCCTGGGTTCAAGTGATTCTCCTGCCTCAGCCTCCTGAGTAGCTGGGATTACAGGTGCCCACCACCGCACCCGGCTAATTTTTGTATTTTCAGTAGAAATGGGGTTTCACCATCTTGGCCAGGCTAGTCTCCAACTCCTGACCTTGTGATCCACCTGTCTCAGCCTCCCAAAGTGCTGGGATTACAGGCTTGAGCCACCACGCCCGGCCACTCAGGCTATTTTCATAAGGAATAGTGAGTAACAGCACCTCATAGATTGTGCAGGAAGTAATGAAAGTAGCCAGCTGGCCAGGAACTGGAAA
Organism: Rhinopithecus bieti; assembly: GCF_001698545.2. Classification (NCBI taxonomy): domain Eukaryota; kingdom Metazoa; phylum Chordata; class Mammalia; order Primates; family Cercopithecidae; genus Rhinopithecus; species Rhinopithecus bieti. The sequence goes on from NW_016805057.1 coordinate 816,822, forward strand.
ATCCAGGTCCCAGCCTATTAGTTTGCTGAGGCTGTTATAACAAAATACCACACACACTGAGTGGCTTCACCAACAAAACTTCCTGTCTCAAGTTCTGGAAGCTAGAAGTCCACGATCAAGGTGTCGGCGGGCTGCGCTCCCTCTGAGGGTGCTGGGAAAAGATCTGTGCCAGCCCTGTCCAGCTGCTGATATTCTGCTTGGTGGTTGCCTTCACATGGTGTTCTCCTGGTATGCATGTCTGTGTCAAATGGATTAGGGGCCCACTCTACTCCAGTATGTCATCTTAACTAATGACATTGGCAACGACCCTGTTTCCAAACAATGTCACATTCTGAGACACCAGGGGTTAAGGTGTCTGCTCACAATTCAACCTGTAACCCCCTCTGCCCCACACCCTTGACCAGGACCCCACACTCCTGAGGGAACAAATTCTCTCTGACACAATATCATGTTGTCTTCAATGACTTGGTAGAAAAAGGGTCTTCTCCTAAAAATGAAAATGAACTAAGTTAGGCTGTTCATCAACAATACTAACCCAGTAGGTTACACGTAAGAATTTTCTGATGGGTAATTAATCAGTGAATGCTCCAAGGGAAATGAAGCCTCTTCCAGTGCACTCGATTAGGCCATACAACAAACATACACTGGCTGGATGTGGTGGTTCACATTTGTAATCCCAGCACTTTGGGAGGCCGAGGCCGAGGGATTGCTTGAGCTCAGGAGTTTGAAACCAGCCTAGGCAACATGGTACGACCTTGTCTCTATTTAAAATAATAAATAAAAGCAAAACAAAACAAATACACACTGAGCACCCACCATGTGCTCAGGAGACAAGGGGGAACAGGCTGTCTGCACTCGGGGATCAGAGAAGCAAGCACAGCAAGGCAAGGATGTTGTTTTACGGCAGAAGCGCCGTGGAAGCAAACGACGGAGGCTCAGGGGCGAGGGGAGGGGCCACGAGAAGCTGTTTTGGAGCTGGGCTGCAGAATGAAGAGGATTTGGGGGTCCGGTGCCTGCTGGGAGCCCCTGGGAGAGGCAACGGCATGTGCAGAGACACAGAGAAGCCGCCATCAAGGACAGACACAAGGTTATGGCACATGCAGATGTGATAGGCAGGTCTCCTCTTTTGGGTGTCCAACCCCGTCCTCCTTTATGGGAAGGAATTGCCCTTGTGAGCTTTTAGTAACAAGAGGCAGAAATCCTGCCTCCAACCACAGAAACTAAAAAAAGTTGCATCAGTCAGGGTCCTGTCAGAAACCACACCAACGATTCATACAGGGACAGTGAAATGTCAACTATTAAGAAGTTAATTCTAAAAAGGGTAGAAAAGAATTGTAAAACTCATTTCAAATTTAATTCAAACAATTAAAGACTAGCAAGTGCAGAGTGCAGCTCTCTCCCTTCTCTCTGTCCCTCTCTCAGAAAGGTGCTAGTGCATAGGAAGTGGCTGCCAGGGCGCAGAAGCTGGTTCACAAGAAGCTTCCTGCTAGGAGGCCAAGAAAACTCACTGAAGAGTGAATGCCACTCTGCTAACAGCCACAATGAGGAAGGAAAAACATACACACGAGAAACAGAAAGGGATCCCTTCCCTTAGGCCTCACAGCATACCTCCAGCACCCTACAAAGCCTAGCACTGCACCAGCTGGTGAAGGAAAAACGTTTGCAGGGTCCAGCTCCAGAATCTCAAGGTAGGACAACAAGGGTGGATTTGTAGCTGAGAGGCAATACATTGAAATCCTCCTCCTCTATTCCAGCACTCAAAGCATGGAAAACCAGATACACGTGCACAGACACACACACATGCCCCATATGGAGTTAGCCTGGCCAAGATGAAAGCAATTGCAGTGACTCCAAGTCCAGGCTCGGCCACAGCAGTGGAGACAGTCTGAACCAACGCTTCCTGCTTCGGACCAAAAAAAGGGGGCCACATGGTGCTTCCTGTTCTTATTCCTCTGGTTCTCCAGCCTCCAGTCTGTCCCCCCATATCCTCCCAGTAAAGTCCTTTACTGCTCAAATTAGACAGTGATTATCTTCCATTGCTTGTTCTCAAGGACCACAATAGATACAGAGGAGGAGCAGTAAGGAGATGAGGCTGGAGCACGGGCAGGGGCTCCCCTGAGATCCACTGTGCCCTCAGGAGTTCAGAGCTTTATATTCCAGGAGTAAGGGGGCACGGAGCTGTTAATAAGACTGGGCTCTTGCAATAAAGATATTTCAATATTCCAAGGAGGAATTGAAAATGAGGGCCTTGACCCAGGGCAATGGTATTGGAAAAACAGAGGGAAAAAATTAAAGAGCTGTCTGGGATAGAAAATGCACAGGATTTGGTGGTTAACGGGATGATGTGGGGAAGGCTAGATGACTTGGACAACAAAGTCACGCAACACTTATTGAGCATCTTCTGCAGACACTGTTCTAGGAGCTGCATATGAACAAAATTCCTTTCCCAAGGAGTTTGTGATCTGGGTTGGTAGGGAAGACAAAAAACAAACAAGCAAAATACATCATGCGTCAGGTACAAAGACAACTAACGCAGGTGAGGGGAACAGCAAGTGCTGGGGACTGGGACTCGCTATTCTATATAGCAGGATTTCACCACCTCTGCTTCACTGACATTTAGATCCAGTTGATTCTTTGTGGTCGGGACTATCCAGTGCATTGCAAGATGTTCAGCAGCATCCCTGGTCTCTATGCACTAGAAGCCAGTAATACCCCACCCCTAACACACACACACCAGTCACAACCAAAACGTCTTCAGATACTGCCATATATCCGGGGCTAGGGGCAGGGGCAGGGATTGCCACTGCTGCAGGTCATACTCAGATTTTTAGTTTTGTTTTCTTATAGACTAGCACATCTATCTTGGCAAGTGCTCCGTGTATGTGAGAAGGTATATCCTGCAATGTTAGGGTTTCTGAATTTACTAATGGGAAACACGACCATCCGGACTGTGATTCATTCTATAAGATAGCTGGCCTTAGACTCTTCCTTAAAAAAAAAAAAAGTCAATGTCAAGAAAATAAGCATATGAAAACTCTAAGAGTAGTGGTCTAAGCTAAAAGGAACTAAAGAGACATGACAACCAAGTAAAACTTTGAACCCAGGATAAAGAAAAGCTATGAAACATTTTAGGGGAACAATTAGGGAAGCTGAAATATGGACTTCATATTAGATACTACTGAATTTCTTTTTTAGGTGTGATAATGGCATTGGGTTATGTCGGAGAATGTCCCTATTCTTTGGAAACAGATGCTGAATTATTTAGGGGTATAATTTAACGGTAAAGTGTCACAATGACTGCAACTTCCTTTCAAATAGTTCAGCAAAAGAATACGTATGGGTGTGTTTGTATACACTGTTAAAACCCACTTGATTTCCTTCAGCATGTATAAAAGTGCCCAATCTTGTAAGAAAAGTTATTTTAGAATATAGATAGAAAAAAATCTGGAAGCTATATGCCAAACATTCAACTGTGGTTGGCAGTTATAAGTTGTCTTACTTATAACAGCAGAAGAAAATTTAAAGATATGGTGTTGTTAAACCAGGGGAAAAAATACAAATATTTTTGGAAAATAGATGGAAGAATACACTACTACTAAATTTCAATACAACTATGTATGCCAGTACTATGCTGACAGTACTCATGAAATTGTCAGTTTCACAAAGAAAAAGTTAAAATGTCTTCTAACTAATGAAGCATTAAGATGCTTCAAAAATGTTTTGCCACAATAATTTTCTTGCCAAAGGAATTTATACAGCACAAAACTGGCAAAATCTGAGTAAGAATGATAGAGTATATTAATGTCAATAGCCTGGTTGTGATATTGTGCTATAGTTTTGCAAGATGTTACCATTGGGGGAAGCTGGGCAAAGGTACATGGGACCTATCTGTATTATTTCTTAAAACTGCATGTGAGTCTGATACAAGTTATCTCAATTAAAATTTTATATTAAAGAAATTTTCCTCAAGGAATCCATACACATATCAGACACATGAGGACAAGGTAGGAAGCAAAATCTTTATTTTAAAAAATTCACATTTATTAAAAACAGCAATTTCTAGCCAAATAATATAAAGCATTTTAAATTATTTGAAAGTATATACACTCTTTGTATAAGTGAACACTTGAAACTGTACAGATTTAAACAAATAATCATTAAGCAAACAAGTTGGGTCACTATTACCTACTCAGCACTTTGTAAGGTGTTTGAGTGTTTCAGAAATAAAAGATCAAAACACAAGAACCAATGTCATTAAATATTTTTATAAGAACACACTCCATTCTGTACATCAAATTAAATCAGTCACAGTACTTACTGTACAATAATCATGCCCTCATTTCTTTGGAAAGGCTATTAAAAATCAAATGTACATATAATACACAAAACTGGATATTTTACAGTTTATTTCATTAAACATGTATTTAAAAAACACTTAAGTATAAGTAAATACAATCTTCCTAATTCATTCATTTCATGGCAAAGAATGAATATAGGCCCTCTTACCTTCTACCTTCTCAAAATAGAGAGTAATAAGCTCGATCAAGCAACGTCCATCACCAATTTAAACTGAGTGAAAAGGAAGTGACCTGTTACAAATGACAACAATCAGGGTAGGTAACCCATCTGCACCCTGCAGAAGTGCTGCCTCAGTACGTTTAATGAGTTACAGGCACCTACTGCACCAAAAGGTCCCCTGGTCCCATTCCAGAACCCCTGACAGTGTCCACCTCTAGACTAGTGTTTGAATAACTCAGAATTCTTTTTGAACTAAGAAGCTGGCTGCCTTAACATTGGTGGCAAAACCAATCCAATAAAGAAATAGGAATTTGATGGAAAATACATAGATATGCATAATTGATGATCCCTGATATGGTGTGGTAGTTTTCAGATGTGGATAGTGTTTGTCATCCTTAGGTTTGCTAGTAAAATATATTCAGATGTAGCCAGCCTGAAGATCCACAAGGCTGGTCCACAGCACAGCACAGCACAGCCAGCTGAATGAATAGACAGGACATGAAAGTGTTTGCTTTTCAAAGAACTGCTAAAACCAAAGGCAGTGTGCAGAAGGCTGGTGACCTGAACCTTCATTCAGGAGGAACACTACTCATCAGGTTTCCTTCTCTCCTTTATGCGCCAAATTTAAGACACTTTAATTGGTACTTTGCTCTCACAAACACGCACTATCATACCATGAAGATACTCATTAAAGACACCGCACGTATCTATGATGAGAAGGCTGCGGCTCCTTGCTTTAGAACTGTCTGCACCTAAGCAATTCAAGGGGCACAGATGCTGGAGCTTCACACAAAGTCCTCGTATCTTTAAACTACCTCACATCAAACAGAGAAAAGGGTGATACCCCGAATTCCCAGGAAGGCAGAATGTGTCCTCAGAAGCAACCAATCTACTCCAAACTAAACTTCAAAATGACAGGAGAAACACATTACATTAAATAGGAGTGTGAAAATAACATTTCACTGTGGAATGCTCAGTGGTTAAAATTGTTACAGTGTTTCACGTTTTAGCAAACCTTACTCTTACAGGCCTTCTAATTCGCTGTATTTCTGTCAAGTTCTTTGCACTACTTATTGTAATCTATGCTTATTGCACATCTTTAACAAAGAACCATCTCACTGAGTGTCTGCCCTAGCTCTCTCTTCGCATTTCTTGTGACCATTTAAATGAGGCAGTTATCACCAATCACACATTAATCTTTGGCATTTTGATGTTTCAGAAAAGAAAACACCGATCCCGTAACACTTTGCTTCTATTTCATTCTGCAGTCAGCACTGAGCAGCACGCTCGTGTGGTTCTTGGGGACATTCCCACATACGATTCCTCGGTGTCCTGCAGACCGCAAGACTTCTCAGCCTGCTCCTCCCAGACAGACCATTTAGGTGCACAACCCGGCTGGCCTGCTTATTTAGAAACTGACAGCAGAAGGCTCAGCTGAAAAGCAAAATTAAGAGCTATGTTAGTTCTCCTATGGAATACTGTCCTCGAGAAAAGTCAAGGAGGGACAGGAACCACAAGGGTTGAAAAACCTTAGCACCATGCAATACAGCCAGGTAACAAAACCTGCATATGTACCCCTTGAATCTAAAATAAAAGTTGAAAACTAAAATAAAGCAATTAGAATGGGGGAAAAAAAAAAGAAGAAGTTGTTTAGAGCCTCAAAACAGAATGAGAGAAAAGACCAAGATTTTATGAGACCAGTAAACATGGCTGTAAAGTAGAAAGTGGCCCACAATGTCGGTCTATTTCTGAGGCAGCCATTGGGCACTGGCATTGGGAGGCCCTGTCAGGGGTCACACTTCATTACCAAATCTAGGCCATCAAATCACTTAAAATCCAATGAGATTAATGGCAAAAATGATATACAAACACTGACAAGGACAGAAACGTATCTCCATAATCCACTGCGCCTTGTTCTACGCAGTGTTGTGGGAAGAGTTGTGTGTAAGATGTCCTTTAAGTGACTTTTTAAAATGCACAAGAAAAGACATGACAAGTGAATTGCCACTCACATGCCAATTCTGACCAACTACAGGAGCAACCTGCCCACTCTGTGACGGAGGACTGGGACACAAGAGCCGGACACAGCAGTGATAGGAGGGAAACGGCTGCCTGCACCTCAGGTGTCTAACACCCAGGCCTTGGAGCCTTGCGGGTAAATGGACCTGGCTGTGAACGTTCTATCAGTACAGCTGCTTTGCTGATGCAGCCCATCACCCCGATGTCGTTTATAAATAAGTGCTGTCGGAAGAGGGATACAGAATCACCTCTGTGCTTTCCCTACCGAAGTACAAAGCCTGAATCTAATCATGATGAAAGAGACAACACCAAATGGAGAGAGAGTCTACAGAATAACTGGCCTGTCAAGGTCAAGAAAGGCCGTCAAACTGCTCCAGGTTAAAAGAGGCTAAACAGATGTGACACCTGACAGCAGTGCATGACCTGGGACTGGACCTGGACTGGGGACACGTCAGCAAGAAGATCAGGAAGAACGGCACGGCGACTCTGATGAAATGCGCATATGAACTGTGAATCAGACACTAGTATCAATGTTAAGTTTCCTGTTTTGGTAACTACAGGAGTAGTGCAAGAATTTGCTTGTTCTCAGGAAACACGCTCTGAAGTATTTAGGAGTAAAGGAGCACTGTGTCTCCCAACTTCCTCTCCAATGATTTAAAAGCAGGGCTTGAGGGACAGGGAAAGGAAAAAGTGAGAAAAATGAAGCAAATGGGGCAAAATGAAAATGGGGTAAAGGATATATGAGCACTCCTTACACTACTCTTGCGCTTTTCTGTAAATTTGAAATTGTAACAAACTAAACTTACAAAATAACATCTTCTGCCATAAAAATGGATCTTATGATCCAAGTATTCCACATCTACATTCATGCAAGGGACTATAACTGGAGAAAAAAACATAGACAACTAGGTTGAATGGTCTCTCTTGGATTTATATCCACTAAACTCAGCCGAGCCTCTCTCCTCATTCTCGGTGATGACCTTGCTTCTTATTTCACTCAGAAACGTGAAGCACTCAGAAGAGCACATCCCTGAGTCCCCGCAGCATTCACATCCCCCATCCACGCCCACACACTCAGCCTCCTCCTGTCACCAGGACTGAACCCCCATGTGCCTCACAAAGGCCCCGCCCTGCCTGTTCTTGAAATTCCACCCCACATTCTCAAGATATTTTCCTCTCCTTGTAGATCTTCCCCATGAACATAAAACACACATTTTCTCCTATCTTTTTAAAAAAACAAGAATTACCCTGCAGAAAAATTTGGCTGGGTGTGGTGGCTCACGCCTGTAATCCCAGCACTTTGGGAGGCCGGGGCAGGTGGATCACAAGGTCAGAAGATGGAGACCATCCTGGCTAACACGGGAAACCCCGTCTCTACTAAAAATACAAAAACTTAGCTGGGTGTGGTGGCGGGCGCCTGTAGTCCCAGTTACTCAGGAGGCTGAGGCAGGAGAATGGCGTGAACCCAGGAGGCAGAGGCTGCAGTGAGCCGAGATCGTGCCACTGCACTCCAGCCTGGGCGACAGAGCGAGACTCCATCTCAAAAAAAAAAAAAAAAAAAAACCAATGGAAGGATAACCCAGTAACTAATAAAAAGAGTTATCTATAGGGGAGGGAAGGGAAAGGCTGGAGGGGATTGGAAAAGGAACAAGACTTCTCCAAATGTACCTTGTTCTGTAATTCTGACTTGGAAACCATGCAACTATTTTATATCACTAAGAAACAAAATTAAATCAAAATAGAAAAAAAAATCTCTAAATATTGAAAAGAAACTCAATTATATATCGAGTTAGTGGTACAATCACATAGAAAGTAATTACTTCAAATAAATTATTAAGAAGTATTTTGACTGTACAAATATCTAGAATGATACAAATATCTTTTTAAAATGTGACACACCTATCCACGTAAAGGAGTATCTACAGCCTAAAAAGGAAGCTCTCTCTGATACACACAACACAGATGAGCCTTGAAAACACGCTAGGTGAATGAAAGAAGCAGCGATATGAGGCCATGTATTGTATGATTCCATTTAATGAAATATCCAGAATAGGCAAATCCACAGAGACAAAAAGTAGATCCATAGAAGAGCAGGAAATGCAGGATCTGCTAATGGGTAAGGGGTTTCTTTGGGGAGTAATGAAAATGTTCTAGAATTAGATAGTGGTGATGACTGCAAAACTTTGTGAATATACTAAAAACCACTGAACTCTGCGCTTTAAAAAAAGATGAATTGTATGGTATATGAACTACATCTCAATTTTAAAATGACCCCATTTCTCCCTCTAGCTACCACCCCATCTTTCTCCTGTCCACTACAGTAACACTCCTCAAAAGATTCTGGCCGGGTGTGGTGACTCATGCCTGTAATCCCAGCACTTTAGGAAGCTGACGCAGACAGATCACTTGAGGCCAGGAATTCAAGAACAGCCTGGCCAACATGGTGAAACCCTCTGTCTACCAAACACAAAAATTAGCTGGGCATGGTGGCAGGCACCTGCAGTCCCAGCTATTTAGGAGGCTGAGGCACGAGAATTGCATGAACCTAGGAGGCAGAGGTTGCAGTGAGCCGAGATCACACCACTGAACTCCAGCCTGGGCAACAAAGTGAGACTCCATTTAAAAAACAAAAACAAAAACAAAAAAACACAAGATATATCTACACTCACCATTGCCTAGTCCTCTCTCCCTAGTTTTCTACCCACCCTAGTCAGGCTCTTGCCAGCCTGAACAGTCTCCCCAAATTCCCTTAGTCCTTACTATAAACTAAATTTCTAAATTATCCTAAACTTAAGACCATAAATAAAATATCCCCCACAGTGCCAAGCTACTCCTAATACATACTGGGTACTCAATAACTTCCATTTTTTTAATCTGGAAGTTATTTAAAAAACTACAAATAGGGTGCAGTGTGTACTGCTCGGTGATGGGTGCACCAAAATCTCACAAATCACCACTAAAGAACTTACTCGTGCAACGAAATATCACCTGTACCTCAATAACCTACAGAAATATCAAAAATTAAAAAAAAAAAGAAATTGTATTTCTCTTATTATGCATATTTCAAACAAAATTTTCAGCAAGCTAAATGCCACTATTTGAGTCTTTTACAAACAGGTCATTCTCTTAAACACAGCAATATTCATATCAGAAAGGATTAAATGGAATTTTAATCCTGAAATTAACTGAAAATTCTAAAACCATTCCCCAAAAGTTTGAGAGAAAATTCAAAGTCTAAATTCTTACTCATCAGAATAAAAGAAGTTACTATTTTTTTAATTAATACTAAAAATATGTTTGCTCAAAGACATTATCTACTCAAGTGAAATAACCAAGAGGGCATAAAAGTAATAAGGATCTTCTTTCTACTGATTACCTGTTCCATAGATGGACAGGCAATGATCTGGATGTCTTCAGGGCTGAATTCTTCCTTTAACAGAGCATGGAACTTCTGGAAGACTTGCTGAATATTATTCTTAGAAAGGAGGAAAGGAGATCTTATCAAATGAGTTGTCTTAAACATGAAGCACCATGAATGTTAAATCGTAATGATATTTGCCAAAGCGAGTGGAAGCAATGTATCTTTCATGATATTACCAAAGATGCATAATTTGTTCTTAATATTTCAATGCTGGCATAACCTGATGAAGACTTAGATAATGCTTCCCAGGAAGACTAAACTCTAGCAAGCCTTGCCCCCCAGAGAATAATTTTAAGAGTCTTCTGCAGCAATTTCTTACACAAAAGATAATAAAGTTCCTAGACACATAAAACATACTTTAAAATCAACCAATGCCTTGGGTAAGGACAAGAGCTTAACACAGAGCTGGAAGTTATGAGCCCTAAATTTGCTCTGCCATTTAATCCCTTGGTTGCCACTGCAAGCCATTTATTTCTACTACTCACCAGTAAAATGGGGCATAATTCCTGAAGTGCTGCTCTCTTGAGAGTTGGGCCACATGCAATGTAAGGGTCTGATTTTTTTGGTTTATTTACGAATTTCTACTTTCAATAGTAACATTAAAAACTTAAGACAAAGTGACAGTGGGAAAAAAAGATAATCAAGACAGAGGCAGACTTTGTAAGCCTTTCATGAATCATAGTGATTTTTCAACTTCACTAAAACAGTATCCCAACATTTCTAAATTTCTACAGGAAAAGGAAAATGGTAAATGAGGCAAAGAATACTTGAAGTCACCTGCCAACATTCAAATGAGTTATCTGATACTCACCCTCACAGGTTTAAACAAGATGAACTCGGTATCTTTATTGCATAGGTACAAGGACATACTTCTCAACGTCACAGGCAGCTTTGTTTTTAGTGTCTTATACGCAGTTGCCGCAAGGTCATTGACCTTTGCTGGAAATAAATTAACCTCATTAGTGTCACAACGAAAAAGAAAAGAAATATTTCCATTTTAATTGAAAGGGGAATAAAGGGAGAAAAAAATAGCAGAAGAAAAGACTCTTTATTTCCCCAAAGAATTTCTTTCATTTTTATAGCTTATTTACCAAGTTTAATCATAAGCCCTATAAACATTCATTAAGTATCTACTATACAAAATTCTAATCCCAAGGGCTAAGGCAGCAAAATAACTCCCCTAGCATGCTTCAGGACATTCATAAGAGCTGTAATATGTACCTTTGGAATTTGGAGGTAAGAGATTAAGGTTTAAAAAAAAAAGTCATTTTCAGAGAGACACTAGTAAGAATTACTTCATAATGAATGAGTTTGTTCATTTGCAGAAATGACTCACAGTAAGAGATGCTTAGATTATTCAGAAAATATCCACATATATTTAAGGGGAATTAAATATCTATTTGTTATATTCATATACTGTATTATCAGAAAGGGAACAGAATCCCAAAAAGTTACACCAAAAATAACTATGAAACCCTGTTCCATAGATGGACAGGCAATGATCTGGATGTCTTCAGGGCTGAACTCTTCCTTTAACAGAGCATGGAACTTCTGAAGATTTGCTGAATATTATTCTTAGAAAGGAGGAGAGGAGATCTTATCTTTATCTGAAGGAGTTACATAAAAAAGGAGAGTAGTAATCTGTATGAAGTATTTCAGTTATCTAGAAAACTACAAAGAAAAAAGACAATTTCAAAGATGCTCAACCTCACTCATAATTAAATAAATGTAAATTAAAGGAGTGAGATATTTACAGATGATTGGCAAAAATTACTAAGATTGTGATATCCATGTTTGACGAGGGTATGGAGAAACAGGCATCTTTGTGTACTGCTGATGGAAGTATAAGATGGTTCAACCTCTTTGGAAAAATATTAGGCAGTATCTAGCAAAACTGAAAATGCAGACCCTTTTTCCTTTAGCATTTCCACTGCTAGAAATTTACTCGTGGATAGACTCAAAAAATACCAAGTTATGAGTATACAGAGATGTTAAGAGTATAAGGAAACACACAAACTGCAAATAATTTAGGTTTCCATTATAAGAATTACAAAAGAAATCATGCTATAGTGATGTAGTCGATGCATCCAATAAATAGAATGGATCAAGTTGGATAGGCTATACAGAAAGGCCTCTAAGATATATAAGAAATGAAAAAGGAAGCGGTATGATACAATCCCATTTGGGTAATATTTTTAAAGTCCATATATGCTAGTATATACATAAACAATTTTGGGAAAGAAACTTTAATAGTAGTTGCCCCTGAGAGAAGGACTAGTTTGATGGTAGAAAATATAATTACTTTTCATTTTAATTAATTAATTGAGGAGGGTTGCAGTAAAGCAGGGTAAGAAAGTACCAGTGCTCTTGCCACTGGAAAGGGTGCGGGTTCATCCAGACCCCAGGAGAGGGTTCTTGAATCTCATCCGAGAAAGAATTCGGGCGAGTCCACAGTATAAACCAAAAGCAAGTTTGTTAAGAAAGTAAAATGGTGAAAGAGTAGCTACTCCATAGACAGAATAGGGTGTTCCCAAAAGTAAGAGAAGTAACGTGCCCACCCTAGGTGCAATGCTTGTTTATATATAGGATAACAAAAAACATGGGGATATGTACTCTGCTACAAAGGTTTGTGATAAAGGGTTAATTTTTCTTAATTACTATATTTTGCAAGAAATCAATATTATCTTTAAAGCAAAATTAGGAATGCTTTTGTTCTCAAGATATCAGGGTATCAGGACATTCCTGGGTCTGGGTGTGTTTAGTAAACGTTATTAATCTGCTTCCTTAAATGTAAATATCTAGAGGCTAGGAATACCCAGCCTCCTTGGAAAGCAGCCCAGCAAGTCCCACCCCCATTTTTCCTAGCTCTCTCTGGAGATGGAGTTGCTCTGGTTCAAATGTCTCTGACACTCTCAGGAAGAAAGAATAAATAATTCAGGAACTGCTTATTTTTCATTAATAGATGAAAGCTCCTTCAAGACCCTTACTTCCACGGGCTCTGCTTCTGTCATTACTAACACACCTCAGGGATCACTAAATCGGTCTTCAGAGCCCTTGATAAGCAGAAAGTGGGTGTGCAGGCTGGTGACTAAAGTGTCCTCTAATTCCTAAAAAAGGTTTCTTTGTCAGAGTAAATTAACAAATGGGCATCCTAATTTATAACTCACTCTCCTGTGGGTTTGTTTGATCATGAAATGATCCCTGAGAACTTGACCAAGTCTGAATGAACCAGTAACCCTCAGTTTTTAGGGCAGAGGGGTCCAAGACAGTTCCTAAATTGTCCTCAATGCTCCCACTCCAAGGGGCCATAAATCTCTCTTTGGCATTCGAGTGTGGGCTTCAAGTACTACAGATTCTAAAATCCGACTCCATTCCTCTGCTATGACTAAATGGGATAGAAGATACGACTACAAGATAAACTGAACTGTTATTGCTATATTCACTAAGATCTTCTCACTAAGAAAGAAGGAAATGGGTTAAATGACAAAGCAGCAAGTCCTACTTCAATCTGTCCTTTTGTCTACTCCTGTTAGTTTCCTTTTATCTACTCCTGCTTTACTATGACAATTCTAAACTCTAGTAATGCTTAAGAGCACAATACATCTAACACTTTGAATCCTATTAGGGTTCCACTTGAGAAAACGACAGCCCCTATTTTGAGAGAAAGGATCTTTCCAAAGGGGAAAGAGCAATACATTAATTATGCATCAAGAGACTGGGCTTAGCTGTACTGGTTTCTACCTATCTTAAGAAAGATTTATCATACCCAAGAGTTTCATTTACATAAATATTCCAAATAAAAATCAGCTCCTATTTCTAACTAAGCCCTATAAAAGCAATTGGAACCTTGAGTCAAAGGCTCCAATTAACCCCCAAATCATCAGAATTCCTTCAAGAGGTAGGCTGAGTTGTGAACTGAAAAGTCTGCCTCTTGACTGTGAGGAATCAGAAGAGGTGGTTAATACTATGCCAGACTATGATTAGAATTTCCAGTATTGTAGGTAAAAGAACCTGATTTTCTATCTTCAGACAGAATGCACTACTGTATTAAGTGTGCTTTTGTAGTAAGATGTCAAAGATTTCTATTCCATACACAACACGAACGTTTAGAATAATAAAGACAACAGAACATTCCTTGTCTGCATCATGGTGAGTGAAACACCTAAAGCATGTCACAAAGTTTATGTGCAATAAATCAAATCAACTCAAACCTATATTGACATCATCAAAGTTCACATGAGGAACCTTTGAAATAAAATCTTATCTTCCTTTCAAAGACAACTGACATTCTCTACATTTACAAATCTTCCTAAGTGATACATAGCTACTCTTCTAATTTCTCAGTTCAACTTCAAGTTAACCTAAGGCATTCATAATTAAAAATTTTGAGGCCAGGCACAGTGGCTCAGGTGGGCAGATCACCTGAGGTCAGGAATTCAAGACCAGCCTGGCCAACATGGTGAAACCCCATCTCTACTAAAAATACAAACATTAGCTGAGCACAGTGATGCATGCCCGTAGTCCCAGCTACTCAGGAGGCTGAGGCAGGAGAATCACCTGAACCTGGGAGGTGGAGGCTGCGGTGAGCTGAGATCATGCCACTGCACTCCAGTCTGGGCGACAGAGTGAGACTTTGTCTTGAAAAAAAAAGAAAAAAGTTTTATTTGAGCTGGGTGCAGTGGCACACACCTGTTTTAACACAAAAATTAACTGGGCATGGTGGTGGGCACCTGTAATCCCAGCTACTTGGGAGACTGACGCAGGAGAATTGGCTAAATCCAGGAGGTGGGGGTTGCAGTGAGCCGAGATCACACCACTGCACTCCAGTCTGGGCAACAGAGCAAGACTCCATCTCAAAAAAATAATAAATACAATTTTGGAGGCTTTGAATAGCTTCAATCATTCTTCCTAAAGAAAATGAATACTTAACAGATATAATGCTCTTTCAATATGGAAAACCAATCATATTAAAAAGTTGATTCCAGATTAGGAGCCTGTGCAAAGCCAATTTTTCATGGATGCAAAGCCAGAATCATTTTTTGGATCTCTCTCACTGAGTGGAAACCTGCCCTCCAATATGGACACAGCTTACCCATAATTAAAACACTCATTCTTTCTCCATTTTGCCCGTTTTAGTTTCAAAGACTCTCTACCACAATATTGGCCAGGGAATGGCCAGAAATATCAATTTAACAAAATGATTTATTTTGGTTTAATGGCAACTTAAAATGCCACAAGATGTACCAAAAATAACGTTAGTCGTGATTTTAAATGTCTAACGCTAAAGACCAAAAAAAAAAACCAAAATCCTCAAGCACAAAAAAATTTACATTTAAGAAAGAGTAAGACTGGGAACATCTCAAATATATCTGCCAATCAGACAATAATATTGCCTGCCAACTCCCAACTAACACCTCAATTTTTATAATTTTTTCCCCCAATACTCTAAAATGTCAACAGAGGATAACTTGGACAAAATGTGGAAGAAAATAGTGGCCCAGCATTTCTTCATATACTTGAAAGTAGGTACACTCACCATAATTTCTTCCTATCAACCACAGTATTTTCATCAAAGCTTGAACACAATGAATAGTGGGTGTACAGCAATCAACAGACTCAAAGGGTTTCTATCTTAGCCATATTTTAGTTTTAACTGGGTGATTTTTCAAAACAAAAATTCTTCCTTCCTTGATAAGCTTGTTGAAATGCAAGTAGTGCTAGCCAATGAAGACCTGTCAGCTCCAAACTGAATCCTGCATTAACTCAGATTGCAGCACCCCAGAGTGAATAGGAAACCAACTCCAAGCTGTCACAGTAAGGACTATATAAATGCAGATTAATAACATCCTAAAAAAGAAATCCGAAACGGTCAAATGAGAATACCTGGTTGTGCCCAAGGCTGCTGTGAGAGAGTATACTTGGGGCCTCCTTGACTGGCCATTGTTTTTAACGCTGAAACCTAGTAGAGGAGACAAGAAGAAAAAAAGTTTCATTTCATCAATGACAAATTAAACTGGTACTGCTCTCAAGGGATACACAACACCATTTAAACCTATTAAAACACCATGATAATCAAATGTGCAGCCCCAACAAAAATGCATCATCTCATACTCCTTTATAGGTAATCAACATTTTTAGCAAAACTTCTTTTGTGATTTCAAGGCACATGGTTATCTTGCCAAAAATCATACCTAAGTCCTGAGACATTCTATCTGAAATACTTCCTGCTAGAAAGACAAAAATGAAGCCCTAGAGAAATGTCAACACAAAACAGGGAATCTCTTAAGGAGACTGCTATGTCAATACTAAATTATTTTGTATGTAATTAGAAAAATGTCACCCTAGCTGGATAAAATCTCCTTTACATCTGGAGGATCATTTTTCTTATATCACAGAGAGAATGTCATTAAAACAAACAAATAAGATTTTCAAATACCATCAAAAATCATATATGACCGACCAATCAGTGCTCAAGATAGACCTGAATGACCATCTTCTAGTCATCTCTTTTCATTCCTTAGCAGCAGTATAGAGACGCTTGAACAAGACTCTTTCTAAGACAGTAAGCTGTGGTGGAGCTATGGGGTAGCTGGGGAGGGTGAGAGAGAGAAACTGCACAAAATGTGTTTTAAAATGGACAGTCATGTGCCAAGGTGCAGTCCATGGCTTTGGCCTCACAGGAAGGTCTCATTAGAAAACCCTAAGCACCAGCTCTAGATTTCTCACACAAAAGGCCATACAAACATGTAGGCAGAGGATGGGCAGACACAGGGTATAATGTTGACTTGGATCTCTTCAGCCTCCCCTTTGTTTCTAGTTTCTATTTCTCCTCCTGGACCACTCTAGGCCTTTGCTCATACTGCCTACCTGTATAAAATCACCTCCTTCCTCCTCTCACTCCATCCCTCGCCATATCTTTATTTTTTGAGATGCACTTTAAAAAATGAATCATATATTATAGACACTAGACACTGCTAAAAGAAAAATACATTCACACTTTAGTGTTATGTTATCCAAAATATTTTCCGTTGTAAAAATATAAATATACTAATGTGTATACATTTACAAATCTGGGAACAGTGTTCTGTGAACTTTTTTCCCCACTTAAATCTACATTCTGGTCATTTTCCCACATCCAACAGTTTTGTTTTAATAGTAATGGCTGCCTACTGTTGCACTGAATGCTCCAGAATTTAACCAATTTCATAACATATATTTAGGTTTCGTACAAGTATTTTTATGTTAAAAACAAACATAAACTAGTGTATTCATCCCTATTTACTATCCAGATAGTTTACTTATCTTTAAGTCAAACCTCAAAGAGCATTTGCTTCAAGTTTTCCCCAATTAGCCTCATTTTTTTTTAAGGCTAGTCAAGTGAAGCAGTGGGAGCCCCATCTTTTTAAAAATTCCTACACAATGAACAAAGACCCATCGTCTCACAATGGCATTGCTGTATACAGTTTAATGTTTACCTATTTTTCTATCTTAATTTCCCTTTAGGTTATACCTCCTTGAGAGCAGGAATTAAACTTACAGATCAAACTCTATTACATGTACTAGATAAAGAAAAAAATTTAAGTTTACAGTGTTACTGAGGAAATTTACAACACTCCAGACGGAATATTAAGAATAAACTCATTAATAACCAAATTGCTTGAAAGAAAATGAATATTTTCTACATATAAGTCTGAGTTTTTAGCATAAACTGGTCCCATCAGAAAACAAAACAAAACAAAACAAAACAAAAAAAACACTTTTAAGCTTAGCTACAAACCTGGAATTATACTTCCTTTAAAATGCCTTAATTTAGACTTTTCGCTAAAGCAAAATCTTCACCTCAAATTTGTCAAACTGTACTACCAAATAACATTTCTGCAGCAAGCACTTTACAGATACACATATGATCTTGTTTTGTCTCGTGATAACCTTAACTTCAATCAGAAGGTGGCAGACGCAGTTGCAGGATCTAGGGCTCAGTTGCCTTGACACAAAGTTCTGTGCTTTCTACTATAACCACTACCATCCCAAGTACTACTTAAGGGTTTGTTTCAAGCAACATTTAGTACAATGGAATTCTAGAGCAATAAAAAAGTATCAACAGTTTTTGAAGTTTGGTAGAAAATAATCTAAGCCAAATGTTTTCATATGAGCCTCTACTCCTAACCCTTAGAATAGTATTACATTCCCTCAGGTCAAATACTTAGAGAAGAGGTTATTTTTCCAGGGTCAGGAAATGAGGCAACAGAGCATATATGCTCTTCTAGTACTTACTTTATTTTTTCTCAGGAAAGATCAATAATTACACCAA
Source organism: Rhinopithecus bieti (assembly GCF_001698545.2). NCBI lineage: Eukaryota > Metazoa > Chordata > Mammalia > Primates > Cercopithecidae > Rhinopithecus > Rhinopithecus bieti. The sequence goes on from NW_016805057.1 coordinate 835,091, forward strand.
AAATCAAGTATTAAATAGAAACCAGACAGGTGAAGATGTTGTAGAAATGTTTATCTTATGAATACTCAACCTGTTTCTCAACCTGTCAAATAAAGATGCTTCTCTTACTCAAGGTTCCAGGGATGTAGTAAGAATTAATGCATAGAAAGTGTCTCAACAAGGAGCACAGAGGAAGAAGCTACATAAACAACAAGGCCAATTTACAGTAGATGAAAGGGATCCAAACCAGACCCCAACTCTTTAAGCTCAAAAACAAGTCTTCTGACAACCTAAAAATATTCTCTACGTGGTAATACATAGACATTGTTAAAAATCAGTCCAAACTTAGAAACAAGCTGAGGATATTTTGTTGATGAGGCTTACATCCGAATGATAAATACCGAGACCTACAAACACACCTCCAAATGAGATGAAAGACTGTTTCCTATCTGTACCTGTGGGTGTTGAATTTCCTGTAATCGTTTATCAGGGGACAAGCACTAGTTGCCTTATAAAATGCTAACTAACGCCAGGCACAGTGGCTCCTGCCTGTAATCTCAGCACTTTGGGTGGCCGAGGAGGGAAGATCCCTTGAGGCCAAGAGTTTGAGACCAGCCTGGTCAACATGGTGAAACCCCATCTCTACAAAAAATACAAAAAAATTAGCCAGGCGTGGTGGCACACACCTGTAATCTCAGCTACTCAGAAGGCTGAAGCAAAAGAATTGCTTGAACCCGGGAGGCGGAGGTTGCAGTGAGCTGAGATCGTGCCACTGCACTCCAGCCTGGGTAACAGAGCAAGACTGCCCAAAAAAAAAAAAAAAAAAAAACCTAACTAAATAAAAGAGGCATGAGATTCTGCACTTGCAGGTAATTAATGCTGAGGTTTACCTTTTAAAGTTTTCTATAAAATCTTCCTCTTTCTCTGCTATTCAGAATGCTAGTAACAGTCACTAGGTAAAAAGTGAAAAATCTTTGGTCCACAAATTCTAAGATGCAGTGTCTCAAATGGTCACGTGTGTGTGTGCGCGTGTGCGTGTGCGTGTGTGTGCGCGCATATGTGTGTGTGCGCGCGTGCATGTGTGCATGTGCGCGTGTGTGTGCGCGCATATGTGTGTGTGCGCGTGTGACACACACACACATATGTATCTTTGTCTCTGACTCACTCTATGCCACAGGATGAAAGGGAACTGAATCTGGAATAACACACCATAAAAGGGAAGCTCAGTCCTCCAGGCTGTGGGGTCCACTCAGTAGAAACTCAGTGAGCAGCAGTGAGGGCCCAGGGTTGACAGAGGAAAAGGGAGGCAACTACAAGTGGTCTGAGCAAGGGCAGCAGAGACTGATTATGTAGGATGAGACTGGCTTCTCATGGGGATGAGAGGCAAGGCCTTTCCCTTCCCAATCCCATTACAAAGGGAATATAAAAACAGGTCCATGAACATTTGTTCAGGGATCCCTGCTATATGCATGTAGCATGTCCGTGGAGCACCATTACATAATTCAGACTTGGAATATTTTCTACATAAACCTCTATTTCCTTTTTCAAAAAAAAAAAAATGTTTTGAGACGGAGTCTTGCTATGTTGCCCAAGTTGGTGTCGAACTCCTGGGCTCAGCCATCCTCCCACCTCAGTCACCCAGAGTAGCTAAGATCATGGGCATGTGTGAATTTTTATTCTCTTGATATCTAGAAAAACTGTGCTGTTCTAGAACAACCCTTTAATCTTAGATTTCATTATAATCAACTTGCTTATTTCAGAAGATTCATTCTGCTGTTCTGTTATTGTACAATATTCATCTGTAATACTTCCCACCACTACTATGCGGATGTTCTCCCAGAAGTACACATTACAATCTACCAACTTGTTTTTCACAGGGGTAGTTTCAGTAAAAACTGTAAGTTATCTGTAAATTACAAAGTACCAATACTCAAACCTTTTTTAAAAAATCAAAACCTAGAAGAAAGCATTTCTATCCCCCTCCTTTTTTACATTTTTGTGGTGGGAAAAAAATGCATGTATACACACATTCCAAATACTTGGAGTAAAATCCACTTAACAAGCAGTATATGCCAGTGATAAACAAAAGAGTACTTTGTTTTAACATTTCTATGCATTGTTGGCCTTTTTAATTATTTTTTAAAACTCGTATTTTCTGTCTTTGCCACAGGCTTCAGGCATGTTAGCACTGATGGCCTCAACAAGAAGTTTCTAAAGAACAATTGCTAAGCTGTCTCCTTGTTATTTCATACATATATCTTGTCTGTCCAGTTAAGATTAGTCATATTTGAAAATAAGAGCCATCATATTTTTATTCTTTTTATGATGTCCTCTGATACAAGTCTGGGGTACACAGTAGTGGTTTAATAAATAAAAATTTCATGACCTTTTTTTCTTTCTCTCTTTTTATTTTATTTTACTTTATTTTGAGACAGTCTCACTCTGTCACCCAGGCTGGAGTACAGTGGGCTGATCTTAACTCACTGCACCCTCGACCTCCTGGCTCAAGCAATCTTCCCACCTCAGCCTCCCAAGTAGCTGGGACTATAGGCGCATGCCCCTACACATGGCTAATTTTGTTCATTTTTTGTAGTGACTAGGTCTCACTATGTTGCCCAGGACTGTTAACCAGTGTCAGACTCCAGGGGCTGGAGCGATCCTCCTGTTTCAGCCTTCCAAAGTGCCGGGATTATAGGTGTGAGCCACCACACCCAGCCTAATTTCAAGACTTCTTCAATATCTTTAAGTCCTTAGTGATGACACTTAAATTTTTTTAAACGATTAGGATGCAACAAGAATGTCAAAATAGCCATGATCTGCTTTTCTCTTTGCTGGCATTCGCCAGTTAATGGATTTTAGCTTAGAAGACAGAGACAGAGAGAATATACTATCTACACATACAGTCAGTCCTCACTTAATATCAGCAATAGGTTCCTGAAAACTGTGACTTTAAGTGAAATGACACACAGCATGTCCTCAAATAAAGTCATTTCCTTCAACAGTTTAACACTGTTTCATTATACTGTTGATGAAGGAAAAAAATTGGTTTCATTTTATGTTGTTTCACTTAAAGTCACGGTTTCCAGGAAGAGACCACCGATGTGAAGGAGGACTGACTGTATATTAAATCCATATATCTGACAGTTAACAATGCTGTGTTATAAAACTCTTCAATTCTCAATCATCCATGCAAAATGGAAGAGAGAAATGGCATGTAAAACAAAGAGGAAAACAAATCACCCATTTTAAGAATGGGAAACCCTGATTCCCAGGACTGTGGTTGCTGCCATGCAGGTCCGGGAGAAAGTGAGATTCCAGCAGAAAGTGAGAGTCCCAGCCCACATGCAGATAACCTACAAGGCGGATAAACAGAACACAGCTAACCAGGGGTCGGCTATAACTAGCTTTGCAGTATTTCCACTCTTCCTCTTAAAAACAAAAACTGTGCAAGCATATCTAAAAGCCCATAAACCAAAAAGCACAGTGATTTCCTAGACAGAATCATTAAGACTTGGGCTCACTATCTCCTTCTGCTGGAGTTCACACAAGAGACTAACTGAAGAGGAAGGCTAGGGAAGAATGCAAAGTGACTTCACCAAATAGGCACCAAGGGCCATACCTTTGTCATGAACTCCGCCAGCTGGTCTACAAACAGCTTGGTCTGCTGCTCAATAAACTGCTCACAGGCCGATTTCAGATGACGGTCTACGTCTTTTTTAGAGTCAAGATAATGTTCTCTTATCTCAGGAGTACCCTTAAAAAAAAGATAACAATTTCCTCCTGTTTTTATGTGCCTAGAAATCACCAGACATGTAAAGAATGTCGTTTATCTCCCACCACCAATGAAACAGACTCCTTCTCACCTCCAACAAGAACTCTATCAAGGCATTGTTGCTATTCAGCCTAAAAAATCTTGGAACAGTCATAGGGTTCAGGATTTTAAATGCTGCATCTGTGAAACAAAATTACTCATCCAGTGAACATGGAAAGTTTCAACAGCAAAGCCATGTGTAACATACACCAGTTCTCTACCACCACAAGGCAAAAAGCCAATTCACCTTCAGCAACTCACCTCCATGAAAGGCTGAGAGTGAGATGAGCACCAATGATGGCTACAGTACTCACAGAGTTATTTTCTAGAAGTTCGAATTGCAAAATGACTATTAATCTCAATAATTCACTTACCAAAAAAAAAGAAAAATGATAAATGGTAATTGGCACCTTAAAATTTCACTGCTTTACTTTTAGGATATTAAATAAGTTTTTAAAAAATACTCATATACTTACCCAGCTTCTTTGTTAAAATCCTGGCTGGCACGGAAATTTATTCATTTGAAGCACAGTGAATAAACTAATGTGTCAGCCAAGAAGAAAACACCAAAAGGACATATTTACCCCTTAACCTCCAGACTAACTAGAATCTATGTAAAGTATTAGCTGAGGTCTCATTGATGTTCAAATGCAATACGATATAATGTTAGTCTTGAGAGGTTAGAGGCGTAAAAGTAAAGATAGTAAGTATTATTAAGTGAGTAAGAAAAAAACATCTCTTTGCTTTGCCAGACTAGATAAAGCAAAGCATGAAATCTTCCAACCTGGTTTTGCAAGCACACAGTACCATAGTATTTACTGCCTTGACCCTGGTAGTAATGAAGAAGAACCTCTCTCTATCAGTTCAGTATTCAGAGTAAAGCTTTAGTAAATAGTTGTTTGTGTCTGCTGTCTTTTCTATAAGACCCCTCAAAGATTCTGTCTACACAGAATCAAATCATCATATGGTGGGGTTACACAGGCTTTGTAATATTTGGAGGAAAACATACTTTCAACCAAATTTTGCCATAATCTCAAGATATTTCACTTTCTCTCACCTCAGTTGATCTACACTACAACCAAGCAGCAACAAATTACAAATCAGAAAAAAAAGACAGAAAGTAAATCAACCCTGTTCTATCCCATCACTTAAAGTAAGAACTGTCAGAAGCTGGGAATTCTTCAAGGTGTAAGAGCATGATTCCCACATCTCACACTGAAAAGAATGAATGAAATCAAAGAGAATGGGTGGGAGATGGAAGCCTCTGATGAGAATAAGCTTTAAAAAACCTATGTGTTCCGTAAAGGCAAAAGCCAGGAAATCTGGCTCCTATTTAAAAACCAAACCAAAAAGAAAACACATGGTATGCCACTTCCAAGGTTAGAGAAAAAAACAAAAATAATTTAAAAATTTTAAAATCACAAAGTACATAACAGACATGCTTTACAGAACCAAAACATATTCTCCGTGGTGGACAAGAGAGAGCATTAGGGAACGAAAAAGAGCAACCTGTTTTAAGAGGACGCATCAAGAGGTTACCCTGGCTCTCCGGTGAGTTAAATCAAATCCACTGTCAGATAAGCACAGGAATTGGGGAACTAAAAACCTACTATACTTGAACATCCTATATTTGGGGTTCCTCTAAGCTTTACACATAGAAAATAATTTGAGTGACCGTTTTTTTAATTGCCCCAAAACATTAGAGAGAAGTTAACTGATTACATAAATGAATGGCTTAAGGCATCAGAGCATAAATCTCTTAAAAATGTTTAAGATAAAGTTCACATAAATTTGTAAGTAATTAAGGGACATGAGGGAAGTTTATGGTATATCCTTAACTGCCTAAGATCAATTCATAGAAATTAACTACTCTGATCTTTTAGAAATCCTTTCTTACCAATTCAGAGGCAGATCACCAGGATGGATGAATCATCTTTCTCAAGATTCAATGTCTATTACCAACTCAAAGACCCTATCTTACATGATTACTGATTTAATACCACTGAAGTTTATTTAAGCAACTGAAACTTATAAAGATGTCAACGTATATTTTCATTCATTTTCGGTCTTAATGAGCTTGATAACCTCGTGAAGGTATCATGACAAGTTCATTATGCTCATTTTACCTAAAAGGAGGGTGGCGTGGGGAAGCTAAAACACCCACCCAAGATCACACAAGGGCCAGGAAATGATGGGACAGGAAGAAAACCCAATTCTTTCAAATTCTTAGGTAAGTACACTTCTCATTTTACCCAGCTGGCTTCCTGAATTTTCATAAACTGACAAACTCAACTCAGTGCTTAAAGTCATCCCAACTAGTTGACATTATTTACTTAGGAAACAGTTATTATATGGATTTTTCACTTTTTAACTGGTTGTAGGAATATGTGGCAGAGTCTAAATGAGTCTAATATTACAAACTGAAATGTCCAGATGCAGTTCCCTTCATAAAGAAAATACAGCAAGTTAGAAGTCGTTAGCATGGTGACAGCTCAGCTCAGTACGAACAAGTAACATATTTAGCAAGCAAAGCATGCAAAAAATTGCAGATGAACATAAAATAAACCTAAAACCTGTGCTGACACATCTGGACAGATCAAACACAGCCAAGTGTGCCAGCCAGGACAGCACAGTACCTCTAGTTTTCTTGAGGTCCAGGGAAATTTCCTTAATGGTGAATTCAGTGTGAAATGGAGCAATTTGTTCACGAAGTATCAAAAGGTGCTTAATTAAGAAAAGTTGTCCATCAATCTGAGTCTAAATTATAAGACAGAAAAATGGATATGATCACATGTTAAATCAAAATAACAGCATATATTATTAATCAACATGAATCTACCTAGGTTTACAGCCTATGGTGTCAATTCTCTTTTGTTGTGCAATGAACTTTCCTCATGCTAGAATTAAGTTAAAAAATCTTGCTTCAAACTCTTATTCGCACTGTCACTTGCTCTACTTTAAAAATCCAAGAAAGTCAGACACAAGGCTGTAAAGCAACACATTTACAGAGAGAAGTCCAATCTACTTTCACCTGGTGCAGAGGGAGAAGAGATGATGCAGCCTAACAGTGGCCCAGAGCAGAGGAGGAAAAGAAAGGCTCAAAGAATAAGCACGATCCTGACCTGACCTGGCATTCTAGTTTTTCCTCAGGAACATGACTTTCACTATTTGGTCAAAGCAGCTTTGATATCTAGAACATCAGACATACTTATATTTATACAAATGTAAAATGATTTGGGGTTGCCATTTTGGATCCTCCTGCCACCAACAGAGCTCTGACTACCCACATCCCTGAAGGTCGAGCATGTCCTTCTGCCCTCTCAGGACCCATCCACAAGAGTCTTGTGAATCAAGCTCAGTTCTCAAACCTCTGACCCAATCCTCAAATACTGAATAATAATAGCTCTCATTTCAGAGAAGAGTTTGTATATTAGTAAGAGCAAGGCTGTATTTGCTCCTTCTTGCTGTTACTCAAGGCAGAATCTTATTTTGAAAATATTGCTAATGAAGCTTTTATATTACCTTAGGAAAAGATAAAGTTATCTTTCAGTAAGCAATATAAATGTTAAAGGAGTTATTAAATGAAGATTCCTTCCCAGTCTCGCTCGTTCTCTCCACCAGTTTTAATAAACATAATCAATGACTTATGTCATGGAAACTCACTTTGCATCCTGGAACATGAAGCACCAGGTAAGTGGGAAATGCTACAGACTTTAAATACTTGCTCTATTTTTAAAAGACCTAACAACTCTGATGCCAAAAATACTATTGTATAGATTTTATTACTTTACAAAAGCTATTGTAATACAGCAAATAGTATCACGTTAATTTGTTGACAGGTGCTCAGTTTAAGTATGTAAGAACAATTTCTTGCCTTAAAAAACTCTTTAAGACATCAATCCATTTTCACTGATCACTTTTAAGATAAAAATACACAAGCTTGGCCAGGCGCGGTGGCTCGCACCTGTAATTCCAGCACTTTGGGAGGCCGAAACAGGAGGATCACGAGGTCAGGAGATAGAGACCATCCTGGCTGACATGGTGAAACCCCGTCTCTACTAAAAACACAAAAAATTAGCTGGGCGAGGTGGCGGGCACCTTTAGTCCCAGCTATTAGGGAGGCTGAGGCAGGAGGATGCCGTGAACCTGGGAGGCCAAGCTTGCAGTGAGCCGAGATCGCACCACTGCACTCCAGCCTGGGCAACAGAGCAAGACTACATCTCAAAACAAAACAAAAGTACACAAGCTCAACCATGAAAATAATAAGCTAGTGTCTATCAAATTGAGAGCTTCTCCATACATACTTAAACTCTTACAATACGCAGGAAACAGATAAAAGAGGATGGCCTACAGATAATGAGGGCAAAAGACCCAACAATCAAAAGGCTTTTCATGCCTCCCTTAAAAGAAAGGACATGGCCAGGTGCAGTGACTCACGCCTGTAATCCCAGCACTTTGGGAGGCCAAGGCCGGTGGATCACTTGAGGTCAGGCATTCAAGACCAGCCTGGCCAACATGGTGAAACCTTGTCTCTACTAAAAATGCAAAAATTCGCTGGGCATGGTGCACACACCTGTAATTACAGCTCCTTGGGTGGCTGAGGCATAAGAATGGCTTGAATCCAGGAGGTGGAGGTTGCAGTGAGCTGAGATAGTGCTACTTTTCCCTCCTGAGATCTGAGAAACACATCATCATTGTAGAAAATAAAGAAATGGCCGGGTGCAGTGGCTCAAGCCTGTAATCCCAGCACTTTGGGAGGCCGAGACGGGCGGATCACGAGGTCAGGAGATCGAGACCATCCTGGCTAACACGGTGAAACCCCGTCTCTATTAAAAAATACAAAAAACTAGCCGGGCGAGGTGGCGGGCGCCTGTAGTCCCAGCTACTTGGGAGGCTGAGACAGGAGAATGGCATGAACCTGGGAGGCGGCGCTTGCAGTGAGCTGAGATCCGGCCACTGCACTCCAACCTGGGCGACAGAGCCAGACTCCGTCTCAAAAAAAAAAAAAGAAAAGAAAGAAATGTGTAGGGAATGAAAGAAAAATCATCGATAGTTACCTAAAAGCTTTCACTGTTACATATTTTCTTCAATGCATTTTATTACATAGTCATACCGTATATCTGATTTGCATCTTAAATATCTATTATCTTAATATGTTTAAGTTAAATTTTATTGTTTCATTTTAAAAAATTTAATGACTGTGTAATATTGTTATATAAAACATGCCACAATTTACTTAACCATATCCTTAACATTAGACATGTGTTTTCTAATTTCACCTATTATCAGAAATGTGTGGGCACAGACTTGGAAATACTCGTTAAAACTTAAATCTGCCTGTCTATAACTTTATTTCTAGTCCCCATGTGAAAATTTCATTTCACCTCTCCATTTCATGAATGAGAAAAATATAGTGGTCACAAAGATAGAGCTTTCCTAGCAACAAGATCCCAAATTATTCTGTGGAGATTTATATATAACTTCTACATATGTATATATTATATATATTACATAATATATATAATATATATATAAAAACCTTGAACTTAAAAGTCACATTTATAAATCCATACGTCAAAAAAAGTTAACAGGATTTGAACACTCCAAGTGGGAAGAAAATTTTGGCTGCAAACAGCTCCCACAGCTCCTTTCCTACAAGTGACAGGTATTTTAAGAGGAGAGTTAAGCAAAGCAACACTTTTGAACATACTCTACTTCCTGGGGAAAAAAAAAAATCTGAGGGCCTGTGGGAGAAGCACATGCCAGCAGCCTTCAGCCCCAGATCCCTTCTGGATTAAAAACTGTAAACCGCTAAGTGTGGTGGCTAACACCTGTAATCCCAGCACTTTGGAAGGCTGAGTCAAGAGGATCATTTGAACCCAGGAATTTGAGACCAGCCTGGGCAACATGGTGAGATCCTGTCTCTACAAAAAATAAAAAATTTAGCCAGATGCCTGTAGTCCTACTGCTCAGGAAGCTGAAGCAGGAGGATTGCTTCAGCTCAGGAGGTTGAGGCTGCAGTGAACAGAGATCATATCACTGCACTCCAGCTTAGGTGACAGCGTAAGACCCTCTCTCAAAAAAAAAAAAAAAAAAAAAAAAAAAATTGGCTGGGCACAGTGGCTCATACCTGTAATTCCAGCACTCTGGGAGGCAGAGGTGGGCAGATCACTTGAGCCCAGGAGTTTGAGACTAGCCTGAGCAACATGACAAAATCCTGTCTCCACAAAAAACACAAAACTTGGCCGGGGCATGAAGGTACATGCCTGTAGTCCCAGATTCTTGGGAGGCTGAGGGAGGAGGATGGATTGAGCTCAGGAGTTCGAGGCTGCAGTGAGCTATGATCACACCACTGCACTTCAGCCAGGGAAACAAAGCAAGACCCTGTCTCAAAAACAAACAAAACTGTAAGTCATACAGTCATAGCGACCCCTTCTAGTCACACAACCCAGAGTCACAATTACCTGTCCTCAAAATTGACTCATTTCCTCCATGTAAGAACATTCAACTATTTAAAACATTATCATAGAGATGATTATAAATTGTGATGTTTCCTTGAAAATGCTTTCTTGGTATTCCAGGGAAATAGTACCATTTCCCCAGTGGCTAGGACTACAACAAGAAACCTTTACCCTATAGAATGTGTAACCTAAATACCACTTTTGGTACTTTAGTAAAGTTGGACTCTCTTATATAATACAGTCTTTATTAAGCACTATAATGAAATACCAGCTTCTCTCAAAGAGCCTCAAAATTCAATCACGTTAAACAAATTCTACTGCCAAAACAGCTTTAAACTTCTGTGCCTATAGGTAAATGCTATATTCCACAATATTTTACCAGGAAACAACATTTCACCTAACACTTCATCAAACCTTGTTTTTGCTGATAGACTCTGATGCTCCAAGTAAGGACTGAATGCAGGCAGACAATGCTTCCTGTGATAATCCTTGGAACACTGCCCTCTGGTGGAATAAAAGAGAATAATCAGCCTGTGGCACTTGCAAATAACAATACCTGCTTGTCCTCATGGTGGGATTTACTACTCCTACTGTTCTTCCTGGTTTCCTATTCCCATGCAACCTTTCTAGACCAACACATAGATTTGTAATGTGCAGTCATCTCTGGAAACATTCATGTGACCCTTCAAAAAATATTAATTAGCATGCTAGGCACTGTGCTAGATGCTAGAAATGTAGGCAGGTTCTGACCTCGTGGAGCCTTCGCTCCAACACGATCTCATATGGGGCTGTTTTTTAAATCTCTAAAACCAACTTTAAAACAAACCCTCAGTAAATCTACTTCTAAAAATACATCAGAATTGTATTTTAAGAATTCACGTACATGGGTCTTCATTACAGTATTATTTAGAACAGCCAAAAACTGAAAATAACATAAATGTTCAAAGACAGAGGACTGACAAATAAAATACGACTAAATCTAAATTATAGAACACTGTTTAAGAAATCAAAGAATGCTGAAGGAGGCGGTGAAATTCATAATCAAGTTTAAAAAAAAACAGGTTACAAAATGGTATGGGCAGTATGATTCTTTATTTAATTCTGCCATTCCCATAGGTGTGGCACGGTGGTTGGACCAGGACTCCCGTCAGTGCCCTTGCTTCCCTCCCAGCCTCCATTCTACATAAATATGAGCCTATTCATTATTAGGCCACTGTCCTGGGCCCTGGTCTCCAACTTGATGTTAATTCTCTTTTTACATTGCTTCTCCCCATTCTGTGGTTTCTCACAAGGCTATTACTATAGGAAGGAGAGATTAGAGCTGCCATCTGCTGGGTCACTAACCCTGCCTAGGAAAGCTTAAGATGAGCAGCTTAGACCAAGACCTTCGCCTTCCCCTGCTCAGCCTTAATGTATTTTACACTGGATTGTCTTTCCTCACCTTTGATCAGTAAGACTAAGTGTTAAGATTTGAATACAAGCTAGGCGAAAAAAGAATAAGCAAGTCTAAGGCATAAGACAAAACTGGCAGAGTGACCTCCTCAGGCCTACCTACTATTTAGCTAAAATCCCTGTTAAGCACCCTAAGAGGCTTTTTTTTACTAGAGTCTGTGATGACAATGGGTTCTATGTGGAATATGCCTCCTGTGTATTTTCCGTGGGATCCTGACTCTACTGCAGGAAGTTGCTGAATCTTAGCCTAATATCATTATTCAATAAACCTAATGGACACCCTGGGGAGGAAGAGATGCCAAATGTCCAAACCTCTCTCTGGAAGAGATCTCATCAGCTGGGCAAAAAGGCTGAGACATCTAAGTCTGTAGAAGTGATCTGGGCCCATCCTTAAGAGTCCCAGAACTGGGCAAAAGGCACATTTGGTAGCATTTCAAAATCTATAAGCACAAAGCCCAGCAATTATGCATTTTAAATTAAATATAGAGTAGTATACACTCTACTGACCCAATGAAATGACTGTGCAGTCCTAAGACTCTGGTATAAAATATCTCTGTGGTGTAAGGGTAAATGCACACTCCTTTTGAACCACGTCCTTAAGAAATAGTGGCATCTAGACAATTCATTACATGACTGCCATCTTTAATCATTGCTCCAAATGCAGTCAGGGTCTTCTCCTCAGGAATGCACATATAAAACGGTCATGCAAAATTTGCCCACACTTTTGAGGTGTCCATAGACTCCCCAAAGCCCATTACTGAATTATAAGTTTCTATAGAAAGTTCAGGTTAGAAATTCCTAAATTAGCTTGACCTCAAGTTACTTCTATATCTAAAAATCATGATTTTAAGAATATCCAACAAAATACTTTATCAAGATCTTAAAATTTAAATTAAAAAATATTTCAAGTGAAGGAGCAAGCAATTCACAGTAAAGATACACGTACATCTATGCATCTGTATAATTTGGAGAGACAGACAAGAGTTCTTCGAACCGTAGGATACCACATTCCATGAAGATCTGCTGGAGAAATTGTGGTCTGTGGTCTAAGATTAAGGGATTCTGTTGAACCTAAAACCCAAGTGGAAAAGAAGACACATTTCACACATGTGGATGTTTGTCTTACAGTAATTTACATGGCAACTATAAACTGTTTATTCTTATTAGCTATCAATAGCTAGAGGGCACCAATTTTGTCCCGCCTCAGTTTTCATCAAGAATACCATAAGAAATCTAAATCAGTGACAGGCGAGATTTAACACAGTGAGAACACACATGAATATGGACATACATACATTCCAGCTTCATACACATATGCTCAATCCAAGTTGCTTTTCCCAAATTGTGATCAATAATCTTTATGGAACATAGGAAAAGCATAATCACATTATAGAATGCAGCCATTAAAAAGGAGGCAGATCGGCCGGGCGTGGTGGCTCACGCCTGTAATCCCAGCACTTTGGCAGGCCAAGGTGGGCAGATCACGAGGTCAAGAGATTAAGATCATCCTGGCTAACATGGTGAAACCTCATCTCTACTAAAAATACAAAAAATTAGCTGGGCGTGGTGGCGGGCGCCTGTAGTTCCAGCTACTCGGGAGGCTGAGGCAGGAGAATGGTGTGAACCCAGGAGGCAGAGCTTGCAGTGAGCCGAGACCATGCCACTGCACTCCAGCCTGGGTGACTAAGCGAGACTCTGTCTCAGAAAAAAAAAAAAAAGAGGCAGATCTCGGGCCAGGGCCAGGCGAAGTGGCTCACACCTGTAACCCCAGCACTTTGGGAGGCCGAGGCAGGCAGATCATGAGGTCAGGAGTTTGAGACCAGCCTGACCAATGTGGTGAAACTTCATCTCTACTAAAAATACAAAAATTAGTTGCTAGGCGTGGTGGCACGCACCTGTAGTCCCAGCTACTCGGGAGGCTGAGGCAGGAGAATCACTTGAACCTAGAAGCCGGAGGTTACAGTGAGCTGAGATTGCGCCACTGCACTTCATCCTGGGCAACAGAGTGATTCTCTGTCTCAAAAAAAAAAAAAGGGAGGCAGATCTCTACGTAGTCATGAGGAAGCAGGTGGGAACCTGTGGAGGTGGAGGAGTAACAAGAAAACAAAGCACTTCTAAACAGGGGGATTAATCAAAGCAAGTTTGCCTGTCAGCCTGTCTTCCACACTCTGAGTCAAATCACATACAGGCCTAGTTAGTACAAATTCCCAGGTGACCAGAGCGGGCTTCCCCCCACCACTGGGAAAGTCAGAAAAGGCAGCCTCTGATGACTGTGAGGAAGAGCAGGTGGGGAGTGTGGTTGGGCAAAAACACCTCTGTAAGGGAAGTACAATCACTTCTGGGTCGAGGGACCAAATTTCAAATGAACCACGAAAAGTGGAGCTGGTATAATACTTTGAGACAACAGGTGATATTGAAAGATGGTCTAGGTATTAGAGGACATTAGCAAACTCATTAAATTTTTGGTGCAATAATGGTTTATTGTTAAATAAAAGATGTCATTATTTTTTGGACATGCTGAAATACTCAAGGGTGAAGTGTCGATGATGTCAATAATTTAAAATGGTTCGTCAAACATATTTACACACGCACACCCCAACACATATATATATACACATACACATATAAGTGTATATATGTGTGTGTATATGTGTGTGTGTGTATACATATATATATAAACATATATATAAAATAAAATGCTAAGTCTTGAATCCAAGTTGTGGGTATGGGTGTTCATCATTCATCTTTCTACTTTTCTGTATATTTGGAATGTTTTCAATAATAAGAAAATAGAAGTAGATCTATGATATAGAATTAGATCTATGATATCTATGATCTGTTGTAAGTTACAGAACAAACATAATTCATTTTTATAAATGGCTACAGCAGCATATGCTTACAAGAAGGCCTGGAGGTTGTATGGCATAGATTTGAGGGGAAAGGGATGAGGGAAATGTTGAGGCTTAGTGCTTTCTTTCCTTTTATTTATTTATTTATTTATTTTGAGATGGAGTCTCACTTTGTCACCCAGGGTGGAGTGCAGTGGCGCGATCTCAGCCCACTGCAACCTCCACTTCCTGGATTCAAGCGATTCTTCTGCCTTGGCCTCCAGACTAGCTGGGACCACAGGCGCCCGCCACCACACCCGGCTGATTTTTTGTATTTTTAGTAGAGACGGGGTTTCACTGTGTTAGCCAGGATGGTCTCCATCTCCTGACCTACTGATCTACCCACCTCAGCCTCCCAAAGTGCTGGGATTACAGGCGTGAGCCACCACGTCCGGCCTCTTTTTTTTTTTCTTTTGAGACAGAATCTGGCTCTGCTGCCCAGACTAAAGTACAGTGGCATGATCTCGGCTCACTGCAACCTCCACCTCCCGGGTTCAAGCAATTCTCGTGCCTCAGCCTCCTGAGTAGCTGGGATTACAGGCATGTGCCACTACACCCAGCTAATTTTTGTATTTTTAGTAGAGATGGGGTTTCGCCATGTTGGTCAGGCTGGTCTCAAACTCCTGACCGCAGGTGATCCACCTGCCTCAGCCTCCCAAAGTGCTGGAATTACAAGTGTGAGCCACTGTGCCCGGTCAGTACTTTCACTTTACAATTTTGTAAGCTTTTTTTCCAAAAAACAAAAACTACTTGTATAATTTTTTTTTTTCTCTTTTACCACTCTTAATTAACTTGTATAATTTTTAAATTTCTTCCACAAGAGCTCACTTTAAACTAACATTTAATTTGTATGAAGTATCTTAAAGAAAAAGAATAAACAAATTACATCAAAGAATATTTAGGAGATGAAATATTTATACTTTTCCTTAGGAATATGGTATGTGCAGGATCCCTTCTTCAAAATAAATTGCCAAAAGAATTTCCCCAAATAAAAGTTTAGTCAAACAAATGTGTTTAAGTACTTTAAAGCCAGAAGTCAGCTTGTGCTCATTTTCCCCTTTCCTGGGTAACTAATACTAGTTCACCAGGGCAAACCATCAAAAGCCAAGTGCCCCCTGGCTGCCTCTCCTGAGGAGCAGAGCAGGCCCCGGGACCAGGGCTTCTCCCACAGCCCTCCTGCACATCTGCCTCCATTGTCCTCCGCGGGCCTGACCTCCCCATTACTTGTTCTACATACAGAACAAAGCTGTGCTTTTATAAGGTACTGATAACTGGTCTCTTCACAAGATGGTCTCACCACCAATTGCCCTGACACCTCCTCCTATGCCATGAACTTCACATCATTTAAAGCCCTCCTTTCAGAGGCTTCTCATTCTCTCACTTCCAGCTTTAGAGGTGGGAACCAGGAAACCAGGAAAAGTGATTATGACATACTCTTTTCGGTTTTGCTCCACTTCCTACCTGATTAGAGCCTTGCTTTCCACCCCAAGTTATATCGCCATTGTGATAACACTGATAACTGCACAGATGACCAGCTGTTCATCCTTACCTTCTCAACTCCAAAGACTTTCTCTTCCATCCTCACAACCCTACCCCAGGGGCAATTCTTAATACTTGCAGAATTGTATTCTTATTACTTTCTACAGACTTCCTTCTTCCTCTCAACTATTCCACCTCTAAAGTTTTAAAACTTAGCATACCACTTTATAACCACAATGTTCGGGAGATTTTGATCTTCTCACTTGTTTACGCAAACTACACGGGCAACCCCTCCTCCTCTGACATCAATCACACTCTCTCACTTGCCCACTTCTGACCTCGCTGGCCGTCAGTTTACTCCTCTGTCTCCATTTGCTCCTTAACATCAGCTCTGGCTCAGTTTCTCTCCCAAGACGTCTGCTACAGTCATTCTACACTCTGTCCTAGGATGATCTTACACAAGCCCAAAGCATCAACTACACCTCATCCTTTATTTCTAAATCAGTCTTTCTCTCTACAGTTCTAGGGCAGTGCTGCCCAACAGAAATACAACGTGAATCATAAATGCGACACAGTAAAACGTCACATTTTCAAAAGTAAAAAAGTTAGCCAGACAGGATGGCATGAGCCTATGGTCCCAACTACTTGGGAGGCTGAGGTGGGAGGATGGCTTTAAGCCTGGGAGGCAGAGGTTGCAGTAAGCCAATATCACACCACTGCACTCCAGCCTGCCTGACAGAACCAGACCCTATCTCCAAAAAAAGAGTAAAAACAGGCCAGGCACAGCGGCTCACGTCTGTAATTCTAGCACTTTGGGAGGCTAAAGTGGAAGGACTGCTTGAGCCCAGGAATTCAAGACCCATCCTGGGCAACACAGCAAGACTCCGTGTCTATTTAAAAAAAAAAAAAATGGCTGGGCATGGTGGCTCATGCCTGTAATCCCAGCACTTCGGGAGGCCAAAACAGGAGGATTGCTTGAGCACAGAAGTTCGAAACCAGCCTGGGCAACATAGTGAGACCTCATCTCTTTGAAAGGAAAAAAAGAGTAAAAAGAAAGCAGGATTGGCCAGGCACAGTGGCTCACGCCTATAATCCCAGCACTTTGGGAGGTCAAGGCAGGCAGATCACCTGAGGTCAGGAGTTCAAGACCAGCCTGGCCAACATATAGTGAAACGCCATCTCTACTAAAAAATACAAAAATTAGCTGGGCGTGCTGATGCATGCCTGTAGTCCCAGCTACTTGGGAGGCTGAGGCAGGAGAATCGATTGAACCCGGGAGGTGGAGGTTGTAGTGAGTTGAGATAGCACCACTCTACTCCAGCCTGGGCAACAGAGTGAGACTCTGTCTCTCAAAAAAAAA
>NW_016805057.1:852775-862461 GCF_001698545.2 Rhinopithecus bieti
AAAAAAAAAAAAAAAAAAAAGGAAGCAGGATTAATTTTAGTGTATTTTATTCAATCCAATATGTCCAAAATATCATTTTAACATGTAATCAATATAAAATTACTAATAAGATATTTTCCTTTTTTTTTTTATTTTCCTGAGACAGAGTCTCACTCTGTCTCCCAGGCTGGAATATAGTGGCACAATCTTGGCTCATGGCAACCTCCACCTCCCAGGTTCAAGAGATTCTCTGGCCTCAGCTTCCCGAGTAGCTGGGATTACAGGTGCATGCAGCCACGCCTGGCTAACTTTTATATTTTTAGTAGAGACGGGGTTTCACCATGTTGGCCAGGCTGGTCTTGAACTCCTGACCTCACGTGATCCACCCGCCTCAGCCTCCCAAAGTGCTGGGATTACAGGCGTGACCCACTGCACCCAGCCTGTTTTCCATTCCTTATATCATACTAAGTCTTGGAAATCTGGTGTGAATCTTACAAAATTACGGCACACTCAGACTAGCCACATTTCACATGCTCAATGGCAGTGGCTACCATAATGAACAGTACAGCTTCTAGAACAATATAATACAGACCCTCTCAGTTGTTCCATGTGGACCTTATTCAACCCTCACATCTGAGGTGCCTTCAAATTCTACTGATTCAAACTTCTAACCATATCCCTCATCTCTGTATTTCTCTCTATCGCCCCAACACCATCCTGGTTCAAACCACCTTTATCTTTCAAATGGCAACCTGATTAGTCTCTACAGTTCTGCCAATAATGCCTCATTGTAATGCCAGTAATGGGTTAAAAAGTCGGCTTTAGCGGGGAAAGAGAAAACGCACAAGGCCGGGGTTGGCAAGAGAGAAATGTACTCTCATCTCTCCAGGACTCATAAAGAAGTATACTAGGACATGGTATGGGTTCTACTGCAGAGGAGGAAATTTTAGCCCTCTGTGGGGTCCTCCCTCCTACAGAGTAAGTGTGACAAAATGCTTTGTCTCATGGGCAATATCCAGCTGCTTGGCAGTCCGGATTCAGTGTAACAACTGTTTGTAGAGTAGACTCGGAACACCTGATGATGCCCTTCACCTGGGGATCTTGAAGTAGCTGGGGCTCTTTAAAGCCCAAGGAGTTACAGTACCCACCTTCCCAGTCGTCCCATGGGGAGCTGAGCTTTAGGGCCACTCTTATAGCTGGGTGAGGAGGGGATGGCTTATTTCCCAACTAGCTTGCTGTCTAGGTCCCTAATGAGGATCCAGGGTGATTCTTGGGACAGTTTTGCTCCTTGTATAACATGTACCCTAGTCCAAGCCATCCGATACAACTGTGTCAATATTTTACTCCAGTCCCAGACACTCAATATGTTTACAAAATGCAAATCTGATGGTCCAGTCACCATGATACACTATGCTAGCTAGAAGTCCAAAGACCATTAGACTATCACATGACATCTATCCCAATCTGGCCTATTTTACCTGCTCCTTCCCCACATACAACCTGGGCTCAAACATACCAAACCACTTGAATTATGCAAAATAGCCATGATTTTCCATTCCTGCATGCCTTCCTACATTCTATTCTATCTTAAACAAACTTACTTCACCTGGCTCTCTCACACTCTTCATAAATACACTATAGCTCTCAGACACCACACCCCACACTGAGCCCACCTTCCCACACTCAGAGTTCATCTCCCTTCGTAAATTCCGTGCCCCTCATCCATGGTCCAAGGGCACCCTGACCAAACCATTAGCATCTCACTCACCACTGAATTCTGTCTGTGGCTTGGCAATCTCCCCCCAAGAAAGTTGGGCTCCTGAAAGGCACAAGTTGTTTTTCATGCCTGGGACAGGATAAGTCCTCAATAAAGGTTTATTAACCCAAATGAATAAAGGCTGGCAGTTAAGACATCATAACATACCAGATTTTGTCAAACTGTTAGACTCTCCTTCTTCTAAGTGAACATCTGAAAATGAAGCTTCTGAAGGCACCTTCTTCTGTTCATCTTTCAAACTCTGTGCAATTTGCTGTATAAAGAAATCAAAAGGAATGTTATCGTTTTCAGCAGTGTTTGGCAACAAGTTCTGTATACAAAGTATATATATATGTATTTGTTTTTCAAATTGACATTTGGAAACTATTCAGATTTAAGACTGGATAAATAACTGGCGAATCCAAATAACAGGCTTTTTCTTTATGTGATAATAGCTACAGTACGCTATTTTTGAAACAGATATTTTTTAAAAATTAGCATGGACTCACTGCCTAAAGAATAACATGCAGTATATAAAGGACACCAACTACTAAATTAGTAATGAAAATCCCACTAATTTGCATTAATTATAAAGGTGGAAATACACAGAAATGAAGACCTAACAGTCATCTAGTTACTGAAAAATGAATGGCCAGTCATAAAAATGAGACAATGGACTGTGGGAATTCAGGGGCAAAGACTGGGAGGCAGGTAAGACATAAAAGACTCCATATTGGGTACAGCGTACACTATTTGGGTGACAGGTGCACTAAAATCTCAGAAATCACCACTAAAGAACTTATCCATGTAACCAAAAACCACCTGTACCCAAAAAAACTATTGAAAATTAAAAAAAAAAAAATCAATGACCAGAGAATTGGTTAGGAAATAGACTCCCTACCACACAGGTCAGTCCACTCACTCTGCGTGTAGAAATTGGAAAGTACAGCTAATCCCTAAACAGCAAGCAGATGTCACAGCCAGACCACTCTTTTTTTTGAGGCAGAGTCTCGCTCTGTTGACCAGGCTGGAGTGCAGTGGCATGATCTCGACTCACTGCAAGCTTCGCCTCCCAGGTTCACGCCATTCTGCTGCCTCGGCCTCCCAAGTAGCTGGGACTACAGGTGCCTGCAACTGCGCTCAGCTAATTTTTTGTATTTTTAGTAGAGACAGGGTTTCACCATGTTTGCCAGGATGGTCTCGATCTCCTGACCTCGTGATCCACTCGCCTCGGCCTCCCAAAGTGAGCCAGACCACTCTTATACCCCAGTCTCTCACCAAAAGAAAAAAAAGTAAGCATATTTACTGCAAGTGGTTATCCTTAAGCCAAAAGGTCTACTACACACGGGAGCATCCAGGATACAGGCCATGTAATGACTGAATAAATATATCAAATATACCGCTAAATTACACTAGGAGGGGAACATATAGAAAACTTTATTGCCTAACATCCTATCAGACACAACAATTAAAACAGGCATTCTTATCTATAATACAAAAACTGATATTCCTAATGAAGGCCAGGAGGGGAGGAAAAGGAGGGAGCACCATTGCCTAGATGAGGCTGCGAAACAGACCTAGTCTTCATCATACCTGCTTTGTGGCCCTCAAAATCAAGGCAGCTCCTGCGAACGGACCACCCATCTGCTCCCTGTTGTAATCCACAATACCAAGACAGAAAAAGATAATTCCTGCTACGGACCGCCGAAAAGAAACAGCCCCCACTGCCTGCCCTAAAAGGGAATCTGATCCCTGCAAGGTTGATTCTGCATATTATTTAAAAAGTAACAACATATAAATAATACAACCAGCCAAAATGCAGTAAGTTGAAATAGGAAGAGATGCGAGTTTAGGAGAACATCCTTAAAATAGGTAAGGGCATATTTCCAGCCTGTTAACTCTAAAACCAACATACCTATTATTACACATTGATCCACCTAGGCATTGAAATAAATTAGGTTAAGTCAAAATGCTGGTGAGGATGTGGAGTAACAGGAATGATCTAGTATACACACGTATTTCTATGCTGTCATCTGAGAGAGCTTAAAAGCAACAATACCCCTGCAGCAACGAGCACACCTAATGCCCAGATCTGTTTCTAATACAATCCTTCAATAAAGGAGCCAGCACTCCTTGAAGAAATGGTTGATTCTAGGACAGAGGCACGAAATATATTGATGCACCTGAAGTTCTTATAGTGCCAGGAAGTAAGGAAGTTCTCAAAATAAAAAATCTACATAAATGAGTATGTCAAAAGGACACAGGAGCCAACTGATAGAGCTCCCAGTGGTGAAAGCTGGAGCAGCAAAATAAAGTACCAGTGAACTATAACCCAAAGTATGAATAAATATCCGTAAGTCCACACTGACATCAGTAAGTGACTGAATCAACAAATTGGAAAAAGAGACAAATCTCCCTTACAGAAAAATTCCAAGTATTTATATAGATACTTTGCCCTCAAAAAAGGTAGAGCACAACCCACTCCTTAAACATGGGTTACACATGGGACTTCCTTCCAAAGAGTACAGTGTGGAAAGTGGGGAAAAGGAATAACTGCACGGTGGCGAAACCTGACAGCACCACTTCAGCCAGATGGTCAAGTTCAATATCAACAATGAACATTCATGTTGAAAGGCTGTACCCTTAATATGATGTAATAACAATGGCATTTTACACCACTGTGGTTTTCCTCCCAAAAACCCAAAACACTAGTCTAATCATAAGGACAACATCAGACGAATTCCAACAAAGGAGCATCGTATAAAAAGCTGAAATACTCATTGAAATACTATAAACCAGTTCTCAACACTGCTAAGTCATCAACAACAAGAAAAGTCTGAAAAACTGTCACAGACAAAAGGAGCCTAAAAGACATAAAACTAAGTGCAATGTGGTGTTATACATGGGATCCTGGAATAGAAAAAGACCTGAAAAACACTAAGAAAATCTGAATAAACTATGGACCTTAGTAAACAAATACCAATGAATCACTACTGGTTCATTAATTGTGGCAAATGTATCATACCAATAGAAGATCTTAGTAATAGGAGCAACTGAGTGCAGGGTATATAAAAACTCTGTACTACCCTCTCAATTTTTCTGTAAATCTCAAAATCTCTTAAAATATAAAGTCTATTTTTAAAATAAAAATAAAAGAAATTAGGACATTTGATATCCAAGAAAAGCCGTGTAAATAGAAACAGGATAGTATCTGAGCCACATCTGACAACTTTAACGACACAGATTGGCACTCTGTGACAAAAGATATGCTGATGAATACAGGATACACTTAGGAAGAAATGATATTTAATCTATTTTCCACAAATACTTAAGTCTACAGTTCTTGATATAAACTAATTAAGCGAGATTAGTGTATAGACCTGGCAAAAATTAGATTACATTTTTTAAAATTTAATAGCTTACAGATTTCTCAAGACTGTATTTCTTTAAAATATGTTAGAAACATGATGACTTAGCAAAATCATTTTAGGGGACATTTTTTAAATTCACTAGCACCAAAACTGCCTTTGGAATTTTCAAATAAAATAATCAGGCCTCTAATTTTTTTTTTTTTAGGCAGGGTCTCACTGTGTGACCCAGGCTGGAGTACAGTGGCACAATGACAGCTCAGCCCAGCCTCCATCTCTTGGGCTCAGGTGTTCCTCCCACCTATGCCTCCTGAGTAGCTAGGATTAACAGCCGCCACCACACCTGCCTAATTTTTGTATTTTTTGTAGAGATGGGGTGTCACTGTGTTGACCAGGCTGGCCTCGAACTCCTGGGTTCAAGCGATTTGCCCACCTTGGCCTCCCACAGCGCTAGTATTACAGGCGTGAGCCACTGTGCCTGGCCAAGACTATTTTTAAAAAGTCAAATGTTATGTTTTTAAATATTTCAAGGGTTAAATAAATGACAACAGCCACTATCTATCATATGACTACCAGCATTAAGTGCTTTCTGGGTCATTATCTTTACTCTTACAACAATTATCCAGGGTCAGTATTATGCCTGTTTTACAAATAATTAAATATACTGATAAAAGATAAGAAAGAGCTACTAACTGGGCTGGGATTTGAACCCAGGTCTATCTCACTCTTACATTTCCCGCTATGCCATCCAAATGGCAAGCTTACATGGGCAAAAATCTCTAAAGAGATTTGAAATCTGCAGATCCATATTAGAATCAAATGTCTGACAGCAATCTCATTGTATATCTTAGTAGGATATATTCTAAGAACAAAAGAAGTATAAAAATCTTGAATTAAGTTTGCTATTAGTCATGGCATTAGTGCTATAATTCTGAAACTATTTTGTGTATGTTGTAATTTGAAGCAAATGAGTAAATAACACTAGAGGTGCTGGGAGCCAGGGTTTCTTCTGTGAGACTGGAAACACAAATACAAGATATGGGAAAACCCTGTGGAACTGCATCTGAACTGGAGATTTCAGTATGATCTCATGATATTTTAAAATGTATATTCTTCTAGCTCTTTAAAGAGGGCTAGAAGTAATGACATCCACCACTAGAAATGAGCACACCTAATACTCAGATCTTGGTTTCTAAATACCACCCTCTTTCCCCTTAAGAAACCAAGGGTTCCTGGAGAAAGAGCTGACCACAGGTCTGGAGCAAGGAATGCAAAAGGTGAACACCTGGATCATCCTGTGCAAGAAAACAAAGGACACTAGATTGACCAAGAAAAAAAGAAAGATGATTCAAATTACTAGAATTATATGGCATTGCAAGGAGCCCAGAATGGCCAAAACAATCTGAAAAAAAAAAAAAAAAAAGAACAAAATAGCAAAACTACTTCCCAAGTACAAAATTTATTAAAAAACAACCGTAATCCAGACAGTCTGGTGGAGCACAAGGATAAGACAGAAAGATGAATGGAATAAACCTGAGAGTCCAAAAACAAAACAAAACAAAAAGCCGTTAATCTATGGTTAACTGATTTTCAACAAGGGTGCCAAGACCATTCAATAGACAAATAATAGCCTTTTCAATAAATGATGCTGGAACAACTGGATAGCCACATGCAGAAGAATGAAACTGGACCCCTACTTCACATCATATACAAAAATTAACTCAAAATGGATTAAAGACCTAAATGTGAAAGCTAAAACTATACAACTCAATAAAGCTGTTAAAAAAAAAAAAAAAGTACTGAGAGACTACAGTCAAATGGACAGAGGAGCCAGCGTGAAGGGGCTGCCACTGTCCAAATTTGGGACAACTTTGAGCATCGAAATGAATAATGATGGCTGGGCGTGGCAGTTCATACCTATAATCCCAGCACTTTGGGAGGCCAAGGTGGGCAGATCACCTGAGCCCAGAACTTTGAGACCAGCCTGAACAACACGGCAAGATCCCATTTCTACAAAAGAATGCAAAAAATTAGCTGGCTGTAGTGGCACACGCCTGTAATCGCAGTTACTCAGGAGACTGAGGTGGAGGATTGCGTGGGCCTGGGAAGTCAAGGCACTGCATTCCAGCCTGGGCAACAGAGTCAGACCCTGTCTCAAAAAATAATAATAATAATAATAACAATGATGATAACAGATTAAAATACAATGACTTTTTAAAAAAATCTAATAGTCTATAATGCTACATGAAGCAGGGGTGGGGAGAAGAAAGGGATGAAGAAAGGGAAATTAATTCTTTACAGCAGACTGCCAACTAATAAAGGTAGAAGAAATGGCAGATGTGAAAAATGACCATTTTACTGTCTCCCAATGTAATAATTGGTTCAGGCAAGAATCATCAATGGGTGCTAAAACCACTGACTGAAAAGATTTGGGGGAACTCAAATAATCCATCCTATAATTATTTATTAATTGCAAATAAAGAAAAACTGTATATTTTTATAATGAAGAGAGCTAGCAATCACCACTTTAACCAATAGTGGAACAACCTGACATTATCTGCCTTTGATATAATGAAGTAAGAAGTACACATCAGCTATGCAGTATTCTTGAGGGAAAAAAAAGTTTAACTTGAATCTAAGCAAGAAGAAACAATCAGACAAATCCATAATGTGACATATTCTACAATAAAACTGTCCTGGTCCCTCGAAAAAAGTCAGTGTCATAAAAACAAAAGACAAAACAAAAGGGGGGAAGGAAGGAGTGTGGATTTGAATTAAAGATATTACGGTGCATAAAACCCAAATGCAACATGATAACCTTGACTGGATCCCACTTTTTAAAATTTTTTGTCCAATTATAAAAGACACCTGGGCCAGGCGTGGTGGCTCACATCTAAAATCACAGCACTTTGGGAGGCTGAGGTGGCTGGATCACTTGAGGCTGGTCTCAAGAGTTCAAGACCAGCCTGGCCAACATGGTGAAACCCCATCTCTACTAAAAATACAAAAATTAGCCAGCCGTGGTGGCAGGCGCCTTTAATTCCAGCTACTTGGTAGGTTAAGACAGGAGAATCGCTTGAACCTGGGAGGCGGGAGTTGCAGTGAGCCACGACGGCACCACTGCACTCCAGCCTGAGTGAAAATGGTGAAACTATATATCAAAAAAAAAAAAAAAAACAGACATCTGAAGGACAAATGGGGAAATTTCAATATGGACTATATATAAATAATAATATTGAATTAATGTTAATTTCCTTAAATACAAAAATGATACTGTGGTTATATGAACAACTGTCGTTATTCTTACAAGAATAAGAACTGAAGTACTTAGCAATGAGGAGTCATGATGTCTGCAACTTTCAAATGGCTCAGCAACACACACACACAAAGAGATAAAGTAAATGTGATGAAATATTAACAACTGGTGAATCTGAAAAACAAGTTCTAGATTCAACTGGATATTTGATGATATTAAGGAACTACACTGATTTTAGGTGTGACAATTATATTATGGTTGTGTTAAAATAAAATGCCCTTAAACTTTTAGAGTTACCTACTGAAGGTTTTTTTTTAATTTTGTTATTGTTGTTTTGCATATTTAACCTCTTGACTTGATTATCTTTGCTCATTGGTTTCTGCTACTTAGAAGGAGTAACCCAGAATCTATAACCTTCAGGAGTGTAAAGTTATATTCCGTCCTGCTTAGCCTTCAGTGGTCACACTTTTCTGTTGTTGTTGTTGAGACAGGATCTGGCTCTGTCACCCAGGCCGGAGGGCAGTGGCGTGATCTCGGCTCCCTGAAACCTCCACCTCCCGAGCTCAAGTAATCTTCCCATCTCAGCCTCCTGAGTAGCTGGGATCACAGAGGCACACCACAACACCTGGCTAATTTTTGTATTTTTAGTAGAGATGGGGTTTCTCGCCATGTTGCCCAGGCTGGTCTCGAACTCCTAAGATCAAGTGATCCTCCCACCGCGGCCTCTCAAAGTGCTGTGATTACAGGTGTGAGCCACTATTCCCGGCCTAGTTCTATTTACTAATTGAAATCATGTTTGGAATTTGCTTTAAAATAATTAATGGGGGTGAAACGGAGTACAAAAAGTCTAGCCATGTTAAACCGAAGGTAATGGTACCTAAGAGTTCATCATATTACAGTTTCTACTTTTGCTTATATTTGAAAATTTCCATTAAAAAAGTTCTAATTCTGTTTTAATACTAATATCTTAGGCATTATTTAAAGTCTGTCCAGAACTCAAAGAAAATGAAGACATATATGGAATTGAAAGATCAGGAAGATAAACCCAAGTCTTCAAACCATAACTGGACACTTGTACGGTATAATTTGAGGAGATGGCCTCCAGGGTTTTTATGAGAGCATGACACATGGTTACATTGTCACCATCAACCTGGTGGCTCCTACATTATCAACCTTCTTCTATGCCACTTACTCAAAAAAAAAAAGAGAAATCACAGGGATCACTAATTCAATTTTAAAACTGAGAATGTGGCTGGGCGCAGTGGCTCAAGCTGGTAATCCCAGCACTTTGGGAGGCCGAGACGGGCGGATCACGAGGTCAGGAGAT
>NW_016805057.1:865340-910753 GCF_001698545.2 Rhinopithecus bieti
TGAGAATGTGTATTTCCTGCCAATGGGAAGAGAATGGAATAGAATGTTTATAAAACATAACTTAAAGGAAAGACAACCTAACAAATTATTTTTAATTCTTTTAAATGTTATCTCCCTTAATTTTTATAGCAAGCTTATCTTGATTTTACATTTTGAGGAAGAATTAAAAAGAAAAATCCCATTTTAACTAGTAGGCTAGTTAAAAAAAAACACGTAGGCTAGGCACAGTGACTAACGCCTGTAATCCCAGCACTTGGCAGGCCGAGGCAGGTGGATCACTTGAGCTCAGGAATTCGAGACCAGCCTGGGCAACGTGGGGAGACCCTGTCTCTATTTTAATGTATAAATTTAAAAAAAAATAAATAAATAAAACATCTAAAAACTGTGTGGGGGCAAACGGGAGATCAAGTAAGGAGATCCTACCTCCATCATTACTAACTTATCGGGATATGCCAGATCTCCAGGAGCTGGTTTATAGCCCGTGATGTCCGTCTGAATATAGATGTGGGTTCGGTAGACGAGCCGCTCCTGTACATCTTCTAACATCTGCTTGACTCCAGCTGCAAATGCCCCCAGTTGCTCAGCTGATAAAAAAGTGCAATCATCCATTCTTTTAGATTGAGGAAAACACTTTCTTTTAAACAAGGAAAGATATTACTAAATTGTTCAGAAACAGTATGAACCACTTTTGCTTCAGAGGCTGTGGTTGCATTCTATTTCAGTATGACTTAATGAGCTGGGAAAAGTTTAACAAACGTCTTTCAATTTCCTCAACTTTAAAACTGGGCGGTACTCTATTAAATTAATTATATTATTAATATGAATAATAAAATCTGAATTTTAAGAGTGCTTTGCTCTTTAAAAGTTATTTCGTATAGCTTCAGACCAAGACTAAGAAATTGCTAAGGTAGCTTATTAACTGGGCTATCATCATCCCCATTTTACAAATAAATTGAGTACCACAGATATTAAATGACTTAACATTTTCACAGAGGCAAGTAAAAAGTAAAGTATGAGCTTATACAGCATTTCTTTATTTTTAAGATGCCATCAGCAAGGCGCAGTGGCTCATGCCTATAATCCCAGCATTTTGGGAGGCTGAGGCAGGCAGATAACTTGAGCCCAGGAGTTCAAGATTGGCCAGCCTGAGCAACATGGCAAAACTCCGTCTCCATAAAAATACAAAAAATTAGCCAGGCGTGGTGGTGCGCATCTGTAGTCTCAGCTAGTTGGGAGGCTGAGGTGGGAATCACCTGAGCCTGGCAAGTTGAGGCTGCAGTGAGCTGTGATCATGCCACTGCACTCCAGCCTGGGCAATAGAGTAAGACCCTATCTCAAAAATAATAAATAAATTAAAAAGAAAAGATGCCATCAATTTTAAGACACACTAGTAATCCTGTAACGGCCTTCCAAAAGATAGGGGGTTAAAGATAACACATAATCACATTAGGCCAGGCACAGTGGCTCATGTCTGTAATCCCAGCACTTTGGGAGGCCCAGGTGGGATGATCACTTGAGTCCAGGAGTTCAAGCCCAGCCTAGGCAACACAGTGAGACCCCCATCTCTATTTAAAAAAAAAAAAAAAAAAAAGAGGCCAGGCACAGTGGCTCATGCCCGTAATCCCAGCACTTTGGGAGGCCGAGGCAGGCAGATCATGAGGTTAAGAGATCAAGACCATCCTGGCCAACATGGTGAAACCCCATCTCTACTAAAAATACAAAAATTAGTTGGGCATGGTGGTGCATACCTGTAGTCCCAGCTACTCGTGAGGCTGAGGCAGGAGAATCACTTGAACCCAGGAGGCGGAGACTGCAGTGAGCCAAGATTGCGCCACTGCACAGAGCGAGACTCCGTCTCAAAAAAAAAAAGAAAAGAAAAAAATTCACATTAATTTTGGCTAGGTGCAGTGGCTCACACCTGTAATCCCAGCACTTTGGGAGGCCAAGGAGGGCAGATTTTGAGTCCAGGAGCTCAAGACTGGCCTGGGCAACATGGCAAAACCCCCTCCCTACAAAAGAAATATAAAAATAGCCGGGCATGGTGGCATGCACCTGTAGTCTCAGTTCCTCAAGAGACTGAGGTGGGAGGATCACCTGACCCCAGGAGGCAGAGGTTGTAGTGAGCCGAGATCGTACCACTGCACTCCAGCCTGGGTGACAAGAGTAAGACCCCCAACTCAAAAACCAAAACAAAACAAAACAAAAATATTAATTTTAAAATCAGAAGCAATAAAAAATTTAGAAGCAGTAAAATGTGAGAAAATGAATGAGTTACATGCAATTGAGTAACTTTGGAAGAGTAACAAATTCAGTGTCTCAGTGAAAGCCAAAGTGAGGACAAATTCTGGGAGTAGAATAATTACTTGAAGGGTATTTTGTTTTGTTTTGTTTTGAGACAGAGTCTTGCTGTTGTTGCCTGGGCTGGAGTGTAATGGCGCAATCTCGGCTCACTGCAACCTCCCCCTCCCAGGTTCCAGCAATTCTCCTGCCTCAGCCTCCCGAGTAATTGAGATCATAGGTGCCTGCTACCAGGTCTAGCTAATTTTTGTATTTTTAGTAGAGACAGGGTTTCACGACGTTGGCCAGCCTGTTCTCGAACTCCTGACCTAAGGTGATCCACCCACCTCGGCCTCCCAAAGTGCTGGGATTACAGGCGTGAGCCACCATGCCCGGCCTAAAGGTACCTTTTTAAAGGTACCTAGGTACTATTAGGAAAATCATGTTCTCCATGACAATCAAATCAAATATTGAAGAATGTATCAGATGGATAAAGTAGAGCTATTCCAGAGAACTGCTTTTCTTTATTTGTAATTTCAAAACAGATGAACTATTATTATGAATACACACAAAAACAATTCCTGTTTTTTAATCAAAAACATACAATATATTCAATTATTTATTTATGTATTTATTATGTATTTTGTATTCTGGTAACAGTGTGCTAGAAATGCCTAACCCAAAAGTGATGATGTGTTCTCTCTGGATTCCAGATGCCAGAAAGAAAACTGGCTATAATTATTTTATTACTAATTTTACCCAGATTTTCAGATTCTTTCCCTATCTGATTGCGTCTTCAGTGACAGAATAAGGTGAACTTCATTCAAGAAGGGGCAAGGCATCAAGCCAAGCTTCAAAAATATTAAATTTATGTATTTAGTGGAGTGAGGGAAGAAGAACCTATTATTTTTTTCAAATTCATTGAGCCAGTGATAGAACTTAAAATGATCATTTCTACTCATTTACCATTGTTCTGCACATGATCTTCAAGCACCTCATTTTTAAGAATCCCACAAAGTTCCGACAGAGTCTCTAAGTGAATAACATGAATGATCAATGGCCTGAAGACATCATACAATGACACACACAGTTTCTCCAAAAGCTCACTAAAATGAAAGAATAAAACATGGCTATTAGTAGTAGTTTTTTCAGGATTTTCTAATAGTTTAGAAAGCCTCATTGATTTCTTCCAGTCGATAAGAACAATAAGTATCTACTGGAAAACAGTATCTGAGGACATTACAGAATGATAAGGGAAAAGCTGAAAGTAATTCTAGAAACTGTTTTTGCTTCAAAAGCTCGGAATCGGAATCAAGCAATCCACAGCAGTCAATTCAAAGTAGCTGCCCCCAAAGTCAAACTATTACAACTTTTATCTATTTCAGCAATAATTTTCTATATGTCCTTTCAAAACCAATAAAAATGACCAATAAAAATTAAGTCAGAAGACTTAATTACCTTTTATATTCTACTTCACTATGAATCAAATGGTAATTTTTCCCCCCAGGAAAGACAAATTTAAAATTATTGAATACTTATAGACTTAGATAAACAAAATTCAAAGTACTTTGGTCATACACCAAGTATTTTGAGAAATTTTAAACATTTAAAAACTTAAGTTGTCTATATGCGTCATACTGTCAATGGTACTCGTTTATACACAGTATTTCATCAAAAGTGATCACTTCAACTAAAACTATAATATACTTTTCCTCATTACAAGAGTCATAAGCTTTGAATATTTGTAAGAGTCAGAAGAGTGAACATGAAGAAACCAAAAGTGACTAACAGTGGATCTGAAAGACATTTTGAGAAAAATAAAGAAAAGGTTATTAAATAGTATCTGTATTTTTAAATCTTTCATTAGTTAGAATCATAGAATTTTTTAACTGGAAGGAATTATTGTACTTAATGGAGATAAAGGGATCTAGATCCCAAGGCTACAGAATTCTGTATAGATTTCTTCCTATCACACCGTAATATCTAAATAATTACATTACAAATACAAAAGCATGTAAGTTGCACATTTAAGAAAATAACTTTTAAGAAAATATCTGTCCCACCCAACGATATTTTGTTCACAGACACACACAAGTTAAAACACTCTCCAGCTAATGATAGAATACTCCTATAATATACTGATTCATTATGGTCATTAGCAAGTTAAATTTTATGAACAAGAGTTAGATTCCATGTCCACCTACTCTAATTTTGATGTTGGTTTTGTGAAAAATTCATTGTAAAGTTGGTGTTCATCCTGGCAGACATGAACCATGAAGGCACAGCCACTACGAACCTGTAGTAAACAAACACACACCACCTACAGTTAAAGACACACAACATTTCTGATGTTTATGAAATAAAGCCTATACTTTATCTTCAGAGATTACACATATATACTCTTAAAACAACTTACTGAATCACAGAAAATGGTTGGTTTTCGACAAATTACTGCATAACAGGATTATAGGTGATTTTTATTTTCTTAATGCTTTAGTTTCTAAACTTTTCATAATAAACACAAATTATTTCTCCAGTTCAAAAGTATTTCAAAAAAGAGTACTTACGCATTTTTTATAGTATGAATTAAAATTACACTAAACAAAAAAGCACTTCTGCAGCAAAAGCTAAGCTAAATTGTTAATATAAATCTATAAACTTTGAAACCTCAGTTTTCAAGAACAATACTTATTTGTGAATCTTCTTATCTCAAAAAATAAGTAAAAAATAAGAATATTTTGCAAAGGTGAATAGGCTAATTACCAAACTAGATTTGTCATAACTAAAAACATGCTTTTTTAGTTCACTGTGGACACCAAAACTTATTTAACCAAGTATAGTTTCTAGAATATCAACATAACTCAGAGGAAGATTTAACATTAAACCAAAACAAGTAGAAACTTACCAAGGCACAATGATCTCTATTATTTTGGCTGGTTAACTCTGCAACAGTGCAAGCAATACTAGGGCCCAAAAGGAGCTCCCGCTGATCAAGGTAACACTGGTGTATATCATTTAGCAGTTGTTGGTATCTGACAGAAAGCAAATGAGATTACACTTTTCATTTCAAATATGTAAATTAAATTTCATCTTAAATCCCAGCGTAGGTTGCCAAACCTCTTTTAAAGCTATAACGGTCACCTCTCATTTGTCCACATTAAGTATTTAATACTGGAAATACAGACATAAAACAAAAGCAAATCATAATGAACTGTGACGCCATAAAGAAGGATTTCTTTTCCAAGAATAGGGACCCCATATCTGCCCAAATAAGAAGGAAATCCTAGTACGGGAAAAACTGCTGTCATGTAAACTTGCTAAGTCTGTGACCTTGCTCCCCAAAATAAGTTGTATGTTACAAGAACAAGCTGGAAGGCAACTGCTCATAAAATATCAGAGATAAAACCAGATTTGGAAAAACAGTACTACAAGATGAAGGTTCATGTGGAGATCAGATTAACTTCTAGGTACTCACTCAGGTATTTTTTCAGACCGCAGTTCTATTTGTTCAATAAGAGTCTGCAAAGTAAGAAAAAATGCATTAAAAAACCATCTCTGTTATATTATCCATTACTTTCTGATTGTAATATTAATTGTATCACATACTCAGAAAACTGTAAATATAAAAAAGTCAAAATCATAAAATCACTTATAATACCAAAAAATAATCACAGCATTTCAGTATATTTTCTTCCAGTTTTATATCCACAGTTCTATATTTTTCTTTTTAAGCAAAACTGTAATTATACTACATATTCTGCTTTATAATTCGTTTTATAAAATTAACATTATTTCATAAACATTTTCCTATCATTAAATACTTTTCAATACTAGATGAAAATGTATAGAAGGCCTTAGCATAGTACCTTGGTGCCTAGTCAACACTCAATGAATCATTATAAGCATGATTTAAAATATTATGCTAAAGGGCTACATAATATCCCATTTCTACTGATATCTAGGTTGTTTCCAGAGAATCAGAGGCCATTTGTGAAGAGCCTTGAGCGAAACTAGAGGGTTCCAGCACCCGCTCCTTAGTAGCTGTTTGAGCCCAGGCAAGCTGGTTCACTTCTGAGATTCCACTTCCTACTGTATAAAACTGGTATAACAGCACCTACCTCCCAGGTGGGGACCCCAAAACACCAGGTCAAAAGAGGTATGTATTTTTAGGGGCTTTTGATCTATTCTTCTAAAATGTTTTTTAGAAAATAATCCAATTACATTCCTATCAGTACTATTGCCTGTCTCATAAATCCTCAGAAGCACTGACCTTAATCTGCCAATTAATGACAGACAAAAGTCAGCCAGCCCTAACTTGCATGTATTTTCCACACGTTCTGTGAGTAATCTGGTCATTTTTTATTAGATATTCATCTTTCTTTAGTTCACTTAGAATATATTATTTTGGTAATGTTATAGAGTAAAAAGCTTACTATTTTTTCAAATATTTAGCAAATCTTCCCAATACCAATCTACACCCACCCATGTAGAAAATTCCAGTCCTTCCTTTTTTATTTGGGATGTTTCTTTATATATTAAGTACTACAACATTCATTCCAACGATCTGTCAGGGAATGCTTGAATCAATGACACTGTATTTTTCAAAATTTTCTTCTTTAGTCTTGCCTATTTACCAGAGAAAGTTTAGAATCATGCAAAAAAAACAATCCATTGGAATTTTTGCTAGTACATTCTAACCAACATATTACTCTGGGAGAAACTGACATTTTAAAAATTAAATCACCCCAACCAGGAAGAAGATGGGCTTACCATTTATTCAGCCTTTTATAATTTTCTGTCTAGTTTTGTCATTTTCTTCATCCTTGTATTTCTGCTAAGGTTACTGCTAGGTAAGTATTTTATGCTTTTTGTCACTGATATAAATGGGACCCCATCACATATATTAATTTGTTACTAATGGTATGTAGGAAAGCTACGGATAACTATACAATCATTTTATAACCACCCACCACACTGAGCCCTCTTATCTATATCATTTCTTTTCTAATCAAATTTTTATCATTAGTATTTGGCTAACAAGCAAAAGCAATCAATCAGGCACAATCTAAATCTCATGCCATCAATTGACATCCAGTTATACATCTGTTAGACATCTAGGTTGTACACATATTCTACATATATATTCTATCAACAAAACTAAGTTTCTCCCATTTCAAAAAAATATTCCTTTAAACTGGCTGGCTTCTTTTTTTTTTTTGAGACATGGTCTCACTTTGTCACCCAGGCTAGAGTGCAGTGGTGCTATCTTGGCTCACTGCAGCCTTGACTTCCAGGGTTCAAGCAATCCTCCCACCTCAGCCTCCCAAGTAGCCAGACCACAGGTGCACACCACAATGTCCAGCTAATTTTGTATTTTTGGTACAGACAGGGTTTCGCCATGTTGCCCAGGCTGGTCTCGAACTCCTAAACTCAAAGGATCTGCCCTCCTTGGCTTCCCAATGTACTAGGATTGCAGGTGTGAGCCACTGCACCCAGCCATCAACTGGCTGACTTTCAAGAGAGAAACAAGCAAGGAAGTGAAGTCAGTCAGCAAAAGTAGATTATTATTTCTAGAAACTTCACAATGAGTAGAAAGAATATATATGCACCAGCTTCAATTAAATGTATCTCAGATATGTTATAAAATATATACTGATCTTTGCCCCCTCCATGCTATCAATTAATCAAAATAAATACATCGTGGATTCCTGCTATGTAGAATGAATAAGGCACATACCCAACCTCATGAAATATCCTACCAATGCATTAATTCACCCCCTAATCTCACCTGGATTACTGCAGAATCTTCCTTAGTAATGAGGCCTCCCTGTCTCAAATCTCTCTTTACCATAATCCATTTTTTATACTGCATCCTTAATCTTTTTTATTAATACATAATTGTACATATTTATGGGGTACATGTGATATTTTGATACATGGATACAATGTGTTATGATCAAATCAGTGTGTTTAGAGTATCCGCCACCTCAAACATCTATTATTTCTTTGTGCTGGAAAAATTTCAAATCTTCCCTTTTAGCTATTTTGAAATATAAATAAATTGTTAACTATAGTTATCTTACTACACTACTGAACACCAGAACTTATTTCTTCTATTAAATTGTACATTTATACCCATTAACCAACCTCTCCACCTCCCCTCCACCCAACCCGTCCCAACCTCTGGTATCTACCATTCTACTCTCCATCTCCACAAGACCAACTTTTTTAGTTCCCACATATGAGTGAAAACATATGGTATTTGTCTTTCTGTGCCTGGTTTATTTAACTAACATAATGACCTCTAGTTCCATTCATGTTGCTGCAAATGACAGGATTTCATTTTTTGTTACAGGTGAATAGTATCTTATTGTTTATATATACCACATTTTCTTTATCCATTCATCCACTGATTGACACTTAGGTTGATTTCACATCTTTACTATTGCAAATAGTGCTGCAATCAACACAGGTATCCCATTGATATACTGATTTCCTTGCCTTTGGATAAATACCCAGTAGTGATTGCTGGATAGTATGTTAACTCTATTTTTAGCTTTTTGAGAAATCTTCATACTGTTTTCCATAATAGCTGTAGTAATTTACATTCCCACCAACAGTGTATAAGAATTTCCTTTTCTCTGTATCCTCACCAGCATTTATTTTATGTCTTCTTGATAACAGCCATTATAACTGGGGTGAGATGACATCTCACTGTGGTTTTGATTTACATTTCCCTGATGATTAGTGATGTTGAACATTTTTTCACATACCTGTTGGCCATCTGTACAGTCACCTTTTGAGAAATGTCTACTCAGCCTCTTTGCCTACTTTTTAATGGGATTATTTAGGGTTTTCTTCTGTTAAGTTCCTTGTATATTCTGAATATTAGTCCCTTGTCAGATGAATAGTTGTAAATGTTTTCTACTATTCTACAGGTTGTCTATTCACTCTGGTGATTGTCTCCTTTGTTGGGCAGAAGCTTTTAAGATTATTATAGCCCCATTTGTCTATTTTTGTTTTTGTTGCCTATGCTTTTGAAGTTTTAGCCATAAAATCTTGTCCTAGACCAATATCCTACCTAAAACATTTCCCCTATGCTTTCTTCTAGTACTCTTATAGTTTCAGATCTTAAGTCTTTAATCCATTTTATTTTGATTTTTGTACATAGCAAGAGACAGAGGTCTAGTTTCATTTTTCTGCATATGAATATCTAGTTTTCCCAGTAATCAACCTTTCCCCGCTAAATGTTCTTGGTGACTTTACCAAAAATCAGTTGGCCAAAAATGTATGCATTTATTTCTGAGTTCTCTATTCCGTTCCATTGGTTTACATGTCTGTTTGGCAAATCTGACCAAATAACTCCTCTGTTTAAGACACCACTTCATTGATTCTCTACTTTTCCTAAATTAGCATGACATGTAACATCCCTCGTGAGAGAGTCTTTGAACTATAAAGATCTCTCCCAAAATGTATGTCTTTTATGTCTCCTACAACCTTCCCTATATGTGCTGTTCTCTGTTTATCAAAACACCCTTATCGGTCCCTTCACGACCACCAGTCAAGCTTTCAAAACTCGTCTATCACCTTCATCTAGAAACCGTCCCTGAGCATCATAGGAAAAGCTAGATGTTTCCTGCTTTGTGGACTTCAAGAACCTAGACACAACACTAAGATACACTGCTATAATGTGGAAGGACAATGTCAACCTTTCATTCAAGTTCACTTCCTCAGTATAAACAAAGAGCCTAACATACAATAGTACTTCAAAAGGGCTGGATGAACAAATTTCATAGCAATGTCCCAGTTACGTCAATAGACTTACTCTGACTTTGGGGGCAGCAGCTCGAAATTTCACATAAAATAATGTGAAGGCATTGTCTGCATTAGGTACAGATGAAGGATCCTAAAGAAACATGGGGGAGGATAGGGAAGGAAGATAATTAGCAAACAAATAATCATTCAGAAAACCCAACAGAAACCATTTCCTATGGCTACTGCTTGGCCTGCATACCAACCAAAGCTTAGGGAGAAAAATCTGAGGGAGATTGAATATTATTATGGCTACAAATGAGAAATAATTAAATGGAACTGTCATCTCTCTCTCCTTGATAGTTGAAATTAACCTTACATTATTTAAATTCTGGTGGTAAACAGATCCGAATTGAGATTCACATTCTGCCACTCACTGAATGTAGGACACTGGCCCATGTACTTCATCCCTCTAAGACTCAGTGCATCCATTAAACCCTAAAGGTTTGGTGCAGCTCAATAGTAAAGCACTAGCACATAATAGGTACCAGTATTTATCAGATATTAGTTTCCTAAACTTACTGAAAATTTCGCAAAATAAAAAAATACATAGGTTGGTTGGTATGTCAGCTAAGAACAATGTGAACGGTAAAACTGCAAGTCAAACATCACAAGCTTTGAATGGAAAGTTCAAGAAGATACTCCACATTCTTCAGAAAATAAACTTAAAAACCAAAACATAATGTTTATGATTTTATTTTCTTAGGAAAGGAATGTTTTCAATGACCATCTAGCTTGTTCTACTCTTATTTTCTAAGCTTACACTCTGTTAATTTTCCACCTAGAATCAACTACAATCCGTAATTAACTAATTGATTTGCTTCTTTCTATACTGGTTATTTCTTTTGAATATAAGCTCCATGAGGGCAGGGACCTTATTAGCTCCTCTTTGTTTCTATACAGTTCCTAATAAAATACCAAGCATTAGGCAGTGCTAAATAAAAATGTTTGCTAAATACAGAAAAGTTGAAAATACAAAAAAAGTGTAAAGAAGAAAATTTAAATTATGCATTATGAGATGCATAATTATGCATATGAATATGCTTCAAAAGCATATTAAATTATCCCACCACTCAGACAGAGCCACTTTTATGATTTTGGTATATTTCCTTCTAATATTTCCATGAAAAAGACAGAAAAGGAATGTTTTAAGAGACAAATGATTTGTATCTTATTATTCATCATATAGTACTGAATACTTCTCACACTATTAAACATTATTTGAAAATAACATTTGCAAGGGATATTTATAACATAGTCATTTTACCCTACTATAAATAAAAAGGTGTAGTACATATTCTTAACAAAAGGTAAAAATTTTCTGGAATTACAAAGTACTAATCTCAGCCAAAGATGATGGAAGATGAAAGAATCAAAACAACGACGACAACAAAACCTGTTGTTGAGATCAGTTAACTCACCCTTTTCAGTAACTGATTTGTGAGGGTCTGTAGTGTGTTCACAGTATATGTCTTCATGAGGTGCAAAGCTTTAGAAAGACACTGTTTAAACTTCAGCAAATATACAGGATAATCTTTAAAATTAGGCTGTAAGGAAAAGAGAAAGATTTACAAAGTGGAAACGAACACGGACTAAAAACAAGCTTTTAGTGAAAACCAAAGTGTCCCTATGTAAAACAATATATAAAGTTCAAAAACAGATTTCATAAAGATCATAAACTCCATGAAGATGAATACTGTGACTGTTTTAGTCACAGTCAAACCCCCTGTGCCTGGCACAAAGTAGGAGCTAAATACATATCTGCAGTTGTTAGCAAAAGATATTTTCAGCACCCCACAGACTTCAAGGCTAATATGTAAGGCCCAACTAGAAAAAGAATAGGAGTTAGGAGAAATAAACACAGCAATAAATCCTGAAGAAACAGAAATAGAGGGTGATTAAATCAAAGGGCTTGTCCCTTTATTTCCCCCCAAGTAACACTTTCTGTTTCCAAAGAAATATCTAGCACGTCAAGACGCCAACAATTCAAAAATGGCTCATCCTGTTAGATGGGATAAAGCTGAGTCAGCCAGGACGCATTCCATTCCAGGGGCCATTGCAGGAGCTAGAAGTACTTTTTACACCACTGCTAATAACAACTAAGAATTCACTACAACTTTTCTTTAATATGTTACAAATACATATTTTTCCCTTGGGCAGAAATAATCACAGCACAAAAGTGATATAATAGGAATGTTTGCTAAATACAGAAAAGTTGAAAAACACACAAAAAAATAGGACTAGGAATCTTAAGATTTCTTTAAAACATGCAAAAATACTATGACTTACATGAGATGAGATATATGTTATACAATCATCTAACTTGGCCAGCATAGGTATAAATCCGTCACTATTCACCGACAATGTAGGGGAATTCAATTTCTTTAAGGGAAAAAGAAAACAATCTTAATTCACAAAAAATGATACAGATAAAAGTTGGAAGCTATGGATCAGAGTCAGCATATTTGCCTTTACGATATAACAGGTCTTTATAATAAATTTTAAAAGTCACCAAAATATCCTCAAACGTAGCCCACATGTACAATAAAGAAGGGACAAACAGAAAAAGCATACTGAGTTAATTCAGTTTATTCCTAATAAGCTTTAATGGTCC
The DNA here is from genome assembly GCF_001698545.2 of Rhinopithecus bieti. Lineage (NCBI taxonomy): Eukaryota > Metazoa > Chordata > Mammalia > Primates > Cercopithecidae > Rhinopithecus > Rhinopithecus bieti. The sequence continues at coordinate 878,044 of NW_016805057.1, forward strand.
TCTTCATGAATTAGGACATAGTACATATTACCCCACTATACAATGTCATATTCAAATAATATATGAAATACCTAGATTTCTCAGTTTCTGGTATACAATATACACAATTTTTCTACTTGCAAACAATGGTGATTTTTCTGAAGGCTAAATGATTAACTAGTAGTCATATTACACTTAACAGTCATACTATGAAAGTAAAATGCAACCAATCATTTCTTATCCTGATACAGAAATAGCTTGGCAATGACTACTTTCCACTGCATTCCATTGTTAACTAGTCACTAGTTTTAGTTATGTCTTTAACAAACTAAATACCTATGATTAAATGATTTTAATAACATGATTTATACATAGTTATGATTAATTTATGAGTCAGAAACAGAAATACAATTTACATACTTGTCTTTATTGGAACTATTATACTTTATTGGGATACAAGTAAACATTTTGAGGACTATACTTTTCTTCAAACTAAACATGAGAATAAGTTTCAAAAAGTTTTTGACTACTATCATAGCAGCACAACCACAGCAAAATCTAAAACTGAACATTTCTTCTACAATCTTCCTCAAAGCTTACAAATAAGAAACTACAAGAGGTAACCAATAAAGAGATCTGAATACCAAGAATACAATTTTAGAAATACACCTTAACTCAAATATTTAAAAATCTGAACTGGTAATGGTATCTCCACTGTCTACAAATAGGAATATCTATTAGCAAGCCAGCTAAGTTAAAATATCACTCAAGCCAATTTATAGATTTAAAGATTACATGAAAAAAGGCAAAAACAAAATAAAAATCACTAATTTTATAAGAAGTAAAGAACAATGCTTACTGTGTTAATAGTTTCCAATTCGTTAAAATAGGAAAGCTTTTGTTGAATGTTTTCAGCCAGATCAACAAGTTCCGACTTGCGTTTTTTTAAAAGAGAAAAATCAATTATTATGAGAATACAAGAATCAACATGCCAGTCTCAAAGTTACACTAAATAGATTTACATTAGACACAGAGGGTTATATCAGATATAAGAATACAGCTAAAGTATTTCTATAATCATGAATTAAAATAGGCGATAATATTACAGTAAATTTCATATCTCTTCACAAAATAATAAATGATCACATTTTAAAAACACACAGAAGTACATACAGAGAAAATTCTGAGATATACTAACTTAAGTGTTCTAGCTCTAAGTCAAAAATAATCAATCAGTTGATCTTTTCAAAATCGCACCACTAGTATAATCACTATGCTTTTTTTTTGGAGTCTCGCTCTGTTGCCCAGACTGGAGTGCAGTGGCACAATCTCGGCTCACTGCAAGCTCCACCTCCTGAGTTCACACTATTCTCCTGCCTCAGCCTCCCAAGTAGCTGGGACCACAGGCGCCCGCCACCACATCCAGCTAATTTTTTGTATTTTTAGTAGAGACGGGGTTTCACTGTGTTAGCCAGGATGGCCTCGATCTCCTGACCTCAAGATCTGCCTGCCTGGGCCTCCCAAAGTGCTGGGATTACAGGCGTGAGCCACCGCACCCAGCCTCACTAGACTTCTTTGAAAAGTGTCAGTAGCTGGGTGTAGTGACTCACATCTGTAATTCCAATACTTAGGGAGGCCGAGGGGGGCAGAGGACTTGAGGTCAGGAGTTTGAGACTAGCCTAGCCAACATGATGAAACCCTGTCTCTACTAAAAATACAAAAATTAGCCAGGTATGGTGGCACACGCCTGTAATCCCAGCTACCTGGGAGGCTGAGGCAGGAGAATCGCTTGAACCCAGGAGGCAGAGGTTGCAAAGAGCTGAGATCAAGCCATTGCACTCCAGCCTGGGCGACAGAGCAAAAAAAATAAAAATAAATAAATAAAAGTGTCAGTAATAAAGAGTGGACAGAGCAAACCAACACAGCCACTACATTCTGAAATTGTACTGAGACCTAACAGCTCAAAACATAAGAAGGCTTGCCATTGCTATTCACATGCGCTTAAAAAGTAGGCTGTCAGTGTAACAATCCTTATGCTGAGCACAGGCCTCAAACACAGCAGAGTTGAACATCTTGGAGAAATTAAGAAAATTAAAATAAAACTGTATTCATCTATTTTAAAATGTTAAATATAATGACCGACCCTCTTTCTTACTCCAAATTACCTGCTCTTTTAGGAGCTGTTCACAGGCTTCATGTAGGGTTCCTGTCTTATTGGACACAAAAAGATACTGTTTCTGCAAAGACTCCAGATGCTGAAGAGCACTGTTTACATCATTCAATATAGCATCACACTGCTCCTGAAACCCAGACAAGTAATCCCTCATCTGTCTAGAAAACAGAACCAAAAGGGGATTGGCAATAATCTTTTCCCCCAATAAGCATAGTAAAAAAACAACAAAGGCTTATTTTTCCCAAAACGTTCGAATTTCAGGAGGAAAGTCTGACCTACACACATAAGTTGATTATGTTAAGAAATGTACCGAAAGTTATGTCATGAACTGTTTCAATATTTAAGAAGGCAAATCACTAATACTATAAGTAACAAAAGGAATTAGCTTTGAAGCCATAACCTGGCTTTTCACATATAAGGCAATGAATCACTGGCTCAACTTATAAAGACTGGGACACCAAAGCCATCCCAAGCCACCAAGTAAGGTCAATCCTTCCGATCACTTCCCTCTTTGAAAGATGGTGTGATGTCATGGAAAGAATTCTAGATTTAGAATTAGAAGACCTGGGTCCAAGCCCCAGCTCTGCCCCAGTCTGCATGACATTAAGCAAGTTACTTATTATTTCCAGGCCTCAGTTGTGTGATTAAAAACAAAAAGAGAATTACATTACAATCAATAGGTTAGGAGGGATAAGAATAGTAGTATCTTTCCTCACACAGCTGTTATGAAGATTAAATGGGATCATACATTAAAGAGCCTACCACATTGCCTAGCAATAATAGCCACCAACAAATCAATACACTGAATGTGAACACTCGACCCACAGCCCCCACAGTCAGCTAGAAACTGTACACTGTCATTTCCCCCATGCTGTCAACATCCACTGACAGAAGTATAGTTACAACCAACAGAAGTGGCCATCCTGAAAGTCTTTCAGGGATGTTTCTCCTTCTAAAAAGCAACAAACACCTCCTGGAATTCCTCTGAAACTCCTGCTTGAACCTAGTTCTTTCTTGAGTTATCTGAAAACTAACATCTATCCCTCCTAACCTATTAGTTATAATGTAATTCTTTTTGTTTTTAATCACACAACTTCTAAATGACAGTTTTAAAGATCCAAATCTTCTCACTGCTGTTCTTAAAGAATATATGGCTGTTACAGTTTTCTTAATACCTTTATTTTATTTAAAGACACTGATTATGAAATGCTTCAGATGACTGTGATCTAAAAATTAAGATATCCAACAAATGCAAGAGATACACATACCTATATTTAGTTCCTTCATCTTGATCCATCTGAGTTTGCAGCTTTGCAAACCATGAGAAAAACTGGAAAAATAGAGTATTATACTGTGAACAAAACTACAACTGACAAAATTTAAAGTGGCTACATGCTAAACAGCAAGTCAAAAGGACAAGACACTATCCAAGTTTTATTGTTTAGGGCTTAGCCATAATCAGTTTTAAGCCAGGAGAAGATAATTTAATTATATCCACAATATCCATATGCTAGGAAAAGCAAAGGATATTAAAACATTGGCCATTTCACTGGGTGTGGTGGCTCACACCTGTAATCCCAGCACTTTGGGAGGCCCAGGTGGGTGGATCACCTGAGGTCGGGAGTTCCAGACCAGCCTGGCCAACATGGTAAAACCCCGTCTCTACTAAAAACACAAAAATTAGCCAGGCGTGGTGGCACATGCCTGTAATCCCAGCTACTTGGGAGGCTGAGGCAGGAGAATCACTTAAACACGGGCAACAGAGTGAAACTCTGTCTTACAAAGAAAAGGGCCAGGCGCGGTGGCTCACGCCGTAATCTCAGCACTTTTGGAGGCAGAGGTGGGCAGATCACAAGGTTAAGAGATCAAGACCATCCTGGCTAACGTGGTGAAACCCTGTCTCTATTAAAAATACAAAAAATAAGCCAGGCGCCTGTAGTTCCAGCTACTCAGGAGGCTGAGGCGGGAGAATGGCATGAACCCGGGAGGCAGAGCTTGCAGTGAGCCGAGATGGCGCCACTGCACTCCGGCTTGGGCGACAGAGCAAGACTCCGTCTCAAAAAAAAAAAAAAAAATGGCCATTTCAGATGTCTTAAGGATTGAAAACAAACAAACAAACAAAAAACTGGCCATTTTCAGAGTCAAATAAGGAAGAGTATTAAACATACAATATGTAAAAAAATGAATATTTCTTCCTAATAGGCTAATGCCTACTTGCTATAATCGTTTACAAAATTTGAGTAGGTAATATAGTGCTTTGGGCAAATATCAATATTAACATTATCTAATAAGAACTGTGAGGCTATAACTCAAAAATAATATTACAGAGTGGTTTAAGAATATGGACTGTGGGGCCGGGTACGGTGGCTCACGCCTATAATCCCAGCACTTTGGGAGGCCAAGGCGGGCAGATCACGAGGTCAGGAGATCGAGACCATCACAGCTAACACGGTGAAACCCCACCTCCACTAAAAATACAAAAAATTAGCCAGGCGTGGAGGCAGGTGCCTGTAGTTCCAGCTACTCGGGAGGCTGAGACAGGAGAATGGCATGAACCTGGGAGGTGGAGCTTGCAGTGAGCCAAGATCGTCCACTGCACTCCAGCCTGGGTGTCAGAGCAAGACTCCATCTCAAAAACAAACAAACAAAAAAACAGAATATGGACTCTGGTATCAGCTAGCCCTGGATCTGAATTCCAGCCTGAAAAATGTCTATTATTTAAAAGGGGATGTGGGGAGTTGACCTTAAACGAGTATGAAGAAACTTTTTGGGATGATAGAAATGTTTTATATCTTAATTATAGTTGTTAGTTACATATATAGGTATATACACTTTTCAAAACTCATTGGGCTGACACTCAAAATGAATACATATTATTGTACATAAATTATAAGTCAGTGTATCAGTTTTTCTTAATTTTAAAGGGAGAACAGGTATAAGTTTCATCCAGAATATTTTTTTTTAAGCAGTTCAAACTAGTTCATAGACGTGGTGCAAGACTACCTTCAAGTGAACTTGAGAACACTGAATCTAAAGTAAGATTCAATGTCATGGGTATACAGGAGACTTGCCATGTACCTTGGCTATCATTTGCTGAGCATTTACTGTGTACTTGCTACACAATGCATTTACATGCATTATCTTATTTAACACTCACAAAAATCCTACGAAATAATATATAATTATTCCTGTTTTATATACTAGGAAACTAAAGATCTAAGAAGCTAAGTAGTTTGCCTAAGCTCACAAAGATGCTAAATGATGGAGCTGACTTTCAGGTGCAGGTCAGCCTAGCTCAGGAGCTGGAATTCTTCACCGGTTTGTAGAACTGCCTCTCTCGACTTACTATATATGCAATCCAGTTCCAATACATGTACTTTATGTTTTATTTGGTAAATGCCTCAACTTTGACTCTTAATAGGACAAGGAAGAGGAGACAAGGAAAGTGGCAGAAGAGACTACTATAAGCTTAGGTTTCTAATGAGGAATGAACAAAACCAAGAAAAGTTACACATGCTAAATTACTGAAAATAACTACAAGTGTCAATATTAAAAGAATATTTGGGTTTTTAAAAAAGGGACTACCTAGCAACAAGTGAGATGGAGGGGTACCCATGCACACACTGAGGGAACAGGTTAACAGCAGACAGACACTGGGGGAAGTCGAAAGGGCACAAGACATTAGAACCTCAATAATCTATCAACGTCCAAATGTGGAATATCATGTTTTTCACATACATCATAACTATAATTGGGCAACAGATTCATTTAAAACACTTAAACAGCCACAACTAACGCAAAATCAAGAATGTTCTAGAAAGACCTGATGTTAACTATGGTGACAAATGTTCAGAACTTTTAATTAGGACTTCTTTTATTAGCCTTGTCTTGAGACATCTGAAATAATCAAACATCCTTAGAAAAGATACTGCAATTCACCTGCTGTGCGGTTTCAATTCTTTCTTCTTCCATTCCTAAGGAAGTGAAGCCCTTCAAGAGAATGTCTTCTGTAGATTCAGGCACTACTGAAGTCAGTTCAATGGGCAGTGACTGGGATGTTAAACTGCACAAGTCTTCAATTGGAAGCTTGAAAAAAGAGAGTCACAAAGATATTTAAGTAACTTGAAAATTACCTGAACTTAACTCAAGATTGGGTTTCCATCTCAGTTGTTTTGAAATAGAAATATTTTCTATTAAATCATATTAAGTTAATAAATACTATATAATACTAACACTTTAGGCTCTACGTTAAATGCTAGTCTCAAAATATAAACATGACACTGATGTCCCACCACTAGTAAGCTTTTTTTTTTTTTTTGGTGACAGGGTCTTGCTCTGTCATCCAGGCTGACATGCTAGGCGCCACCTTAGCTCACTGCAACCTCTGCCTCCAGAGTTCAAGCCATCCTGCCACCTCAATCTCCAAGTAGCTGAGACTACAGGCATGTACCACCACGCCCAGATAATTTTTGTATTTTTGGTAGAGTTGGGGGTCTAGATATGTTGCCCAGGCTGGTCTCAAACTCCTGGGCTCAAGAGATCCCCCCACCTTAGCCTCCCAAAGTGCTGGGATTACAGGCATGAGCCACCACATCTGGTGTGAGTTAGTTTTCTAAGAAGGGTGGTAAATCTGTGCTAATCCACACACATTTTCTCACTTGAGCCTCTTGTGAACTACCACCAGGCAAAGAGAAAACCTGTGTGCTATTGAAAGTAGCTTGTCCTCCCTGGTATCTAACACAAAAGTCTGACCAACTAACAGGATTAACAAATCACACCCAATGACTGGGTTCAGTGGCTCACGCCTGTAATCCCAGCACTTTGAGAGGCAGAGTTGGGTGGATCACTTGAGCCCAGGAGTTTGAGACTAGCCTGGGCAACATAGTGAAACCTCCGTCTCCACTAAAACTATGAAAAAAAAATAAAAATTAGCTGGGTGTGGTGGCACATATCCGTGGTCCAGCAACTTGGGAGGTTGAGATGGGAGGATCACCTGAGCCAGGAGGTGGAGGCTGCAGTGAGTCGAGGTCATGCCACTGCACTCGAGTGAGGCCCTGTCTAAAAAAATAAATAAATAAATCACACCCAATAATTAATTAGAAATAAACATTACCTCCTCCTACCATTTCCACCTACCCACTGGCACATCTCACCACACTTTCCTGCTGACAAATTTTGAAATTACAACTGAATAAGAAGAATTTTAGAGTTTCCCATCAGTTTCAGAAGAGGCCCACTGACAAGGTCTCACTTTGACAATGTTAGATCTACAGTACTTTCTAGTTCTCCACTACCAAAGAAAGGCCAGGTGTTTATTTATAGTCATACAGACAAACTGTTTTTAGACCAAAACAAAGGGAAAACAGATGCTGGGGAAACTAAAAGGGCCTAATTGTTTAGGTTCAATTCCAGTTTTCAGCCCTCAGCTCTTAGTTTATGACATTTAAGGTCCACTGATATAAGACATGATCCAAGGTCTTAGGAAGTTGCTGCCCTGTCTACTTTCTAAATACAGAAGTTTCATCTGAAGATGGCATTTTCTCTTCAAAGCTAAAATAAGCTAGGTACAAAATGCACCACTAATTTAGAAACACTGTCCTTTAAAAATAGGGTTGTGTATGGGTTCAAATAGGGCTATACTTATGGTACAGTAAAGTACATTACAATGCAGCCTAGTTAGAATCCTGCTTCTGTTCATTTACAAGCTGTGTGACACTGGGCAAATTACTTGATGTTTCTAATCCTCAATTTCTTCTCTTAGCTGACACAGGTACAGTATCTGTATCATAAGGCTACTATAAAAAGTAAAAAAGAAAACAAAGATGTGGGAAAATCAGCTTGTTGGAATGCCGGGAAGCTGCAGACAAAGTGTTCAGGAAGGTCCTTGATCTGTCTTCTCCCCACAAATGAGCCTGGCTCAAGAGTCAGGAGGGTCCTGGGTGTAAGCTAATAGGCCTCATTAAGGACATCACTTGCTCATGGAAACTCTTTCTGAATGGCAACACAATCCCTGAGTATAAAAGGACTGTGGCCCAGCAAGAATTAAGTTTCTCAAATCCAGTAAGAATTTATCCTGAGTCTGAAGTGTCATCAGCAACTGTGTGCTGCCACTAGGGGTTCTGGAGGAGAGAGGAAGCTGTGCTGGGATAAGCAGCATCTACACCTGCTCTGCAGAAACCTTCCAACGAGCAACATGAGCTGTCTCCTTGGGGAGCCACCCAAGGCTCAAGGTAACCCACCTGAAGCAATGCCGCATGTAAAGCACTTAGCACAGACCCGACACATAGTAAGCAATACATTTGAGTACTGATATTATATTATTATTATTATTCCTATCTACTAGCAGCAACAGTAAGTTTATAAATCTAACTAACTTCTTGTAAAGCTGTCTTTACAAAATTATATTCTATTAGCAGTAAAATTTAGTTCTATATGAATAGATCATGAAAAATTCAATAGCAGCACTGTTTACATAGTATCTAACGGGTGCTGGGGTGATCAGGCTCAGATTTGGAAAATATACCAGAAAACACATGAAAGTTAGGCTAGGATGAAGAAAGCTGAAAGAAATGTTGATTGCACCCTCACAATAACAAAAACTCAAATAATCCACAAGATTATAACTAGTCTTGAATCCATCAGTGTTGCAGAGTAACCAAGCAGATAAAAATCTGGGCAGCGACAGGCACCTCCAGGAAGAGACAGGCTGCAAGCACTGGCTCACATGTGACAAATCATGGGGAAAAGAGATGGCAAACATTACAAGAGAAAACAGGCTGGGTGCAGTAGCTCAAGCCTGTAATCCCAGCACTTTGAGAGGCTGAGGTGGGCAGATCATGAGGTCAGAAGATCAAGACCATCCTGGTTAACATGGTGAAACCCCCATCTCTACTAAAAATACAAAAAATTAGCTGGGCATGGTGGCGGGCACCTGTAGTCCCAGCTACTCGGGAGGCTGAGGCAGGAGAATGGCGTGAACCCGGGAGGCGGAGCTTGCAGTGAGCTGAGATCACACCATTGCACTGCAGCCCGAGCGACAGAGCTAGACTCCGTCTTGAAAAAAATAAAAAGAGAGAGAGAGAAAACAGCTCAGTCAAAAGACAAAGCAATCAACAGAGCCGGCCTCAGATGAGCAAGAGACTAGAACTAACAGACAAGGAATCTAAAATAACTGTAATTAACATGTTAAAGGCTCTGCTGTAACACACAGATAAGCAGTATGAACAGATATAAAATTTCAACAGAAAACTGAAAACTGTGTCAAAAGGAAATGTGACAAATAAAAATAATGGTAACAAAGATGAAGAATACCTGCAATGGGCTCATCAGTACACACAACAACACAGTTAAGGGAAAAAAAATCAGTGAACTTGAAGTTAGGTCAATAAAAATCACCCAAAATGGATCATACAGAGAAAACAGACCGGAAAAATAAAAACTGAACATAGCATCCAAGAATTGTGTGATGGTATCAAATTATATGATTATGTGTAAATGGGATCCCAAAAGAAGGAGAACAAGAGAGAACAGGGTGGAAGAAATATTTGAAGAAATAACTGTTGGGAATTCTACAAAAATAATGAAAGATATAAAACTACAGCTCTACAAAATTCGGAGAATCCCAAGTAGAATACACACATACACACAGGCAAACCCCTCTATGCACATCATATTCAAACTCTTAGAAACTAAAGATAAAAGCTTGAAGACAGCCAGAGGGAAAAAGGCATACTCTACACAGTGAAATAAAGGTAAAAATTACAGCAGACTTCTCATCAAAACACAAGCCAGAAGACAACAGACTGATATCTCTAAAATGTCAAAAGAAAAACACTCAAGTCAGAATTCTACACCTATAGAGAATTATCTGTTTAAAATGAAGGAGAAATAAGTACTGTTTAAAACAAACAGAAGCGCCAGGCGCGGTGGCTCACGCCTGTAATCCCAGCACTTTGGGAGGCCAAGGCAGGTGGATCACCTGAGGTCAGGAGTCCAGGACCAGCCTAGCTAACATGGCGAAACCCTGTCTCTACTAAAAATACAAAAATTAGCCAGGTGTAGTGGCGGGTGCCTGTAATCCCAGCTACTTGGGAGGCTGAGGCAGGAAAGTCGCTTGAACCCGGGAGGCAGAGGTTGCAGTGAGCTGAGATCGTGCCATTGCACTCCAGCCTGGACTGTAAGAGCGAAACTCTGTCTCAAAAAAAAAAAAAAAAAAAAAAGCTGAGAGAATTCATTACCAGCAGACCTATACTACAAGAAATGTTAAAGGATATTCTTCAGGCAGATGGAATATAATGCTAGATGAAACACATATCTACCCAAAAAACTGAAGTGCTCCAGAGATGATTAAAATGAAGGTACACATGACAGTTTTTCTTTTTTTAATCAGTCAGCAAGAAATGTCAAAAGCAAAAGTAGTAACAATGTACTGTGGGTTTATAACATATGTAAAATTAAAATGCCTAAAACAATATCGCAAAACAGGGAAAGGAAGAAATGGAAGCATACTCTTTGGGGTGTTTTTTTGAGACAGGTTCTTGTTCTGCCACCCAGGCTGAAGTGCCGTGGTGCAATCACAGCTCACTGCAGCCTTGATTTCTGGGGCTCAAGCCATCCTCCTGCCTCAGCCTCCCAAGTAGCTGCAGCTGCAGGCAAGCACCACCACACCCAGCTAACTTTTTGATTTTCTTCTTTTTTTTTTTTTTGTAGAGATGAGCTCTCACTATGTTACCCAGGCTACTCCTGAACTCCTGAGCTCAAGCGATCCTCCTGTCTCAGTCCTCCAAAGCGTTGGGATTACAGGCGTGAGCCACCGTGCCCAGCCAAAGAATCCTGCTGTAAGGTTGTTATACTATATACATGAAGTGGTATAATAGTTAGACGTAGGCTGTGACTAATTAAGGTAGTACAGACGCTCCTCAACCTCTGATGGGGTTGTGCCCAATAGACCCATCGGAAGTTGAAAATATCCTAAGTCAAAAGCATGTGGCTCACTGGGAGCTGTGGCTCACTGCCATGCCCAGCACCACAGGTACACTTTCTACTGAATACATGTAGCTTTCACATAAAGCCAAAAGTCATAAGCTGAACCATCATAAGTCAGGGACCATCTGTATATTGTAAATCCTAAGACAACCACCAAAAAAACTGAAAATACACAAAGGACCTGGCAAACTTCAGTCCCAATATCACCTAGACCCATATCCATCTGTAATTCAATTTCTTTTGAGAAAAACGATTATAAATCTATCCGAAAGAATGTAGATCAATGTCAAAATCCCGGTTGTGACACCAGATACTATAGTTGTGCAAAATGTTACCATTGTGGGAAACTGGGGAAAGTGTACAGATCTCTCAGTATTATTTCTTATAACTGCAAGTGCATCTACATTATTTCACCTTTTTAATAAGTAGTGTAATAATCATATTCTCCCATCAGAGTTCATGAGGCCTTACACTGCATAATTCTAATACTACCTCACAATATATAACAAATCCCAGATAAAAAGTATAATTCCTTTTGTTCCAGAATCATGTATAATACATAGAGCTGTCCTTTTAAGTGTATTTATTTGAATAGGTAATAAATCTCAAGGCACAAAACTCAAGGGAGTCAGTGAAAAGTCTCCTTCCCCTTGTACTCATTCTCCAGCCATCTAGTTTCCTCCTCAGGGGCAGGCTATCAATGTTACTAGTTTCTTAAGTATCTTTTCTAACATGGTCTATGCATATACAAAGAAAGTATACCTTTCTTAAACCCAAATAACAGTATACACACCTAGCCTTTTTCACTTAATATGCAACATTTTAAAATGTCTCTTCAACAGAGTATAAGGAAAAGACAGAATTTACTCTTACATTGTCATGACTTGTCATTAAACTATAAAGGGTGCTTATTTTAAAAGTCTCAAGAATACAGAATGATATTTCAGTGAAAAGCAAGTCTCCCTTCTTCCCTCTCCCCTGCTCGTCCAATTCTTCTTCTTTAAGCCAGTACCAATGTTTATATTTTGAGAAGTTTTTCTAAGGAGTCTGAGGGTAAAATGAAGAACTATAAAAGTAGAAGGCACTAAAGAAATACTTTTGAATTTTTGATCAATCTTTTATGAAAATTATTCAAAATATATGAATATAATTGTTTTTAATCCAAATCATCAGAAGACTTAAAATGAAAAGTAACGTTCTCCACCACCCTCACTTTTCACCAGTTTAACCATTTTTAGTATTCTTTTATGTTAACTCTACAACTCTTAAACAAAAAAAGATTTACTGCTTTGTGTTTGAATTCATCAATTTTAGGTCCTATCTATACACTCTTACTTCACCATGTAAGATAAAGAAATTAGTGCCTCTATATCTCTTCCCTGTTTACTCTCAAATTCTGTCACCTGTACTATCTCTTTTTTAGATTATCAAATTTTATAATATTTGCACCTGGTTCTGTGGTTAAGTCTTTAGAATGGTTTTCAAAAGGAACACTACCTGCTTCCTGCCTTCTATAAATATGTCCAACTTTCAGGTTCACTGATACCATCAATGTGTGGTGTGCCACACATTTATTACTGTCATTTCAAAGGGATCTAGGGGTGTCATACACGTGTGCTCAGTCTGTTATCTTGAGCCAAAAAAGTTTTTTCTAATTAACTTTAGAAAATAAATAATTTGAAAACTGTACTTGAGAAACTACTACAGATATTCCAGACATATTCTGTAACCTAGATGCGAGTAAATATAGTCTAAATTTATAAAAGAGTATTCTATTTGATTACTCCAAGTACAAATACTACTTTTCAATCACAAGAACTTGAAAAACTAGAGGCAAAAAGAGGCTCCTTGTTTCCTGGTTCTAATACAAAACCATCTTCTCTCAAACCAAGCAAGAGAAGCCATAATGCAAACAATTCAAAGAAATCATTTTTTAAAGTAGCAAAACAAGTTGCTTTTTAATAGCATATGAGGAAATGCCCCCATTAAATAGACTAGGCAGCTGTCTTCCTTTCTCAAAACACCTGGTATAGAATAACAAGTCAAAAAGGGGTGTGGTGGTATCACACACTTTCCTGTCCTGACCTCTCATTCACTTGTAAGGAGGAGGAGACTGAATGCCTCCTGCTTACCAGCACTGTCCTGGCTTCCAGATGGAGCAGACAGATACCACTAGAGAGAGAACACAGTTCTAGATTGCTGGTGGGCCAGTGCTGCAGAGCTACTGTATAGTTCATGCAAATGGAGACACTACCATTAAATAGTAACTACAATAAATTCTCAAGTTTTGCCTGACCAGCTGAGCAGGTCCATGAAATAACAAGTAACATACCTCTCTCTCCCAAGCTTTACTTCTTGCAGAGCTCTGGGTTGGAGAAAACCACTTTTATAATCAATCTGATCAATTAACTCCCTAAACGAAACCTGATGTTATGTTCTCCGTTTGGAGCAAATTACTGAAGAGGTATAGGTGGAGTCTCAGAACCTTCCTCAAGGCACCTAACCTCTCCTTTTCTTACCTTTGGTCCGAATGACACCTATACCACCTCAGCATCACAGGATTCTAATCTATTCTTTTTAGATGTGAATGATTTGAAAGAAAGCACAAGAGTAATACTAGCAAGTAACTTGCCATGTGCACCTTACATAGGTGATTTCACATAATTCTCACAACTCCCTATGAGATAAGTACTCACCATGAGTTAAGTCCCCATTTTATAAAGAAGAAAATTAAGGCTTAGAAAAGATAAACATCACATCTAAGGTCACACAGCCTACAAGAAAACAACAGCTGTAACAGTAAATTATAGGTAAATGTTGGGGTAAATTATTTTAGCATTTTATCAAGAATTACTAAATTCAACAGAAATAGGCCCCTCACTACTAATGTTTGCCTTGACTACAAAAGTCTACCTAATATTCGATTGTAAATTATTTTCTCTAATGCCAAAAAAAGGGTATAATTCCTTTTTAAGACTAGTTCTCTTTCATAAAAGAGAAGCTATTCTCTAAAGAAGTTAACATCTTTATGATATGTACTTAGGGTTAGTTGGCCTCTTGCTATTCTACTAGCCTGCTCAGTTCCAGTTGTTCTGGAAGTAATTTATCTCGTGACAATTGTGAAACACTACAGAAAATCCTTGAGTTACACTGATTGGACAAAATGAAAACTGTGGCACTCTCTTTTGGTGCCAATGTTAAAAGAGTAGTAATAGGGCTAAAAAAATTAATTCCAAAGTCTTCCCAACAGACATATAAACACTTTAGAAAAGGAAAATGAGGGCTGTAAAGCTGAAGAGCAATGAGAACTGCCTTCTCAAAGATTCCAGGATGTGTGCATAACCAGCTCGGCTATTGCCTTCTTTTTTGGGGGGACAGAATCTTGCCTGTCACCCAGGCTGGAGTGCAGTGGTGCAATCTCGGCTTAGAGCAATCTCCACCTCCCAGGTTCAAGTGATTCCCGTGCCTCAGTCTCCCCAGTACCTGGGATTACAGGCATGCACCACCACACCCAGCCAATTTTTGTATTTTTAGTAGAGATGGTGTTTTGCCATGTTGGCCAGGCTGCTCTTGAACTCCTGACCTCAAGTGATTCGCCCGCCCTGGCCCTCCAAAGTGCTGAAATTACAGGCGTGGGCCACCGCATCTGGCCTCAGCTATTGCATTCTCACAGGAATCCAATACTGAGCTGCACATACCAGAAGACCCTCACTGAATTCTTGAACTCCTTAAGCTCATCCCCTACCCATGACCTTACACTGTTCTTTCTTCCAGCTGCAACGTTATTTCTTAAGTCTTTATAAGGCTAGCTTCAGGTATTCCATCATCAGTTCTCATCTCAGATTGTCACTTCCTTGGAAAGGCCTTCCCTCTTTCTCTAAAAGGGCACACCTCATCCCTTTCTGTCACACCATCCTATTTGATTTTCCTTATATTATGGACCACCGTCTGAACATACCTTCTTTGTTCTTTTTTTCCATAATAATGATCCCCACAATTATGTCAGCTCTATGAGGTTAAGGATCTCGTCTTTCCTATTTATCTTTCTATCTCCGATACCTAACTCAGAGTAGGGACATAACATATGTTAAAGACTGCATGTGGCCAATGGTAAATATGAAAGAATGGGGTGAAAATGAAAGATTCCATTTAGTTCATTCCAAACGTTCTCCTTCATGCTCAATGAGAATAAGAAATAATAGTTTATGACCCATGGCAATGAAAACAAATTTTTTTGGAGAATATGCATCTCCCCCATCACACCGCCACTGCTATTAAGTCCAAGCATCCTGCTGCAGTAAGGAGCCAAATCAATTATAAACAGACTGGAAAATTTACAGAGCAAACAACTTTTATTATCCAGCATATAAAAGAGTTTGATAGCCAAGCCAAAGAAATTTCCGCCTGTTCCTTCGTTTATTTCAGATCCACTTCCGGTACCACATCCTAGAGGTGGAAACAGAAACCCAAGAAAGAACGCCTATTTGATGGCAGAGCATACAACACTGAATGTGAAGAGAACGTTTAAATCCAACCTCTAAAGTTGGAGGACAGAAAAAGCTGAAGACTCTAAACTCAATCTGCATTTGGACACAATTCCAAATCGTATAAAAAGAATGCTTCAGGCCTGGCACGGTGGCTCACGACTGTAATCCCAGCATTTTGGGAGGCCGAGGAGGGCAGATCACTTGAGGTCAGGAGTTCGAGAACAGCCTGGACAACAGGGCGAATCTCCATCTCTACTAAAAATACAAAAAATTAGCCGGGCGTGGTGGCAAGTACCTGTGATCAGCTACTCGGGAGGCTGAGACAGGAGAATCGCTTGAACCCAGGAGGTGGAGGTTGCAGTGAGCCGAGGTCGCGCCCCTGCACTCCAGCCTGGGCGACAGAGCGAGAGAAAAGAATGCTTCCAACATCAAAATTAACTATCACCACTGCTTATATAAAATAATCCTCCTAAACCTGGCCCTCAAAACTGGAAAAAGTTTGTCAAACGTGACAATTCATGTTACTTCCTGCTATTACAACTAATTGAATTGAATCACACAAGAAGCAGTAGTGCATAATATCCTAATGGTAAGTGGATCAAACATGATGACCCTAAAACCAAAAACCAGCACTGCTTAATAATGTACTGAGCCAGCTTTCAAATAAAATTCATTTTTATTGCTTTGCAATAGGTGAAATAAATCTGATCACCCATAACCTGCACTAGATTGAGAGCTCATAGTTCAATGTGCGATAAATGAAACTGTCACTCAGGACCAAGTTTTGGTCTCCCCAAGACCCCCATGGACAAAGCAACCTAGGTGATTCATTAAGGCGGTAAATGAGCACTCGTTGGAGACTGTCCTGCAGCACAGCACCTCGGGTTGGCTGCCTCTCCTTCTGGGATAGAGTGGGCAGCAAGATTACGCCTCGGCTGACAGGATGCCTTGTCTGGGGCAAGAAGCTCGCTGCAAGGCTCAGGGTCAACCGTTCCATGCTGCTGGGGGAGGACTGGATTCCGGCGAGCACCAGCCGCAGAACGTGCCCCCACAGTCGTCCCCGGGCAGGATTAGAGTCGGGGTCGCAGGCAGCGCGAAGCCTGACAGCCTGGGAGGTGAGAGGCCCCTCCCACCGGATCCGCCACCATGGCCAGTGAGGAGTGGAGACATATCCTGGGGAGAGGTTGGTGAGGTCGGGGTCCTGCCGGGGCGCCCGAGGAGAATCCCAGCCCCGTCGCCCCAGCCCAGTTCCTGCCCATCACCTCACCTCGGCTGGCACCGGCAGGTTCTCTGCCGCCGCCTTCAGCTCCAACACCGAGTCCGTCTGCCTGTCGGTCAGCGGCGCCGTCGTGTCCGGTCTCCGATCCCAGAGAGCCAGCTTCTCTCTAGCGTCCCGCTCCGCCGCCGCCTCGGGCAGAAGCAACAGCGCCGCCTCCGCCATCGCCGCCGCCCCCGCGGCCTTCAGCAGCAGCGGGATGGAGGGGACCCAGACAGCGAGACCCAGGCCACTTCCGGGAGAACCGGAGCGTCCAGCACTGCATCGGCGGCGGGGCGGGCCGGAATGCCCTGACCCCGGAAACGGTTCGGCAGTGTAGGGGGCGGGACCGAGGCCAGTACAGACGTGGCTTTAAATGGATACGACTATTTCCGGTTTAAACGTAGAAGGTGGAGACGACAGGACCCAATGGAAACAGAAATGCCCCTACCGGAAGTATCTTCCTCAAC
This sequence comes from Rhinopithecus bieti, assembly GCF_001698545.2. Classification (NCBI taxonomy): domain Eukaryota; kingdom Metazoa; phylum Chordata; class Mammalia; order Primates; family Cercopithecidae; genus Rhinopithecus; species Rhinopithecus bieti. The sequence continues at coordinate 895,393 of NW_016805057.1, forward strand.
ATCAATAACTTTATTGTTATGTGTTGTACAGATTATGGACGACTGAGCTAAATCACCCTGCCGGCAGGATACTTGGATTTACACCTCTCTGGGCACAGCTGGGTAGTCTGGGTGGAGTGTGTGGAGTGTATAATTTCCATGTTGGCATGTTGACAATTTCTCCCTCTTGGATCAAAACCAAAAGCATAAACTTCTCCAACATCCAGTAATTCCCCTACTAGAAAACTAATTTATGGAAACACATAAAAAATTCAAAGATGTGTGTATCTCAAACATCATTAATGGCATCAAATAACTGAAGACAACCTGAATGTCCAACACTGAAGAACTGGATCAATAATTTGTGGTACAGGCCAGGCGCGGGGGCTCAGGCCTGTAATCTCAGGACTTTGGGAGGCTGAGGTGGGCGGATTACCTGAGGTCAGGAGTTCGAGACCAACCTGGCCAACGTGGTCGAACCCCGTCTCTGCTAAAAGCACAAAAATTATCCAGGCATGGTGGCACATGCCTGTAATCAACCTGAGAGGCTGAGGCAGGAGAATCTCCTAAACCCGGGAGGTGGAGGTTGCAGTGAGCCAAGGGCTTGCCACTGCATTCTGGCCTGGGCATCAAAGACTCTGTCTCAAAATATATAATAATAATAATTTGTGGTACAGACATGTAATTCTATTCTACCATTTAAATCATATTGTAGATTTGAGCAACAAAATAAATAATGATAGTATTCGATCATAATTTACAGAATAAAATACCCATAAGTCCATACTGCTATAAATAAACAATTGAATAAATAAATGGTGGAGAAGAGACAATCTTCTTTCTTACAGAAGAATTCCAGGCAGTAAATGTAGAATGAGTGAGATAAATAAAAAAATCATCATTAGGACACCACAGTAATAATTGTAGCAGGCAAGATCGAAGGATGAATGCTAAAATGATTGGGTGAAAGTTAAAGGAGAAACAAATTTGCATAATCCCAAAGAATCTCCCTGAGATATCTATTAATAACAAGAGGGAATAGTAACTTCACCTATTAATAACAAGAGGGAATAGTAACTTCACAGTGGAGAAACTTGACAGACACTACCTTAACCAACTGCTCAAAGTCAATATCATGAAACTCCTGACAATATGGGTTGAAGACAGGATACAACTTCTGTGGTATTCTTGTCAAAAACGCAAAATGTCATTCTAATCATGAAAAAAGATCAAACAAACTCACATTGAAGAGCTTCCTACAAAACAACTGACCAGTATTCTTCAAAAGTGTCAATGTGTCATAAAAGACAAAGGAAAGACTAAGGAACCATTGCATTTTGGAGGAGGCTAGGAAGACAAGACATCTCAATGCAATGGGAGATCCTGAACTGGATCTTAGGACAGAAGAAGGACATTTGTGGGGAAAATTATAGAATAAAACATAGAAAGTCACATAAGGTCTGTACCTAGGTCACAGTTTTGTACCAATGTTCATTGCCTGGTTTTGATTATTGTACATGGTTAGGTAAGATGATAACATTAGGAGAAGCTGGGTGAAGAACTGCTCTTGCAAGTTTTATTAAGTCTAAAATTATCTCAAAACAGTGTTTAAAATTTCATGTTATAGAAAATATGTATTTGTTTGGAGAAAATCGTTCTAATATAAGTGAAGCAAATGAAGCAGTATATAATCCTGTTGGCCAGAAGGAACATTTCCAAAACACTGACAGATGGTTGAAATTACTGATAATTTTCTTTTCTTTCTTTCTTCCTTTTCTTTTCTTTTTTTTTTTTTTGTAATGAGTTTTGCATTTTAGAATGAGGTTTTTTTTAATATTCAACCCAGCTTCAGAGCACTGTTTCCCCATCATCAATCCACCACTATTTTCTAAAGAAAGTCATCTTGTAGATATGTATAGACATGTGACACTATTTGTCTAAATGCCTAAAACATAATTTCTCTTCCTCAAGCCAGAGTGATCTTTAGTTCCACAATTCTCAAAAATAAGATTAATCCCGTTGAATTTTGTGATGTCAGCTCTTTACCAAACATTATCCTTCAAGGGTCAAATGTAAGCCACTTCTCTCCCAAATGTGTTGCTACTGCAGATTTTCCTAAATCCTTGATCACTCCACTTTCTTCTAAGCATAATTTTCAGTTCCTTTTTGAGACAGGGTCTCACTCTGTCACCCGGGCTGGAGTGCAGTGGCACAATCATGGTTCACTGCAGCCTTGACCTCCCCAGCTCAAGGGATCCTCCTGCCTCAGCCTCTTAAGTAGCTGATACTACAGGCACGGGCCACCACACCCAGCTAATTATTTGTATTTTTCATAGAAACAGAGCTTTGCCACATTGCTCAGGATGGTCTCGAACTCCTAGGCTCAAGTGATCCGCCTGGCTCAGCCTCCCAAAGTGCTGGGATTGCAGGCATGAGCCACCTTGGCCGGCCAAAATATTTTTACCAACTGGTGATTCATGGTGCTGAAGGGATGTAAGGTAGGTCGTGATACCCATGGAAAAGATTTGGGCCAAGGCTGGAGGTTTAATCAGGTCAAATGAGGGGAGAGGAAAGAAGACACAATGCTGCCTGATCTTATTCTTGAATGAGGAATTGAGGGAGCCAAGGAAGACAGCCATGCCTGGAGGATCCAGCAGTCGCCAGCTGGCTTATGGAGGACACGAGAAGAGCCTATGAAACAGACTAACAGCAATTTTTTTTTTTTTTTTTTTTTTTTTTTTGAGACGTAGTCTCACTGTGTCACCCAGGCTGGAGTGCAGTGGCGCGATCTCGGCTCACTGCAAGCTCCGCCTCCCGGGTTCACGCCATTCTCCCGCCTCAGCCTCCAAGTAGCTGGGACTACAGGCGCCCGCCACCTCGCCTGGCTAGTTTTTGTATTTTTAGTAGAGACGGGGTTTCACCGTGTTAGCCAGGATGGTCTCGATCTCCTGACCTCGTGATCCGCCCGTCTCGGCCTCCCAAAGTGCTGGGATTACAGGCTTGAGCCACCGCGCCCGGCCAGGCTCTGGTCTTTTAAGAACAGAATTTGAGGCCAGGAACAGTGGCTCACACCTGCAATCCCAGCACTTTAGGAGGCCGAGGCGGGTGGATCACCAGAGGTTGGGAGTTCGAGACCAGCCTGATCAACATGGAGAAATCCCGTCTCTACTAAAAATACAAAAAAAAATAACTGGGCATGGACGCGCATGCCTGTAATCCTAGCTACTCAGGAGACTGAGGCAGGAGAATCACTTGAACCCAGGAGGCGGAGGTTGCGGTAAGCCAACATTGTGCCATTGCAATCCAGCCTGGGCAACAAGAGTGAAACTCTGTCTCAAAAAAAAAAAAAAAAAAAAAAAAAAAAGAATAGAATTTGAAGTTGGAAGAGAATTTTAAAATTATATAGTCAAGCCCTTTCTGTCTACAGACGAGCAAACTACAACCTGCAGAGGTGAGATAAGCAGCCTAACGTCCTGCAATCAGGTGGTTGACATCAGAGTCACCACTAGAACTTAGATATCCTGACTGTGGCTGACACCTTTTATATACCAGAGTTTCTCCAAGTTGACTGTTGTACAAAGCCCTTAAAAAATCTGCAGATCCCCAATGTTGATGTAAATAATTGTATATATTGCTTAAGTATCAACAAAAATAAGACTTGACATAAGCTTTGGATGTTTATACCAAAATAGACTTGCAAGTTACATGCCAACAGAAATATAACTAACATATAACAGTATATAACCAATAACATTCAAATTAACAACTCAAGTGAGATGTGGGATATTATTTTGCTGGAAAATGAAATTGCTTCTGGCAACACGAAGACAGTCCTGATTACTGCTATACAGCTGCTTGGGAGTTCACCATGCTTCTGTTACACCAGCAGCATGCCGTGTTCCCTGCCATTTGAACTACTGGGAAGACTTGACTCAGGGTAAATCCCTAATACCATTTTGCCTTTATCTGGCTTGTACATATCGTTTGCATATTAAAACAACCCTGCTGTTTTTTAGTAGCTTAATTAAAAATACTCTATATGCACAAAGAAGGAGGGCCGAAGCTGAAATCATGTGGTAATCCTAAACTATAAAACTGTCATGTCGGTGATCCAGAATACGCATTAATACAGTTTTAAGAGTTGAAATAAGGTCGGGCATGGTGGCTCATGCCTGTAATCCCAGCACTTTGGGAGGCCGAGGCAGGCAGATCATGGGGTCAGGAGATCGAGACCATCTTGGTTAACACAGTGAAGCCCCGTCTCTAATAAAAATAAAATTAGCCGGGCATGGTGGCAGACGCCTGCAGTCCCAGCTACTCGGGAGGCTGAGGCAGGAGAATGGCATGAACCCGAGAGGCAGAGCTTGCAGTGAGCTAAGATTGTGCCACTGCACTCCAGCCTGGGCAACAGAGCGAGACTCTGTCTAAAAAAAAAGAGTTGAAATGAAAACAAGTATTTTTAAAATGTAATCACAAGCTCAAGTTTGAGAAAGACTGCACGACATCCTACTGTCTACTGCCCTAATAAAGACACAGACCATGGTTAAACTTTCCTATTACCTACTACAAGTGTCTGCAATTCCACATTTTTTTGCTGCTAGAGTTTTTTACCCAGTAATATCTTAGAATAAGCCCCTGGAGATGGAAAAATGCCTAAGGGATAAGGGGCAGAAGTGCTCTAGATCAAGAAAAGGGAGAGATAGGGAAGGAGACGATGGTAAGGATCCAAAGACCTCCTTATAGTGGGTGCTTCATAGCCTCACCGTGGTCAGCCCTCCTCAATGACTCAAACCTGGACACTACAAAGGACCCCTGCTAATAAGGTGGCATTACAAGAATAGTTCATGTGATGGTTTCCAAAGCACCTCTCATCTGCTCCTCACTTTCACTCGGGTAGGTAGTTGGTGGATATTATTTTTTGCCCTATTTAATGAATGATAAAAACAAACTTCAGGGAAGTTTCTGCTCAGGATAACAGTTAGTAAAGAGCAGAGCCTGTCATTGGAACCAGGACACTGGGCAGGACCTTCTCTTTTTCATCTACGCTAACACAAATGAAAGTGAGCGACATGAAGACATACATTTGAATCCGTTAGTACTTTTTTTGTCACAGAACATCTTAGCAAGCATACGTTCCAAGGATGAGTATTATAGGCTCACAGAACTGCCTCCCAGCATTCTATGCTACTTCAAGGTTGTACTAGGGCCAAAACACTAAATCATGGCGTAAAAGACAAGGAGCGTTAGAACACACAGACTTCTCAGATCATTTTCTATTTTACTTCATTGCTTATAAAACAGCAAAGTTACAAAATGGAATAGTTCAAAAGAAATCATTCTTATGCACAGTTGCACATGTACAACTGCCTCGTGAATTTTCAGAGCACGTTCGTGTGGCATTGATGGATTTCTTTATGTATACTCTTCAGCCTATTATCAGAAGAACCACTTCCCTTGTTATAGGTTTCTATAGCTTCATCAAGGGTCTGAAGCTCTGTTTTCCTTTTCAAATTATTTCCTTTCTTACTCACTTTATCAATTTCTCATTCACACATCAGTGACTATATAAATCACTGTAAACCTTGACAATTTATTTAAATAGTAGCTAAGGCTTTATTTCATAATAACAGAATAATTAGACAAATAGTACCCCAGCTTAGAATTCAGAATCAATATTTAGAATCAAGGTATGTTTTGAAGAAAGACATAATTACCTTCCAAGATTTCAACCTCAAAAAGTTATGAACTGCCTCTTTGCTAATAATAAAATTAAAACATATGCAACAAAGTCATGTGTAAATGTTGGTAAAAACATTTTTGGAAATATCTATCAGTAGCCTTGAAATGCTCACTTTTTTTACTTCCTTTTCCAGTGCTTTTCATAAATTGATAATCTCTTAAATTTTTTTTAAAAGCTTCATCTACAAAGATGTTCACAGCAGGATATTAACAAACAATTAGAAACAATTTAAGTATAGAATTATGGTAAATTTACTTGATGGCTTATTAGTCATTTTAATTACATTTAAGTTTTACTTGTATTTTGTTTTTTAAATGTTTTTATGAGTATGTGTTATTTATAATGATACACATATATCATAATTATGCCTATATGTTTGTTGTGTGTGTGCATGTGTGTGTGTGCTTATTGTACAGCATTAGAGATCTCATAACATTACAGATTACCCATTCATTCATTCGCTCATCCTCTTATCAAACATTTATTGTGTCTTGGATTCTGTATTAGTCCGTTTTCATACTGCTGATAAAGACATACCTAAGAGCCAGGCACAGTGCTCACACCTGTAATCCCAGCACTTTGGGAGGCCAAGGCGGGTGTATCATTTGAGGTCAGGAGTTCAAGACCAGTCTGACCAAGATGGTGAAATCCCATCTCCACTAAAAATGTAAAAATTAGCCAGGTGGTAGTGGCACACACCTGTAATTCCAGCTACTTGGGAGGCTGAGGCAAGAGAATCACTTGAGCCTGGGAGGCAGAGGTTATGATGAGCCGAGATTATGCCACTGCACTCCAGTCTGGGTGACAGAGTGAGACCCTGAATCAAAAAAAAAAAAAAAAGACATACCCAAGACTGGGCAATTTACAAAAGAAAGAGGTTTATTAGACTTATAGTTCCACATGACTGGGAAGGCCTCACAATCATGGCATAAGGAAAGGAGGAGCAAATCACATCTTACATGGATGGCAGCAGGCAAAGAGAGAGCTTGTGCAGAGAAACTCCCATTTTTTAAAACCCTCAAATCTCATGAGACCAGTTCACTGTCACAAGAACAGCACCAGAAAGACTCACCCCCATGATTCAATTAGTCCTCACCAGGTTCCTCCATGACATGTGGGAATTGTGGAAGTTGCAATTCAAGATGAGATTTGGGTGGGGACATAGCCAAACTGTATTACATTGTGTGCTGGTCTGAGTATTCAATACTAAATCAGAACATTTCCTGTATTCAAGGAGCTTACAGTCTGGTAAGGTAGACAGACAAACACTGGCAAGTGCAATACAATATAAAATGTGGTGTCTGTGAATAAGCATAAGGTGATATTACAGGAAGCAAGGAAGAAAAGCATCTAATCCATCCTTGGACGATCAGGGTAGGTTTCNCATACCCAAGACTGGGCAATTTACAAAAGAAAGAGGTTTATTAGACTTATAGTTCCACATGACTGGGAAGGCCTCACAATCATGGCATAAGGAAAGGAGGAGCAAATCACATCTTACATGGATGGCAGCAGGCAAAGAGAGAGCTTGTGCAGAGAAACTCCCATTTTTTAAAACCCTCAAATCTCATGAGACCAGTTCACTGTCACAAGAACAGCACCAGAAAGACTCACCCCATGATTCAATTAGTCCTCACCAGGTTCCTCCATGACATGTGGGAATTGTGGAAGTTGCAATTCAAGATGAGATTTGGGTGGGGACATAGCCAAACTGTATTACATTGTGTGCTGGTCTGAGTATTCAATACTAAATCAGAACATTTCCTGTATTCAAGGAGCTTACAGTCTGGTAAGGTAGACAGACAAACACTGGCAAGTGCAATACAATATAAAATGTGGTGTCTGTGAATAAGCATAAGGTGATATTACAGGAAGCAAGGAAGAAAAGCATCTAATCCATCCTTGGACGATCAGGGTAGGTTTCCTGTTAAAGGTCTAAAGGTAGACCTTTAACAGTGCTTGGCATACAGTAGATGCTCAATAAATATATTTTGAATGAATTGGGATCTGAACAGCAATAAGACAGAGAAGGAGAAACTTTTTCAAGTGAGAGGGAACAGTATGTGCTAAGGCCTAGAAGCAAGACCATAGAATATCTGTGGGAAGTAAAAAAAATTGACAATATGATTAGAATTTGAAGTTGGAGGTAGAAAGATGACAAGAAATGACGTCAAAGAGGTGCGTAGGGACAAGACTGTGAAAGCCTGGGTAAGCCATGATAAGGAGTTTGGCCCCTGTGCTGAGGAGATCGGACAGTGAGGACATTGCCCATTGGCTGTATAGAAAAGTCCTGGATGGTGTGACATATGCATTGACCAGAAGCCAACCCAGAAGTGGGGACACAGAGTAGAGGCTGTTTCAGTCATCTGGGCCTGAATTAGGAGTGTTGGTGGACATGGAGAGAGGAGGGTGAATGGAAGAGATATCAAAAAGATAAAGTGCACTGGGATTGAGGTGTAATTGACTGGACATGAAGGAGTCAGGATGTCTGGTTTGGACACATGGGTGTGTCCTTCACTGAGAGGGGAGCACAGAAGAAGATGGCTTGGCAGAGGGTGACGAATCCAGTGTTGGACACAAAGCATGCTGAGAGAATGTTTTCCACATACACAGAGCTCCCTGTCTATTCTAATGAGCCAGACTTGAGTATCCACCACCTAAACGGAGGATTGCCACAGCAGACCCAATAAACAACCATGTCACATGGACAGCTTTTGAGCTTTAAAAGCAGTCACTCAGTTGTAAAACAGGTATTGGGAAAATACACCTTCTATTTTTGTCATACCTTAGGAAACTAGGTGTTTTAGAGAAGAGAAGGAGTCCACAGAGGGGAGCAGGATGGTGTATTGCAGCAAGTGTTTTTGAGAAGAGGTTCTACAGTCTGGGTAATGGGGATGAGGGTGGTTCACAAATGTTCTGAGAGCAGACAAAATATATCTCTTGCTTCCTAAGTATGGTGTTAGAGAATGAAAAAAACCCAGAGTACTCCCAAGTCCTAGAGTAGCACATGAACAACGGAGTAGGAATGCATGAGAAATTCTGTAGGCAGCTTCACAAAGACCCTTCACACAGATTCAAGCATAGTGCAGGGAATGACACATGCTATTCTATCTCCAAGGGTGGTAGAAGAGACCTTGGAGCTAGAGTTGGGCCTGGAGAAGCCTGGAGTCCAGCAATTTGGGTACCATTACAAATGGCTAGATATCCCTCAGTTCTCAGCTTTAATGTCTTTCTCAGGGGCATCTACTCTGCAGCCTGGCTGAGGTCCAGCCTCCCATCATATACTTCTGGGGCCCTGTACTCCCCCTTGTCAAAGGATAATTTTCAGAGCATGGCTCTCATATACATGTGAAATGAAGGAAGCCCTGCATGGTGGCACATGCCTGCAATCCCAGGTACTGGGGATACTAAGGCAAGAGGATCACTTGATGCCAAGGAGTTCAAGACCAGCCTGGGCAACACAGCAAGACTCCGTGACTAAAAATATATTTTTTTTTTTAAAAAAAGAAAGAAATCAAGAAGTAAATCAAACAGGGGACGAAGACGATCAAAAATAGCCAGGCAGATTATAAAATAATCATATAAAACTATACAGTTGACCCTCAAACAACACGTTTCAACTGTGCAGGTCCACTAATACATGGCTTCTTTTCAACCAGACACAAATTGAAAATACAGTATTCACAGGAGGCACAACCTGTGTATACTGAGGGCCATCTTTTGGTATATGCAATTTCCACAGGGCCAACTGCAGGACTTGAATATGCATGGATTTGACTATATGCAGGTGACCCTGGAACCAATCTCCTTAAATATACCAATGTATAATTGTAATGATAAATTTATAGTTTTTTTAAAAACTATATTTTTTTAAACAGTCCTTAAAACTGAAAAATATTATTGTTGGAATTAAAATAGGTAAATAGTTGAAGAGAGAATTACAGTAAGTTGGAAAATAGATATAGAGACATTTCTCCAAATACAGCATGAAACAAGAAGATGGAAAACAGGAGGTTTAGGAACACAGAGGAGAGAACTAACAGATTGTATTTGGTTAGGGTCCCATCAAGAAACAGAATTTATCTGAGATTGTTCAAATAAAAAGACTTTAGTAAAGGAAATAATTACAGAGGTGTGGGGAGAGTTAAAGAGACCAATAATAGATGTTGAGGCACTGTATTAGTCTGTTCTCACAATGCTATAAAGAACTACCTGAGACTGGGTAATTTATAAAGAAAAGAGGTTTGATTGGCAGGCTGTACAGGAAGCATGGCTGGAGAGGCCTCAGGAAACTTACAATCATGGTAGAAGGCGAAGGTGAAGCAAGCACATCTTCATATGGCCAGCAGGAGAGAGAGAGAGCAAAAAGCGAGTTGCTACACACTTTTAAATGAGATATCATGAGAACTCTGTCATGAGAGAGCACTAGGTGGATGGTCTAAACCATTAGAAACTACCCCCATGATCCAATCACCTCCCACCAGACCCCATCTCCAACAGTGGAGGAATACAATTCAACATAATATTTGAGTGGGGACATGGAATCAAGCCATATCAGGCACCTAGAGACTTAGCAATAGTGAGAAACCATTACCACCTCAGGGTTGAGAAGACAAGGTTAGAAAATAGTGTCAGCAGAGCCCAGTGAGAGTTGTAACTGTGGACCTATCACCAGGGACATGGCAGTGAAGCAGGGACAGCATGAAAAAATACCATCTTCTCCCTCTGCCTCCAATTTCCTGCTAGTGTTTTTCATTGGCTAAATGCAATTGGAAGCCAGAAGGTAAGGGAATCTGAGTAATGCAGTCTCTGAGTCATGCAAGAAGTCAGCATCCAAAAACATAGAGCAGGGCACAGAAGTCATAGATCTGAGAGCAAATGGAGATTAACTATCTTGTCCTTGATCATGGATTCAAGATTTCCAGTCCTGGAAGTATATACATACTGGCTAGAGTTCTAAACACTTGGAAGATTTTCTTTTCCAACTATTTTTCAGTGACACTCATGACTGGGGCTGTCACAGTGTGGCAATTCATTTCTATCTGGTGCCTATATATTGTTCAGAACCATCAATAAATGAGGCCTCGGTTTTTTCTTTCTCTGTCGACTGGTCATAGGGAAATGCCTATGATGCTACAGGTGTGGTCTGAGGGAAAGGCAGCAGTAGATATCTCAGCCTCGACTCATGCCTTCAGGAACTGTTTGAATTTGACACTGTATATACCATACCACCTCCATTTGCTGACAGAGTGCTGTTGTGCACACCCAGTTCATGATCAGGTCCCAAAATCAAATGTTCAGTTTTTAACCAGGACCCAGTAGCAAGAGCTATTTTTCAAAGAGAAAAAAGTAATTTGCAAAAGATAACATTGCTTTGCTGCAAATCCCCAGGGATCTGCACTGTGATTCTCCTATCAGGGCTGGCTGAAGGCTCCATACAGTATCTCTATCTGCCTTGGACACTTTAGGCATATGTACCATATGTGACAGAGCATCTTGCACAACAGCCTGAACTTGCTGCAACCCTTCTCTTGGGTTTAACTTGCTGCAACCCTTCTCTTGCTCTGGGCCCCACTCAAAACCAGCAAACTTACAAATTCCTTCGTAAATGGGCCAGGGAGGCATGGTCAAATGTGCTATATATTACCTCCTAAGAGACCCATCAAGTATTTTTTTTTTTAAACTCTTTCCTAGCATAGGAGTACATGATGCAGCCATTTGTTTTCATTTGAAGGGGATAACCAACATGCCTCAGGCCACTGAACTCCTAGAAATGTCACATGCTCAGCATATTATCCATATAATGGACTAGTTCTGCATTTCATGGGATGTTGTGATTATCAAGATCCCTGAAGCCTTGCTTATGACAAAACAGGAGAGTTGCCATAGACCTGAGCTCAAATCGTGAAGATGTACTGCTGTCCCTGCCATGTGAAAGCAAACACCTTCCAAAAGTGCCTGTAACCAATATAACAGGAGAAAAAGTATATTTTTCATAAATAGCTGCATCCCAGATGTCAAGAGCCATTTTGATTTACTCTAGTAAGAATAACACATTTGAAACAGCAGCAGCAATCAATTAAATATTGATAATAAGCAATGGAGAGATAACAGGAAATCACATAGAATATATATCGTTTGCCAAATATTCTGGCTCCTTTCCTACCGAGGAATCATACTTTCTTAACCCGTCTTGTCCATGTGACTTGCAAATGAAATGTGAACAAAAGTTACATGCGTCACCTTTAGACAAAAGATCTAAGAGCTGATGTGTGCTTTGTTATGATGTATTTTCCCTCTGCCATAAGACTAAGCAATGTTCCAAACAGAGGCTGATCCACAGCCTCGATCTGGAATGAGGATAAAATGGATAAGAGCTTCAGTCAAGCTGCAGCGGACACATAGCAAGAATAACAAATTAACTTTTGTTGGCCAGGTGCGGTGACTCACGCCTGCAATCCCAATACTTTGGGAGGCCAAGGCAGGAGGATCACTTGAGGTCAGGAGTTCGAGACCAGCCTGGCCAACATGGTGAAACACTGTCTCTACTAAAAATACAAAAATTAGCCAGGTGTGGTGGGGGGGCACCTGTAATCCCAGCTATTCAGGAGGCCAAGGCTAGAGAATCGCTTTTACTCTGGAGGCGGAGGTTGCAGTGAGCCAAGATTGTGCCACTGCCCCCCAGCCTCAGCAACAGAGTGACACTTTTATTGTATGCTACTGGGATTTTTGATAATGCTACCAAAGCCTAAAATAGCCTGACCCAACACACATGGTCTCAGAGATTAGCATCAGTTCAGAGTCAGTGTTCAACAAACCTGAAACAGTCCCAAGTATTTTCCTCTCCCATGGCAATGGCCATGGGTCTCTTAGGGTTTGAAGAATCATTTTTAGTATATATTGCAGCAATGTCAGTGGGCTCCAGGTCTGCAAAATTGTTCAGATCCTAGAACTGGGGGAGGGGCCATGACTACTTACCTGATAATTTCCAGTTATGTAGATCAACTTACATTTTAGTAGGCTATTTTATTCCTAGAGATACTACCAAAGACCCTCACAAGTCAAAAACATTCATTTTACCACGGTGGCCCTGCTGCCCATGAAAGTAACTGTGCCCAGTGTGTCTCTGGTGTTAAACACTGTCACTTGATCTCTGAAATAATGAAGCACATTTAAAGAGCATTTCTTATTGTCACCCTCAGCAAGCAGAGGATACCCGCTGCAATGCTCCTAAAGGAAAATGGAGATCTCTTCCGAACATTTTTTTTTTCTTCTTTTTCTTTTTTTTAAAGACAAGGTCTCACTCTGTTACCTAGGCTGGAGGGCACTGGCACGACCACAGCTCACTGTGGCCTTGACCTCCTGGGATCAAGCAATCCTCCCACTTCAACCTCCCGAGTAGTTGAGACTAGAGGCATACATCACCATGCCTGGCTAATTTTTTATAGAGACGGGGTCTCCCTGCATTTCCCAGGCTGGTCTCAAACTCTTAGGCTCAAGTAGTGTACTCTAGCTTTGGCCTCCCAAAGTGCTGGGATCACAGGCATGAGACACCACACCCAGCCTGCACATTTCTTAATACCTCATGTGTCCTCTGGGCCCTGTTAAGGGACACAGTCAAGGGATGCATTTTTTATAATCTTGATGTGAAGGTCCACATATGATGCAAAATAACAATGCCTGCATGAACATGATCCCAACTTGTTCCCACCAGGGGCAGGTGGCTAACTTCATAGAAAATTCTACCTGACTCTGTCTGCCCTCCTACCTAGTGGTGAACAAAGTGCTGGCAAATGTTTAACAATCAGCTCTCGAGAGCAAAAACAAAACAAAACGAAGGCCTGATTTGTAACATCTATCAGTATCTGCAGTAGAAGCACTCCCACTGTGTCCGGAATTTATTCGTTCTGGTGGGTTCTTGGTCTCACTGACTTCAAGAATGAAGCCACAGACCTCGCTGTGAGTGTTACAGCTCTTAAAGGTTGCGCATCCAGAGTTGTTTGTTCCTCCCAGTGGGTTTGTGGTCTCATTGACTTCAGGAATGAAGCTGCAGACCCTTGCAGTGTTACAGCTCTTCAAGTTGGTGCAGACCCAAAGACTGAGCAGCAGCAAGATTTACTAACGAACAACGAAAGACCAAAGCTCCCAGTGTTGAACTGGAGCCCACCAGGTTATAGCTGTTGGCGCGGGGGGGCCAACTTTTATTCCCTTTTTTGCCCCCCCCCCCCCATGTCCTGCTGAGTGGTCCATTTTGCAGACTGCTGATTGGTTCATTTTTACAGAATGCTGATTGGTGCATTTACAATCCTCTAGCTAGACACAGAGCTCTGATTGGTGCATTTACAACCCTCTAGCTAGACAGAAAAGTTCTCCAAGTCCCCACCCGACCTAGAAGCCCAAGGGGCTTCACTTCTCACCATCATGGCCAATATCAAGCTATTAACAATGTCAATGTGCAGATGCGAAGATGTGCAATAGCAAATTTGACAGTATTTCTACCACACAGATACAACAGACAGAAATAACCTCAAGAGTACAGACACTAGTGAATAATTAGGAAGTGGTGAAGTTTATTTATTGCCTTTGTCTTTAATATAATCTATTTAACTGTTTATATAACTTTAATCTGTTTATATAACTTAATTGTTAATAATGTCTGTAACAAATGGCTCACAAAATTCCTTGAAGTGTGACAATCTGCTCTCACACACTGCTGGACCAGTTCCAGCATGCCACTGTTCCTGCCCCAGTTGTGAGATCTGCTCTAACCTCCGGCTGCCCCATGCCTCAGCATACAGTCACAGCGAAGGCATGGTGGGCAAACTTCTGAGTTACATGGCCACACCAGTTTTTTTGCTTGTTTTTGTATGTTTGCTTGTTTATTTAGACAGAGTTTGCTCTGTCCCCCAGGCTGGAGTGTAGCGGCCTAATCATGGCTCACTGTAGCCTCAAACTCCTGGGATCAACAGATCGTCCCACCTCAGCTTCCCAAGGGGCTGGGACTACAGGCACATACCAACACACCCAGTTAATTTTTTTAATTTTTTTTTTTTTCTTTTTTAAGACAGAGTCTCACTCTGTCGCCCAGGCTGGAGTGCAGTGGCACGATCTCTGCTCACTGCAAGCTCCACTTTCCAGGTTCATGCCATTCTCCTGCCTCAGTCTCCCAACCAGCTGGGACTACAGGCGCCTGCCACCACACCCGGCTAATTTTTTGTATTTTCAGTAGAGACAGGGATTCACCATGTTAGCCAGGATGGTCTCAATCTCCTGACCTCATGATCCACCCGCCTCGGCCTCCCAAAGTGCTGGGATTACAAGTGTGAGCCACCGCGCCCAGCCAATTTTTAAAAATTTTTTGAAGCCAGGAACAGCGGCTCCTGCCTGTAATCCCAGCATTTCCGGAAGCCGAAGCAGGAGGGTCTCTTGAACCTAGGAGGTCAAGACCTGCCTGGGCGATATAGGGAGACCCCATATCTACAAAATATTTAAAAATTAGCAGGGTGTGGTGATGTGCACCTGTAGTACCAGCTACTCGGCAGGCTGGGGTGGGAAGATTACCTGAACTGGCAGGTGAAGGTTTCAGTGAGCTGAGATCGCACCACTGCACTCCAATCTAGGTGAGAGACCTTGCATCAAAAA
>NW_016805057.1:910991-913901 GCF_001698545.2 Rhinopithecus bieti
AAGGTTTTGGGTGACTGAGATCCCCCCCCCTCCCCCCAAAATAGGGGAGAACCTTTCCTAAAAAAAAAAAAAAAAAAAAAAAAATTGAACTCCTGGGCTCAAGCTATCTTCCTGCCTTGGCCTCCCAAAGCACTGGGACTTTTACAGGCACCACCAGTTACTACAGGACCCAAAAGCAGCTGTGCACTGGACCACTCTGCATTGTGTTCGGTAAGGCCATGTCTGTGTATAGACACAGGAATGCAGAGGAACAGCACTGAAGAGTGACCTAAACAGCAATCAGCAACTGCTGGTGTTTGGCTTTGTTCCTGATATGAAAGGATTCGAAGCCCAGGGAGTAGGCTGGTTGAATGAAAAATATTTGCTTGACACGATAGTTGCATTTCTAGATCAGTTCAGGGAACTATGGGAGCCTCTCACAAGTATGAAAAATCCAAGCATTCAGATGGAAGTTGGGGCTCTTATCTTCCAGCTTGGGCTGTACCAGGGCTACAAGGACATACAAGGCTAAATAAATTAAAAACCAAAATCTACTCAAAACCATTTATTTCAAAAAAGTTCTGGAGATGGATGGTGGTGACGGTTGCACAGCAATGTGAATGTGCTTAATGTCACTGAACTGTATACTTAAAAATGGTTAGAATGGTAAAGTTTTATGTTATGTATATTTTACAAGTAAAAAATTTTTTTCATCTCAACCTGAACTGAACACTAGCTGACAGACGTTTTGATTTCTTTGACCATCAAGGAATCTTGGCCAAGCGTGGTGGCTCGCATCTGTAATCCTAATACTTTGGGAAGTCGAGGTGGGCGGATCGCTTGAATCCAGGTGTTTGAGATCAGCCTGGGCAACATGACGAAACCCTGTTTCTAGTAAAAATACAAAAATTAACCAGGCTCAAGCCATGATCATGCACCATTGCACTCCAGCCTAGGCGACAAAGCAAGACCCTGCCTCAAAAGAAAAAAAAAAGAAAGAAATCTCAGCAGGCTGAGATGGAACTCATTCTTCTCAAGAAGAACCTGGCAAGCCATTATACACAGGGGCCATAGTCTGGAAAGCAGGGGATGCTTACAGACATATAAGTTGTTTCCAATGTTTTGCTCTTGGTACTTATGGTTCCACTATTTACATCAACCTTTTGAGAAACAGATCTATACACTGTCTTCTATTTCCCTCCTTTGCTACAGAATGAATCTACTTGTAATCTACCAAAAATTTATCCTGTCACATTTCCCCAGCTGCTGGTTTAAAAATAAATATCCTGGATTTAAAGCCAATTGTGTCTAACAGGTGCCACCATCCAAGTGAGGATTTCACTGTTCACAGGCATTTGAGACACACCAGCAGCCGGTGTTCTCACTGCTCTTCATATGGAGGCAACCATATATGGGTAAGTCATTCAGTCTCTTAGGTAGGAGAACTGAGGCCAATCTCCCCACTTTTTAGGACTGTGAAACTGTTCTGTATGATACAATAATGGTGGATATGCATCACTATACATTCGTCCAAATCCACAGAATGTACACCACCAAGAGTGAACTCTACTGTAAACTATGGACTCTGAGTGACAATGATGCATCAAATAGGTTCATCAGCTGTAATAAACGCACTGCTCTGGTGCAGAATGTTGATGATGGAGGAGACTGGGGAATCTCTGTACCTTCCATTCAATTTTGCTAAAACCACTCTAAAAAATAAAATTAAAGAAAAAAAGAAGCTCCCCTCTTTCCCCGTTTTACCATTTATTTATGCTTTGTGAAATGGAGTCTCACTCTTGTTTCCCAGGCTGGAGTGCAGTGATCTCAGCTCAATGCAACCTCCACCTCCCGGGTTCAAGAGCTTCTCCTGCTTCAGCCTCCTGAGAAGGTGGGATTACAGGTGCATGACACCACGCCCAGCTAATTTTTGTATTTTTAATAGAGATGGGGTTCCACCATCTTGGCCAGGCTGGTCTCAAACTCCTGAACTCAAGTGATCTACCGTACCTGGCTCCCAATGTTCGTTTTTAAATAAACAACTATGTTTAATTCACATGCTAAAACAGGCACCTAGAGAATAGTTTCAACTAAAAAGATTAATGAACCCACTTCGCATTGAGTTAGCTGGTTGTTTTCTGCCACCCAGGTGTCCCTGCCTGGTTCACAGTTGACCAAGGATCCCTGCATCTGCCTCTAGCAACACCCAACACTGTATGAAGGGCTGAGGGGATCGGACAGTTCACATCACTGACATCCTCCCACTGGTATTTCGAATGCGAAGCCAGTCCTCAAATCAAGTTCACTGGCTTCGACTGAGTTGCCAGGTTATTTCATACATGGGAGGGGGGGTGGCGGGGGAGGAGAACCACACAGGTGCCAGGCAATGAGTAAGATTATCCCAGCAACTTCTCCATGCAGAGAGAAATGTCTGCAGCTGCAACAGTATTTCTACTCCAGCCTTCTAGACTCCATGTAGTTTGCCTTTGTTTGAATGTTTCCATTTATCTGAAATGACCAGAAATCATTTTCATTATTATATATTACTCCAGTTTATTAAATAAATGAAACAAGGCTTATGTCACATATTCCAACAATGTTTAAATAAAGAGCTTGAAATATAAAGGCTTCTGAAAACTTCATACTCTATATAATACGCACTATTTCTAGCACACGAATAAATATAAAGGACAGGAGCCACTTTTTATATTACGAATCCACAACATTAAGCATCAATGATTACACAAATCCACAAGTACACAAACAAAAAAATCCATTGGTTATAAAAACTAGAACTCCTTTTGGCATGTTTAAGAATACCCAAAGGTGGGGAGGGACTTATAGCCAGACCCCTAAAAACAAGAGGACCAAGCCTCCCGATTCCTTCAGTTGTTTCTTGGTTAGAATCTTCAACAATTGCATTAACTCTTT
>NW_016805057.1:916349-937754 GCF_001698545.2 Rhinopithecus bieti
TTGAATAAACTGGTAATAATGAATACTGTCTGACATTCAGTCTTTATGTGGTCTTCAGAATGAATTTGCTTCTACTGTTTTAAAAATTGTATGCACATTTGAAAAAATAAAATTTTTCTACATTAAAAAAAGAGTGGTTCAAGAAAAGCAATCTTTAAACTCAAAGATCTCAACAGTGAAAGCCTCTCTATAGAAGTCTTTATAAAATCAATGGAATGTTTTGGAAAGAAGAAAAAATCCTAAGGTGTAGTTTAGAACCAGGAGCAAGGCCTGAATGAGCTCTGGGGTCCTCTGCTGCCCTCTAGGGTTGCCCAGGGAGAGATGGACTTTCATCTGAGTCTAAGCAATTAACAGGTCACCCTACCCAACCCCTCCCTTCTTTTATCCTCTCTTTCTGATGACTTTGTCTTACCTCTCACTGTTGGAAATAATATTCAAAGGGACCATTCATTCATAAGGAAGGCAAGGGAAAATGCCTGGGAGGAAAAATTATCTGATCCCCCAAAAAACCCTGCATTCCTTCTATTCTGTCTCAATGAAGAGACTGGCCAAACTGGGAATTTGGCCACACTACTGTGGAAGGAGAATGCCCTGGAGCCCCAGGTAGCATGTATTTAATGTTGTTCTCAAAGGGGGAACCGAAGGGACCCAAATAACTATGTTCCCTGTCCTGTGGCTGCCTTCCAGAACTGGAAGTTCTTGGGGTTCTCACAGCCATCTTTTGTTTTGAAAAGAGTAAGATGAAGACAAGAAGGAAGAGGGCTCTTTCTCTGAAGCAGGTTAGAGAAAAGAATAAGAAAATAGAAAAAGAAAAAAAGAAGAGGGAGAATGATTTATTGTGTCTATAGAAGGAAAGAAAAAAGGAAAATATTACATGCCACCTATCAGAAACTAGCTAAATAGATGCACTAAAGAAATCATTGTTAAAATTTCAAGCAGGTATTTTCTATCCAAACTAAACAGGAAGTCCAAGGCAGGCACAGCACAAACTAAAGTAAACAGTGGAAAGCTGGAAAAATCAACTCTTTGATTCACTACCAACATTTTGCTCAGGAAAATGTACTAAAGCCTGAACTTATACAGTGTTCTTTCTTTAACAAGACCTTAACAAAGGGCTTCATTCACAATTACCATGAGAAGCCCAGGATAACACGCTCCTCTTCTACATAGACTATTTAGAGCTCTTCCACAGCATGATGTAAACACACTTACATTTCAAGTCAAGTAGCAGCAGCTACTATTTGTTCTTCATTTGACCCTCTACATCAATAGACGTTATTATCCCCATTTTACACATTGGGAAATACATATTTTTTTTTGCTAAAAATCATAAAGCTAATTACTAACATTACCTAAGACAGAACCTAAGCTGCTTGAAAACACCTCCCACCAATACAGACCTTGCAACCTTCAAAGCCAACACATAACACCACCACGAATTTAGAGATTATTACTTTGTAACAATTTCTCACAAATGTCAAGTCTTCAAAAGCTTAAAATCACTTATTATAAGTGAAAGATCCTGCCAAAATAGGAAATTATAAAGCAGTGCAATATTCCTAGGATCCATTTCCTGCACCGTTTATACCTGGGGTTGAACAGTCCAGGTCTCCATACATGAAATTTCTTCAGCTGACAAGGAGCAAAAGTTCCCAGAAATTCAGAAACCATCATACCTTCTCGCAGGCTCCATTCCATGGTTCCGATGAGCTTTTCTAGAGCAGTCTGATGTTCTCAGTCATGAGCTGAGATGCATCAGGAGCTACTCTCCCTGAATGAAACAATACAGAGCTCCTGATTTTCTTGCAAGTTTTCTTTAGCAAGAAACATGCATTTCATATATTATCTTTGATGTTGAAGGGTGCTCCAACGGTAAAGACTAGTGTTTGGATGTTAGTTTATGCCATTAAACGTTTGATGAAGAGCATCCAATGCCAACACACAGCCATCTTAACTAACCCAATCTTCATCTGTTGCTCACATCCCAGAATCTGTGATGAGCCAAGCAGTGAGAAGCAGAGTGAAACACAGGAAGCTTTGCTGTTTCAGAAGTTACCATTTTCAGAAAGATGTCTCATGCAGCCTGGACTTGTCACAAATCCAATTTCTTCAACTGCTCGTATGTCACAAAGAACTGTGGTTATGGGTTAAGGATGACACAGAAAATGCCATCTTCACAACTCCAGTGCATAACAACAGACTTACAAATGACACACTTCATAACAAATAGGTACAGGCAGACCCACGCTATGGACACGATTAAATAAAAGGGGTTCCATCCTTAACCACATCAAACTATCTGCCCATAAGCCTTCCAAGGTCAGCTTGGAACAGAAGGATCACAGCTGAGATATGTAAATCCCGTGGCATCAGCCTCTTCTGAGATGGCATCTACGCTGATTAGCTTTTGTGGCTTTGCTATGGTGGAAAAACTTTCCAGCACAGTAAGCTTTTGAGAGAGAGAGAAAGACAGTTAGCAAGTCCTGGGAAGCTCTCCTCAAAGGCTTCCACTACGCAGCCTTCCTTAGGAGGCAGGAGCCAATAAAGAGCAACAAGAGGACGGCAAAAGCCAGCATTCCTGCTTCACCATTCTGCCCTTCCGTGTCTAATTAACTGCCTCACGGGCACGGGGGCTCATGCCTGTAATCCCAGCACTTTGGGAGGCCAAAGAGCGGGTCACTTGAGGTCAGGAGTTTGCAACCAGCCTGGCCAACATGGTGAAACCCCGTCTCTACTAAAAATACAATAATTAGCCAGGCATGGTCGTATGTGCCTGTAATCCCAGCTACTCAGGAGGCTGAGGCAGGAGAATTGCTAGAACCCAGGAGGCGGAGATGGCAGTGACCCGAGATTATGCTACTGCACTCCAGCCTGGGTGACAGAGTAAAGACTCAGTCTCAAAAACAAAAAAAGTTACCTGCCTTTCCTTTCCTGCCTCCCACTGTGGCACACAGGAAGCATGCTGGCCTGCCAAACAATTCCGGAGCTAATTCCTGTTTATCTTCAGGCACTCTCTAAGACAGGCATTCTAAGACATCGTTGCCAACCACATCCTTCCCAAAGTGGCTAGGGCTATAAAGCCAATCCTTCTCTCTCTCTCTCTCTCTCTGAAATCATAAATACCCTCAGCTTCTAGAACAGAGTCTAACTAAACATTTTTAGTAGTATCATTACTTTTGAATAATATCACCATCAAAGCAAGATTCAGTGTCTAGCACAGAGACTTTACACTTCCTAAAAAAGAAACTAAGTAGTGACTTCTTAGCATCAGAGGAACTCAAAATAATCAGAACCTACTTCTAAATTATAATTAATAACATGAGAGTTTATATAAATGGTATTCTTTAGCTGTGTCTTTTTCTAGATTTATTGCAACAGGAAAGGATACAATGATATTCCAAGGACCAAGTCTCAACCAATTTGGCCAAAAGCCTTTATAGAGAGCAAAAAACCCTTCATTCTTCCATGTCTGTTAAAAGAAAAAAAAAAAGTTAACTTCCAACTTTCTAATTATGCCAAATGCATTACTAATTAGTGGCCAGGCCAGACACAGTGGCTTTCGCCTGTAATCCCAGCACTTTGGGAGGCCGAGGCAGGCGGATCATGATGTCAGGAGATGGAGACCATCCTGGCTAACACAGTGAAACCCTGTCTCTACTAAAAATACAAAAACAAATTAGCCGGGCATAGTGGTGGGTGCCTGTAGTCCCAGCTACTCGGGAGGCTGAGGCAGGAGAATGGCGTGAACCTGGGAGGTAGAGCTTGCAGTGAGCCAAGATCGCGCCACTGCCCTCCACCCTGGGTGACAAAGCAAGACTCTGTCTCAAAAATAAATAAATAAATAATAATAATAATAATAATAATAATAATGATTAGTGGCCAGACTGATTTGTTTTTAAAATAAAATCCTGTTTGGAAGTACTGCCTACAAAATCTTTGCTCTTTAGAGGCTTCTGTGTGGGTGGAAGACTAAGGCTCCACGCCCAACAACCCCAAAGAGGATTGAATGAACTCCACACAAAATAGATAAACAGTGTTGAATGAATAACAAATGAGATTTAATTCCAATTACGGTCTTTTGCTTCCGTGTCATGTGGGATCCTGAACAGGTTAGAAATGAAGCAAAAGTGGTAGAGATATCATTCAGAGTACCACTATCTCCCAAATTGTCGGGTGGATGAATATGGTAAGTATGTTTGCTTTATTAAGGCAACACCTGAAGGGTAAAATGTGCTGGTGTCATGTCGGAAAACAGGAACCACAAAAGTGGCCCCTGTAGCCATAAAAAAGAAATCACCTTCCTTGCAGCAACATGGATGGAGCTGCAGGCCATTATCCTGAGCAAACTAACGAAGAAAAAGAAAATCAAAAACCACATGTTCTCACTTTTAAGTGGGAGCTAAACAATAGGTACATACAGACATAAAGATAGAAATAACAGACACTGGGGACTCCTAAAGGGGAGNTTTGTTTTCTTAAAATAAAATCCTGTTTGGAAGTACTGCCTACAAAATCTTTGCTCTTTAGAGGCTTCTGTGTGGGTGGAAGACTAAGGCTCCACGCCCAACAACCCCAAAGAGGATTGAATGAACTCCACACAAAATAGATAAACAGTGTTGAATGAATAACAAATGAGATTTAATTCCAATTACGGTCTTTTGCTTCCGTGTCATGTGGGATCCTGAACAGGTTAGAAATGAAGCAAAAGTGGTAGAGATATCATTCAGAGTACCACTATCTCCCAAATTGTCGGGTGGATGAATATGGTAAGTATGTTTGCTTTATTAAGGCAACACCTGAAGGGTAAAATGTGCTGGTGTCATGTCGGAAAACAGGAACCACAAAAGTGGCCCCTGTAGCCATAAAAAAGAAATCACCTTCCTTGCAGCAACATGGATGGAGCTGCAGGCCATTATCCTGAGCAAACTAACGAAGAAAAGAAAATCAAAACCACATGTTCTCACTTTTAAGTGGGAGCTAAACAATAGGTACATACAGACATAAAGATAGAAATAACAGACACTGGGGACTCCTAAAGGGGAGAGGCTAGAGTTGAAAAATTATCTATCTGGTGTAATGTTCACTATTTGGGTAGAAGCCCAATCTCCACCACTATGCATGTGCCCACGTAACAAACATGGACATGTACCCCCTGAATCTAAAATACATTGAAACTTGAAAATAAATAAATAAATACCACCTAAAAAAAAAAAAAGTGGCTCCTAATCTGACTACTGGCAATCTAGTGGGGGAGACAGTTGAAAACTTTCACCCTCTCATAAAACAGTAGGCCCAATTATTTAAACTGAGAATTAAAGTAAGATTGATGTGTTCCTTTAAGAAGAGATGTCTGAATGAGGGATATTCATACTAGTTTGACCCAAAAGGAAGAAAGTATATTTTGGAAGGAGACCCAGTTCTTCTATAATCACAGGAAATATTATTATTTTCTCACCTTTCACAGGAGAATGGAGGTATAAAGAAAACAACATTGTATTTATAAATGTTAAGCACAGTATGGCAAAAATGGTCTCCTATATGTACCTCTCAGGGCTTTAAAGCATCGTTCATCTTAGTTTTAGTAGCTCTCATAATTCAGTTACTTCTTAGATCAAAAAATACATATAATTCACAACCCTGCAGAGACAGACATTTGCTCTTACCTGTAACAAGCAATCCAGGGTTCCTGTGTAGCCAGAGCATCTGCCATCTCGAAGGACTCTCTGATTCATCATACGTGTCCTCACAACATCAACAGGGTTTGAGGCCAGGGCACCTGCCAGACCACAGGTGAAGCTTGAGCTATAAAGACACCATTGGAAAAAAAAAAGTTAACCACCACTGAGCTACAACCACCATTGAAGGCAGAAAACAGCTTCTGCCCAAACTATGGGGTTTTCTTGTTTGTGGTTTTTGTGTTTTGTTTGTTTTTGAGACAAAGTCATGCTCTGTTGCCCAGGCTGGAGTGCAATGGTGTGACCTTGGCTCACTGCAACCTCTGCCTCCCAAGTTCAGGCGATTCTCCTGCCTCAGCCTCCCAAGTAGCTGGATTTCAGGCACACTCTACCACACCCAGCTAATTTTTTTCGTATTTTTAGTAGAGATGGGGTTTCGCCATGTTGGCCAGGCTGATCTCGGACTCCTGATGTCAAGTGATCTGCCCACCTCAGTCTCCCAAAGTGCTCAGATTACAGGCATAAGCCACCATGCCCAGCCCCAAAACTATGTTAAACTAACATATATCAACATGAAACATATCAAGAAGGGCCGTATCTAGAGAGCTTGATAAGCTGCGTAAATATTAGCACCGATTATACTAGCTGATAAATCCCAGCCACAGCTAAGAATACCTGACATTTTAGAATGTCAAAGGATCATAAAACATAAAGGAAATCCTCCAAGCATGATCTTTTCCATCTATTTACCTGTAAGTGGACATCAGAGTAATTCTAGCCATATCATAATTATATCATTTCCTAGAGATCAAAGAAAAAGATCTCCCTACTATAATGCCCCTCAAAGGTCTTAGGTTGTGCTATATTTTCAGTCCCACAAGACTACTACGGACCATACTTTATATCAATTAATTCAGAGCAAGGTTTCTCAGCCTCAGCACTAGCTATATCCCTGGCCTCTCCCCACTAGATGTCAGTAGTATTCCCCTTGGTTGTGACAATCAGAATAGTCTCCACACATTGCCCACCAATGGATTATATATGATTTTATATATATATGTATGTATGTATAATATGTATGTATGATATAGCCATACAATGTGATAATCTGCAGCTATTAAAAATAAACAAAGACCAGGCCTGCAATGGCTGACACCTGTAATCCCAGCACTTTGGGAGGCTGAGGCAGGTGGGTCACTTAAGTCTAGGAGTTCGAGACCAGCCTGGGTGACATGGCAAAACCTCAGCTCTATAAAAAATACAAAAATTAGCCAGGTGTGGTGGCTTGCACCTGCAGTCCCAACTACTTGGAAGGCTGAGGCAGGAGGATCACTTGAGCCCAGGAGGTAGAGGCTGCAGTGAGCCGAGATCGCACCACTGCACTCCAGCCCGGGTAACACAGTGACACCCTGTCTCAAATAAATAAATAAAGTCTGTAAGTACTGACATGAAGTCTGTAAGCACTCAAAGATATTTGGAATATGTTGTCAAATCATATTTTATTTTAGAGCAGGGTCTTTCTCTGTTGCCCAGGCTAGAGCTCATTGGCCCAATCAAGGCTCACTGCAGCCTCAACTTCCTGAGCTCAAGCAATCCTCCTGCCTCAGTCTCCCATGTTGCTGGGACCATAGCCATGCACCACCATGCCCAGCTAAGTTTTTAATTTTTTGTAGAAATGGGGCCTCATTTTGTCGCCCAAGCTGGTCTTGAATTCCTAGCCTCAACTGATCCTCCTGCCTTGGACTCCCAAAGTCCTGGGATTACAGGCGTGAACTACTGTGCTCAACCTGTTGTTAAATTTTAAAAAGCAAATAAAAGAATGTAAAACATGATCTTATCTGTGTAATAAAGTTCATATAATACACTTTTGTAGACAATATTTGCATACACATAGAAAACGCCTGGAAGATACTTATCAAACTGTTAACAATAGCTGCCTATGTAGAGGAATAAGGACTTTTACTTGGTCCTGCTTCACTTCAGCACTGCAACTTTTCAAATATGAGAATATAATACTTTTATAATAAACTTGCTTTAGAATTTCTATAAATTTGTGCGAAATTTCCACCCTAAACTCATGCATACCTAAAAGATTAATTTTTTAAAAATCCATAAACATACAGGAAGTGGGTATACACAGTGTCTCCCATCAGGCCCGAGAGAATAAGATGCTTCTTGGTGATGTCATAGACTGGCAGCTCCACACCAACAACAATAGCAGCCCTCTGCGCAGTAAGGGACACACCCTGGGTAAAATATTAACAATAAAAATGATTCTGATTTGCCTCTGTAGAACAAGTCTTGCAAATGTGCAAAGGTTCTTCTAATCCATAAACTATGATCACTTTTTATCTTTTCCTCTGGGGAGGTAGAAATGTAGAGTGACAGAGTGGAAAAGATCACAGGGCAAGAACTCAAAAACTCTGAAGTCTAATTCTGATGCTGGCATTAACTATATGACCTTGGGCCAGACTTTGGCCAGGACAAGTCACCTCTCAGAGCCTCCGGTTTCCTTGTATGAACAGAGAGATCACACTGGATGATCTTTAGGGGCTATTCTATGAACTGACAAGTCATTAGAATACTAGGAAATAACACTCTATACCGCATGCATGCCTAATAGCAGACTTCAGTTACAAGCCATGAAATTGTATGGCTCAAAACACCCAATGGAACTGTAACCTAAACTACTTCTCCAAAAGAATTTAAAAAAAAAAAAAAAAAGAGCAAACGACCAAACAACAACAAAAAAGGTGCTTATCCTTCACACAACATCTTATTCATAAATTATTCAAAGGAACTTTAAAAATCCTGACATAGGCCAGGTGCGGTGGCTCACAACTGTAATCCCAGCACTTTGGGAGGCCAAGGCAGGCGGATCACCTGAGGTCAGGAGTTTGAGAACAGCCTGACCAACATGGGGAAACCCTGTCTCTACTACAAATACAAAAATTAGCCGGGTGTGGTGGCACATGCCTGTAATCCCAGTTACTCAGGAGGCTGAGGCAGGAGAATTGCTTGAACCCAGGAGGCGGAGGTTGCAGTGAGCCAAGATCACGCCACTGCACTCCAGTCTGGGCAACAGGGCGAGACTCCGTCTCAAAAAACAAAAAAAAAAAAAAAAAAAAAAAAAGACATATTCCTTATATTCCCATTTTATAGATAGGGAAATAAAGAAAGATATTTTCATGGGCAGAAGATGCCACTCTTCTTCCCTTACTCCATTACGACACTTGGATTAAAATTAAGTGATAGAAACAGAACAAATAAATTCAAAAAAGGAAAAAAGAACTAAATAAATCAGTTGGATCCATCCTTCCAGCTTACCTTCCACAGCCCTCTTGTCCCCTCTTGCTGGTAAATGTTTATGAAGTTGCCTATCATTCCTCCTTGAATGGTGCTGCTTTGCGCTTGCATCCGAATCTAGAGATTATTTTAAAGACCAACATCAGAAAGAAACTACCACAATCCCAGCCCCAACCAATGGATACCTCTGACAGTCAGTCAGTCAGTCAGTTGCTAAATAACCATTAGCAGAGAAAAAACTGTCATATAAATACTGCTATGATGCTACCTTAAAATGACTAAAAATTTATTCTTAGGAACTCTGAGATCTCCAAAAAGCATCTAGGAGAGTCCCAAGTCCTACGTATAGTAGTTCATTAGTTTCAAAAAAGAAATTGATTTTGTGAAAAACGTCTTTCTAGAAGGATAGAAAACAGCATACTTCCCTACTACTAGATAGGTGAGAGAAAAGTTAATTACAAAGGTTTAATAAAATTAATGAGTTATCCAGTGTACTTGGCAGCACTACGCATACACAAGCATGGTTCTTAAATTAGCTGCTCCAAGCCACTACAGTCTCCAACCAGCTGAACCAAAGGTATGCAGGCGAGCTGGCCAAGCGAGAGCCACATGATACCTGTCACACTCTGTCACACTTTAATTAGTGGAATCCACATGACCAAGATTCCAACATAAACATAATGTTTGATGTAGCTCTTTGCATTTTTAAGAATGAAAACAGATTTTTTACTAAAAAATGTGTATACCTTATTCTTGTTTAGAGAGCAAATACATTACCACTAACTTCTAAAGGAACTGTTAATGCCACACTAACGTGGGAAAATAAACCAAGATACAGGAACTACCTTCCCAGAAGGCCTAAGATATAATTAAGAAATTAATAAGAGGGTGAATATTTTTCTCTAGCTCTCTTACCCCAACACTGGTAAACTTATGGCAAAGGTATCTTGCATTTCTTCCTTACCCATGCGGTCCCTTTGCTACAATGCATGTATAACTGTAGTGTACCCAGAACACTGCAGATGGCTGTAATGCTTGTCGGAATCCCCTATGAGATTGAAGGCTCTCTGAGGGCAGGGTCCTCGTCTTACTCATTTTTGGATTCTAATCATGGCGTATACCAACTGGTACAAGATAGAAGCATAGAATACTAGTTAAATAGTGGGGCAGAAAAAGAAAACAGGGGAGGTAGGAAAGGAATAGTCAGTAGGAGTTCAAAAATAAGTCATACTGAATTTTATTTTATTTAATTAGTTACTTCCTTGCTTTATTCCAAAAAGGAATTAAGAAGTTATAATATCCCTAGTATTTTCAATAAGGTCACCTAACGTGTTATGTAATCTAATTGTAGTAATTAAATTTTGTCATCTGTATTTCCTGAATTAAATTTAACAAAGAAGATGTAGGCGGGGCACGGTGGCTCACACCTGTAATCCCAGCACTTTGGGAGGCTAAGGCGGGCGGATCACGAGGTCAGGAGTTCAAGATCAGCCTGGCCAAGATGGTGAAACCCCATCTCTACTAAAATACAAAATTAGCTGGGCATGGTGGCAGGCGCCTATAATCCCAGCTACTCAGGAGGCTGAGGCAGGAGAATCGTTTGAACAGTGGGGTGGAGGTTGCAGTGAGCTGACATCGTGCCACTGCACTCCAGCCTAGGCAACAGAGTGAGACTCCATCTTAAAAAAAAAAAGAAAAAGAAAAAAAAAAAAAGATGGATTAAAAAATAATCATTAATGAGCAGCCTAGATTTGTGCCAAACTTGCAGTCCATCTATATTTAATGAACCAATAAAACAAAGAAGATTTTCCATGAAAAACGAAAATGAAATGCAGGCCAAGCCTAAATTTTTTTTTCTCCTCAATCACCAAAATCTGTCTCCAAAATGAGCTCTACTTTTGAGTTCATCTGTACCAGTGGGAAACCCACCTTGTGGACATTTAAAAGTTAAGAGTCTTCATGGCACTTAAATTATAAACAGATTCACATATACACAAATGTTACATTCACAGATTCCATTACCTGAATGTTGCTCTCAATAAGAAAATGTGGAATGTGCCTATAAGATATAGATAGCACAGCTTACTTTCAAAACATCAGTTGGATTAGCAATGGTTGAAGATATGACTCCAGAGAGAATTCCACATATCACATTTATCAGTAGAGTTTCATCTGTAAACAATGACACGTTATTTGACTCTACATATTTACAGAGTTCTTCCTGCGAGAAACTCAACTTATTTACACATTACTTGTTCCCCTTAAGATTTACAAACGTATGCTTCAGGCCGGGCACGGTGGCTCACATCTGTAATCCCAGCACTTTGGGATACCAAGGCGGGTGGATTACTTGAGGTCAGGAGTTTGAGACCAGCCTGTCCAACATGGTGAAACCCCGTCTCTACTAAAAATACAAAAATTAGCTGGATGTGGTGGCAGCTGCCTGTAATCCCAGCTACTTGGAGGCTGAGGCAGGAGAATCACTTGAACACGGGAGGTGCAGGATGCAGTGAACCGAGACCACACCACTGTACCCCAGCCTGGGCAACAGACCAAGACGCCATCTCAAAAAAAAAAAAAAGTATGCTTCATGAACCCAGTAATTTTAAAAGGATTAGAAATTTCACTAATGAAGGAATTTTGCTTTGCAAACTTTCTTGATATCTAAATGTGATTTTATTTTTTTTCTTTTGAGATAGGGTCTCACTCTGTTATCTAGGCTGGAGTGCAGTGGCACAATCACAGCTCATTGCAGTCTCGACCTCCTGAACTGAGGTGATCCTCCCATCTCAGCCTCCCCAATAGCTGGGACTACAGGTGTGCACTTCCACACCTGGCTAATATTTTGTATTTTTCATAGAGATGCCATTTCACCATGTTGCCCAGGCTGGTCTGGAGCTCCTGGGCTCAAGTGATCCACCCGCCTCAGCCTCCCCAAAGCACTGGGATTACAGGCATGAGCCACTGCACCCGGCCCCAATTCACATTTATGTATAAATTCAGACCATCATAATTCAGATGAGCTATGTCTGTTAGGACAATAATTCCTATGAGATAACATGACAACTTATTTGGCACAGAAAGTTTTTAAAGCACATCATATGTATTTAGTTTGAAATATCCTGAAGTATTTCCAAAGCATCTTAGCTCTTGTTCACCACTCTCACATAATAGCGTCTGGTACTCAACCCATTGTGAAAAGAGATGAAGATAGGCAGTTCTATGGTTTTTTTTTTGAGACAGAGTCTTGCTCTGTCACCCGGGCTGGAGTGCAGTGGCCGGATCTCAGCTCACTGCAAGCTCCGCCTCCCGGGTTTACGCCATTCTCCTGCCTCAGCCTCCGGAGTAGCTGGGACTACAGGCGCCCGCCACCTCGCCCGGCTAGTTTTCGTATTTTTTAGTAGAGACGGGGTTTCACCGTGTTAGCCAGGATGGTCTCGATCTCCTGACCTCGTGATCCGCCCGTCTCGGCCTCCCAAAGTGCTGGGATTACAGGCTTGAGCCACTGCGCCCGGCCAGTTCTATGGATTAAAACAAAGCCACAGAACCAAAAAGCCGCAGAGTGTTAGCATTCAGTGTTGTTAATATTAAGAAATGTATTCACTGCTTTCCTGAAAAATAGATAATTCATATGATTTTAGCAAATTTTAAGTTGGATGGAATGGTCACAACACATCCCCTGGTCTAGGCATTTTGGAGATGGGGACAACTAATTAAAATGGTTGCAGAGATGGTTCCTTTTCATTATTTCTCCCCTCAATTGTGCTGATAACCAACTTGCTTTCAGCACAATTAACTAAGACTTCACACCCAGAGTTCTTGTAGCGGTAGGAAAGTCACAAATAAGCTGAAGAAAACCTGCTCCAGAACCACTTGAATAGAAAGACAAACAACCCACCTCCTGTCCACAGCGGGAAAACGGATTCCCCACTCACCTTCTGGGCGTTCAACGAATAGTCGCTTCAAGCTCTGGTAAGTGCCTATCTTGATGGTGCCATAGGATGCCTGGCGTAACATTGCGGGGGCAATCCTGTTAAATCAATGGACAAAGGGACAAAAGCAATCTAAAAATCACTTAACATGGGCTAGGCAACCCACATGCAGAGTGCCATCCATAATCAAACTACGTTCTCTAAAACAATTTTTTTTTATTTGGTCAGGCTGGTCTCGAACTCCTGACCTCAGACGTTGGCCTCCCAAAGTGCTGGGATTATAGGCGTGAGCCACCGCACCCAGCCTCTAAAACGATTTCTTAAAATTCAGAATCCAACAAAAACACAGTTGGGGCCGGGCACGGTGGCTCACGCCTGTAATCCCAGCACTTTGGGAGGCCAAGGCGGGCGGAACACGAAGCCAGGAGATTGAGACCATCTTGGCTAACACTATGAAACCCCATCTCTACTAAAAATACAAGAAATTAGCCAGGCATGGTGGCGAGCACCTGTCGTCCCAGCTATTTGGGAGGCTGAGGCAGGAGAATGATGGGAACCCGGGAGGCGGAGCTTGCAGTGAGCTGAGATTGCACCACTGCACTCCAGCCTGGGTGACAGAGCAAGACTACGTCTCAGAAAACAAACAAACAAACAAACAAACAAACAAACAAAAACACACAGGTGGGTCCAGATAAATCTGTGCAAATTATTAGCTCACTAAGTGAAAGTCTGGCCCCTCATATTTATTCTCAATGAAAATGTAAGTGAAGAAGTTCAAGACAGAATCAGGAAAAACAAGCCAACTTTCCTCCATCCAATATGCCTGACCTATTATCCTCTCCAAACCACAACCCCAGTGTGGCATCGACACTCCCCAGCTCTCTTTCTGCAATTCCCCAATTCCTTCTTGAATTGCAATCAGGGTTTCTGCTGCCCTCACCCTCAAAACTCCCCTCATCAAGGTGACCAACTGACACTTTTGTTGCTAAGTTAAAATGGGGCTTTTCAAGTAGGATCTTGTATAGGCTCTTTGCAGTGTGTGCCATGGTTTACCCTTTGTCCTACTTGTAGCTGTCTCCTCCCGGTTGTGCTGTAGCATTACCCCCTCCCACTTCTTTTCTTTTCTCTACAGCATCCTACCTGTGTCTACTCGGGTTCCCCAGAATTCTATCCTATGCTTCTTCTCTCCTTACTGTACATGCTCCCTGTATCAGCTCATCTACTCCCAAGGCTTCAACCACCATCTAAAGACTGGCCGGGCATGGTGGCTCATGCCTGTAATCCCAGCACTTTGGGAAGCCAAGGCAGGCAGTTCACTTCAGCTCAGGAGTTTGAGACCAGCCTGGGCAACATGGCAAAATCCCATCTCTATAAAAAATATAAAAGTAGCACCAGACACGGTAGCTCACACCTGTAATCCCAGCATTTTGGGAGGCCGAGACCGGCGGATTACTTAAGGTCAGGAATTTAAGACCAGCCTAGCCAACATGGTAAAACCCCATCTCTACTAAAAATACAAAAAATTGGCCGGTTGTCGTAGCTGGTGCCTGTAATCCCAGCTACTCAGGAGGCTGAGGCAGGAGAATTGCTTGAACCTGGGAGGCAGAGGTTGCAGTGAGCCTGGGCAACCAAGTGAAACTCCGTCTAAAAAAAAAATCGTGTGTGTGTGTGTGTGTGTGCGTGTGTGTGTGCACGCACGCACAGCTAGGTGCAGTGGCTTGTCGTGCCTATAGTTTCAGCTATGTAGGGGGCTGCAATGAGAGGATCGCTTGAGCCTGGGAGGTAGAGGCTGCTGTAAGCCATTTTGTGCCACCGCACTCCAGCCTGGGTGACAAAGCAAGATCCTGTTTCAAAATAAACAAAAAATAAAATAAAAGACTGATGACTCCAAATCCATGCTTCCAACACAGATCCAAAGATATATTTCCAATCTTTCTAGAGTCTCAATTTAGATGTTCTGTGTATACCATCAGATAGGGTGCCACACTGAACTACTTCTCTTCCTTCTCCAAACAATCATCTTTCCTCTTGTGTTTCCTAGACCAGGGCATGGAACCTCCAGCTACACACTGGCAAAAACCACCAAATGAGACATTAGCCTCGGCTCCTCCTTCTCTTCTACCCACTTCATGTATGGAAGCGTCATATTAGGTCACATAGTGCTATTAATCCTACACCCTAAATAGTTTTCTAGCCTGTTTTCTTTCTCCTCATCCCCGAAACCAATTCAGATCCTCATCTAGTCTTCCTACATGACAGCCCTGTTTCTAGTGCTGTCTCTTAATTCTTTCTCTCCGTGGCAGGCAGGTGATGTTTACAGTGTAAGCTGATCAGGTCCATCCTCCTTCTTAAACCCTTTCAGTGGCTTCTGTTTGCCATAGATATAGCAAACTCAAATGCTGACAGGTACCAAGAAAGCAGATGCCAACAGTGAATGATCCAGGCTGGGTCGAACTGCACACACATATACTTTGTGGTTGACAGAGGTTTTGTAAACCAGAGACAGTATCCTTCACCCCAGCTACCACTGTCATAACTGAACAAATGTAGGCCTAATGTTGATGTCTCTCGAGAAGATGGAGTCCCAGATTTTTACGTGAAATTTCTCATTTTTTAATATTGGCTCAGTTAAAAAACAAAAACCTTTGGGGATTGGTGGATCCATGGCAGGGCTATGGGTCACCAGTTTGTGGTGTGTTATACTGGAGAAAACCAAAGTGCTTAGCATGGCATGAGGCTGTTCATGTTCTGTTCCTGTAGGTATTCGGATATAGGTCTCACTCACTTTCCTATCCAGTGCCTACAGAATACTGTTCATTAAATACTGAAAGACTGGAAAGTAGTTCATTGCAACTCTTATCAACATCATATAATTTTCATTATGGCAAAAACCTCCTTAATTCAGAATATCTAAGAAAAAGTGCTATTTTCAAAGAGTAAAAAACTGAACAGAATGTTTTTAAGCAAACAATTTTTTATTGTTGTCTGTCTGTACTTGAATACAGTAAAAGTTGCACCAAAACATTTGCTACATAATATATATACTTAGAAATTAGAGTTGAAATTAAAAGTGAAAAATCTATCATGCTCTTTTCAAACATACCTCAAACTGTTTACTTGTGATCTGTGCAGTCTCGGTCTGAAGTCTACCCATGTGAAACAGTGAACAGGGACACAGAAATGCATGAAGGCCTACTCACCCCGAGTAGAGTGCTTTCAGTCCTTCTTCTCTGCCTATCCTCACTAATGCGTGCAACATTCCTCGATATCTAATTTCTTTAAATTTTGCATCATTCGTCTGGCCTTGAATCTGGAGCCGTGTCTTGGTTAAATCAATTGGAAATGTACCTTAAAATTTAAAAAGAAATTCACTTAATAAAAAGAAATTCCACTAAATAAAGGATACGTCGTGATATATTACTGAGGAAACATTCAGACTATTATGTGAACTAAGAAAGTGATTAAGAAATGGCACTTTGCAATCTTGTTTATATTTTTAAAAACTGAGGAATCAAAAGATTAATAAAACCCAAAAAATGCATAGATATATTTTCCTTTATCTTTTTATTTATACCTCATCTTACTCTACATAGGATTTGGGTAGGCGGCATTGTTGTAGAAAGCAGATACACAGTATGATTTACCTAAACAGGAAATCCACTGAAAAACATAAGTTACAGGCCGGGCGCGGTGGCTCAAGTCTGTAATCCCAGCACTTTGGGAGGCCGAGACGGGCGGATCATGAGGTCAGGAGATTGAGACCATCCTGCCTAACCCGGTGAAACTCCGTCTCTACTAAAAAAAAAATACAAAAAACTAGCCGGGCGAGGTGGCGGGTTCCTGTAGTCCCAGCTACTCGGGAGGCTGAGGCAGGAGAATGGCGGAAACCTGGAAGGCGGAGCTTGCAGTGAGCTGAGATCCGGCCACTGCACTCCAGCCTGGGGACAGAGCGAGACTCCGTCTCAAAAAAAAAAAAAACGTAAGTTACTATTCTGTATATAATTGAAGGTTAAAGTTAGGTTGAATGTGAACAAAGAGGTAAAAAATTTCATTTTCTAAAGGGGTTTTTCCACTTGGGAGAGTGTTTTATAGTCTAAAATTAATCTGGGCCAGGCGCAGTGGCTCATGCCTGTAATCCCAGCACTTTGGGAGGCTGAGGTGGGCGTATCACCTGAGGTCAGGAGTTCGAGACCAACCTGGCCAACATGGTGAAACCCAGTCTCTACTAAAAATACAAAAATTAGCTGGGCATGGTGGCAGGCACCTGTAACCCCAGCTACTCAGGAGGCTGAGACAGGAGAATCGCTTAAACCCAGGAGGCAGAGGTTGCAGTGAGCCAAGATCACGCCACTGTACTCCAGACTGGGTGACAGAGTGAGACTCTGTCTCCAAAATAAAACAAAATAAATCTGATAATGCAGATAAACATGTTAAATACTTTACCTAACAAATAGTCCACCCAAATATATAAAACCCATCCTCAGAGAGTAACCTTGATTCACAGTGTCAATAGGAAAGCCTACAGGCACAGACAGCCTAAGCTGGTGAGTGGGTGCTTACCACGGTTCATCCAGCTTACCCCTTGGCCTCAATTCCCCCCAGCCCCACAGGGGTAGTATTCTGTCCTTGGACAGCAGTGACTGAGCCCTGGAAGCAATGATGTGTCCAACCCAGCACAGGGCATTCAACAGTTGCTCAATCAGTGTTTGTTGAATGAATGATTCCAGAGAATAAACAAACAGGGTCTGATGTGGAACCCAACCAATGAGGAAGTCACAAATGGGAACTAGATAATGTGCATCATCAGAAAGTGACTAGATAACTACAGTCCATCTTATCTGGCTCAGGGAACACCCTTGAGCTTCTCAAACCTCTTTACAGCCAAACAGGTTAACAGTAGCAAAGCTGGGGAAAGGACAAGGAAAACAGACAGACACAATCCAAAAATGATTCATAAAACTTGTGTTTGGGGCTGGGCACGGTGGCTCACGCCTGTAATTCCAGCACTTTGGGAGGCCGAGGCAGGTGGATCTCTTGAGCTTGGGAGTCAAGACCAGCCTGGGCAACATGGCAAAACTCCATCTCTAATAAAAATACAAGAATTGGCCAGGCGTGGTGGTGCACATCTGTAGTCTCCCCTGCTCGGGAGACTCAGGTGGGAGGACCGCTTGAACACGGAAGGCAGAGGCTGGAGTGAGCCGAGATCAGATGATTACACTCCAGCCTCAGCAACAGCACCAGACCCTGTTTCAAAACAAAAAATTTTTAAAAACTTGTGTTTGGTCAACAGGATCAACTTTCTCTCCACTAAACTTTGAATCCTAAACTGCTAATAGCAGCCAAAATGACTATTTTGCCTTAAAAAGCATTACCAAAAGAAAACTTTTTTTTTTTTTTTCCGAGACTGGGTTTCATTCTGTCACCCAGGCTGGAGTGCAGTGGTGCACACGTGGCTCACCGCAGCCTCGACCTCCTGAACTTAAGCAATCCTCCCACCTCTGCCTCCCGAATAGCGGGGACCACAGGCCTGTGCCACCACATCTGTCTAATTTTTTTTTTTTAACAGAGATGGGGTTTCACTCTGTTGCCCAGGCTGATCTAGAACTCCTGGACTCAAGGGATTCCCCTGCCTCAGCCTCCTAAAGTGCTGAGATTATAGGCGTGAGCCACCACACCCAGCTAAAAGACATTTTGAATTCTGAGACAAACATTTCATCATCTCACACTCTACACTTGAACTACATTCACATCAAACACCATCACACACAGCAGGCTATGTGACCCACCACCCTCAGGTCCTTACCGCACTCAGCTGTGATGGAGGCCAGCCCCCCGTACACAAACGGCTTCCAGTTGAGGGCTGACATTCTCACACTGTCTCTTTGATTTACAGAAACATCACCTCCAACGCAGTTTTTCCTGGACACAACAGTAAGATATTATAAAGCTGTAACTTCTCACACAGGCAGTTTCTTCTCCAAACTCTTCCCCTAGGTTTTATTTGGAGAGTGCTATCACCAAAACCCCCCTGTAGCAATTCCCAAGGGGAGCCTCCCTTTAATAAAGCAAAGCACCCCTATTTCCTAAACCTCAAATCAGCAATTTCCAATCTCACTTTATCAGTGGTCTTCATTTTTACTGTGACCTCAAGAAGTAATCAGCTACTTTGATAACTTGGTATGCATGCTATGTATTCAGTGTAGTGCAGTCGAAGCTGTTTTCTGGGAAGTCTATTTTATCTTTTTTTTTTGAGACGTAGTCTTGCTCTGTCGCCGGGGCTGGAGTGCAGTGGCCAGATCTCAGCTCACTGCAAGCTCCGCCTCCCGGGTTTACGCCATTCTCCTGCCTCAGCCTCCTGAGTAGCTGGGACTACAGGCGCTCGCCACCTCGCCCGGCACGTTTTTTTTTTTGTATTTTTAGTAGAGACGGGGTTTCACCGTGTTAGCCAGGATGGTCTCGATCTCCTGACCTCGTGATCCGCCCGTCTCAGCCTCCCAAAGAACTGGGATTACAGGCTTGAGCCACCGCGCCTGGCCGTCTATTTTATCTCAAATCCATTCTTCATACAGTAAGTATTTGCAGCGGGCATGATGGCTCACGCCTGCAATCCCAGCATTTTGGGAGGCCAAGGTAGGAGAACTGTTTCAGCCCAGGAGGTCAAGACCAGCCTGGGCAACATAGTGAGACCCTGCGTTAAAAAAAAAAAAAAGTATTTGCTATTCATTCACTGCTATCTTAGTGAGTCCCTACTGGGGACATCACATCCCTCGGGTGCACTGCAGCAGAAAAATGTTGCAAACTTGTGTCATAAGGTAAAATGTCAATTACTTAAAATTACAAGCTACCTCTTTTTTTTTTTTTTTTTAAGACAGAGTCTCACCCTGTCATGAAGACTAGAGTGTAGTGGCACAAACATGGCTCACCACAGCCTCAGCCTCCTGGGCTCACGTGATCCTCCCACCTCAGTGGGCACACACCACCATGCCCGCCTAATTCTTTTATTTTTTGTAGACTGGTCTTGAACTCCTGGACTCAAGTAATTTTGCAGCCCTGGCCTCCCAAAGTGCTGGGATTAGAGGTGAGAGCCACCACGCCCAGCCACCACAGGCTACTTGTAATCTATATTCTATAAATATCGGCTTACTTCTCTTAGCCTTATTACGTTACCAGCTGTGAGGCAGCTTGGCCTGAAGGAAGAGGTTGACTCTGTGGTCAGAGCTAACCCACACCCTTCCCCGAGAAGTTCCTGCTAACCTGAGTCTCGGTTTTTTCTTCACCAACACCATCGTCACCACAGCAGACAACACAACCAATTAGGGGTAGGGTACAGCCATACTTTTATTCACTAAGTTAAATAAATATCAGGCTGTAGGCCTATGGTGGGGATTAAGCCATATATATTTTAAAGACACTCACAAATGTTGCCCTCCATCTTTCTTTTCCGTAATACGACCTTGCTCCCTGTGATGTGTACTCTCGTGCCACAGCTCAGGTCCTTCACATTCATGTCACGTTCTGCAGTTGTATGCAGTTAGAGCTGGTAAATGTGGCCTCATGCCCATTAACAGGAGACTCATACAACTAATACACTTTTGTATATACAATATCAACTATAGCTACTATTGGTTTAAAATAAAATTTCTAACTTTTCAGTCATTATTGGCAGGCAATATGCCCAACATGTTTACTTTGCCTGTGTTTAGGAATTTCCCGTCTCCTTTTCCCAGGAGAGGGCTACCACAAGTCACCACTGCCCAGAATATCAGTTTCCAACACTAGGACCCCCCCATACAGCACCTTGAATAAACCTATTAATCATTATTCCTTGTTGATGGATACTAACCAAATTCATAGCAGTTACAAATGAGTAAAACAGAAGGTTCTGTAAGAATGAAACATGAAAACCACTATGTTTTTAGGTATTTCAGTACCAAATAGCAAGCCCTTTCCCAAAAGACTACTATCAGCTCCCTATTATCCTTGAAAATATTTAATAACTGCACTTAAGTAATTCCTAGCCTTATTAAATTGGTAACTCATATAATAATTAAGACTGTAAGTTAGAGATTGTAAGAACCTATTAATAATAAATCCAATAATTCATTTACCATCCAGTACTAACTTCCTCAACTCATTCTTAGACTTAGCTGATTGCAGATTAAAAAGCAAAACGAAGGCAGGTGTAGTGGCACACATCCGTGGTCCCTGAAATCTGCAGTCTTGAGCATAGGAGTTCAAGACTAGCCTGGGCAACACAGTCAGACTCCATCTTTTTTTTTTTTTTTTTGAGACAAAGTCTCACTCTTGTCCCCCAGGCAGGAATGCAATGGCGCCATCTCAGCTCACTGCAACTTCCACCTCCCAGGTTCAAGTGATTCCCCTGCCTCAGTCACCCAAGTAGCTGGGATCACAGACATGCGCCACCACACCCCGCTAATTTTGTATTTTATTTTATTTTTTATTTTTTATTTTTTTTTTTATTTTTTTTTAAT